>NC_069501.1:589028530-589628530 GCF_027579735.1 Bombina bombina
GGAAAGCTCATTGTAAATCCCTAAAATAGAATAACAAATTATATTCCATTGTAAAACAGGTTGTTACTAAAAATGTTATATGGTGACAACGTACAAAGATTTTACAACAAATGGATTTTGAAGATTATTTGCTAATGCAACAAAATAAGTAGCAATAAGTCATTGTGCAACTGTAGCTTTAAAGATAGATAGCTAGATAGATAGATAGATAGATAGATGATGGATAGATAGATAGATGATAGATAGATGGATATATGATGGATAGATAGATTGATGATGGATAGATAGATGATGGATCTAGATAGATGGATAGATAGATGGATAGATGATGGATAGATAGATTGATGATGGATAGATAGATAGATAGATGATGGGTCTAGATAGATAGATAGATAGATGATGGATGGATGGATAGATAGATTGCACATGTGAAATAGCACATACTCTAATAACCTCTAACCCACGGCATAGCCCACTGCCAAATAATCCTCTACACTTTTAACCCCTAAACCCCACAACCTCCACTGTAAAGGTACCTACTACACTATTAACCACTAAATCTTCACAAACCCCAATGCAAAGTAACCCACTACACTATTAACCCCTTAACTCTCACAACCCCTACCACAAAGTAACCCATTACACTATTAACCCCTAAACCACCACACCCCCACTGCAAAATATCCACTCACATATAAACCCCCAAACCAGCTAATCCCCCTAATCTAACACCCCCTAAGTTACCCCCCAAAAATAATAACTTACCTCTAAAACACAAAAACTAACAGAAGACATGTGCAATTTGTTTCGGCCGAATCCGAATTTACGAATCGGCACCATAACTAAAATCTCGAAAAATCCCGAAAACAAATAAATCTGTTTCCAATTTGTCAGATCCATTCTTTACTCATATTATTCTAATGTAATTCTAAAAACCGCCGTCCCCCTACATCGCCAACAGTAAATAAAGCTATTAACCCCTAAACCGCTGTCCTCCCACATCGCCAACACTAAATAAAGCTAATAACCCCTAAACCGCTGTCCTCCCATATCGCCAACACTAAATAAACCTATGAACTCCTATACACGCCACACCCCCACATCGCCAACACCAAATAAACCTATTAACTCCTAAACCGCCATCCCCCCACATTGCCAACACTAAATAAAACTATTAACTCCTAAACCGCCGCATCCCCAAATCGCCAACACTAAATAAACCTATTCACTTCTAAACCGCCGTCCGCCAACATTGCCAACACTTAATAAACCTATTAATCCCTAAACCGCCGTCTCCCACATCACCAACACTAACTAAACCTATTAACCCCTAAACCGCTGTCCCACCACATTGCCAACAATAAATAAACCTATTAACCCCTTAAACCGCCATCCCCCCACATCGCGGCTCCCTAAATACAATTATTAACCCCTAAAGCGCCATCCCTCCACATCACCAACACTAAATAAACCTATTAACCTCTAAAACGCTGCCCCCACATCGCCAACACTAAATAAACCTATTGACCCCTAAAATGCCATCGCCCACATCACTACTACCTAAATAAAACTATTAACTCCTAAACTGCCATCCCCCCACATCGTGACTCCCTTAAACTAAAACTTACCTGTGAAATAAAAATAAAACCTAAGCTTAAACTAAAAAAAACCCTAACATTTCTTGTTTAAAAAAAATAATAATAATAAAAAAAAAACTAGCAATACTAAAAATAATAAAACCTAACATTACAAAAAAATAAAAACTACAATTACAAAAAATAATAAACACTTAAATCACAAAAAATAAAAAAAAACTACTATTACAAAAAATAACAAATGAAATTATCCAAAATAATAAAAAATAATAAAAATGATTCCTATTCTAATACCCCCACTTAAAAAAACACCCCAAAATAAAAAAAACCCTGATTTGAACAGCCAATAGGATTTAAGCAGCTCTCATCCTATTGGCTGATTTGAAATTTTCAGCCAATAGGAATGCAAGGGTACCCCAATATAAAAGGGGTACCTTTTATTCAAACAACAGTGAGCAGCGGCTGATCGCATGAAGAGGACCTCCGTGTCAGACCGATGAACCTCCGCCTCTGCTCTGCCTCCACGCATCCACTGACCGCTCCACCTCCGCCATGAAGATAGAAGATGAACCCGCGATGGATGAAGATAGAGCCTACTGGATGAAGATGTTTGGTTGCTGGTAAGAAGATGGATGTCCAGACTTCATCAATGGTGAGTACCGATTTTGGGGTTAGTGTTTTTTGTTTTTTTGGGGTGTTTTTTTTTTATTAGGGCTTTTTTTATTTTTAATGGGCTGAAAAAGAGCTGAATGTCCTTTTAAGGGGAATTTGGTTTATTTTATTAGCAAAACAGCTGTTAACTTTAGGGCAATGCCCTACAAAAGGCCCCTTTAAGGGCTATTGGTAGTTTATAGACTATTTTCTTGGGGGGGGGGGGTTAAACGGAGGTATGAGGATAGGAATAATTTTTAATATTTTGGATAATTTTGTTTGTTATTTTTTTAATTTTTTTTTTTATTTGAGGATTAAAATAAGGCATACATGGAATATACAATAAAGTAACACAATAAAAATATTGGAATACAGACAACGTAGTACAAAATATTGTAAGTTGGTATCATGCATTCCAGAGAAAGGAAAAGGAAAAGAGCACAATATGTAGATAGTATACCAAATGGTCTATATACCTCCAAAATGATAAATGAGGCCACTTTTGGACCTTCAATTTAAATAAACAAGTTATTGGAGGTAAGTACCAACTAATGAGACCACTTTTGGATCTCAACTGAATAACCTCATTTTCTGTTTTTACTTTAATATAAACATAGTGAATACAATATAGGGACCTTCCACTAGGGCAGAGCTTTCCAAACTTTTCATGTTGGTGACACACTTTATAGACCTACATCATTTCGCGACACAGTAATTCTTTTTTTTTTTTTTTTTTTTTTTAAATTTTTATTTGAAATATCATTCATGGGTACAGAAAAAAAGAGGGATAACAGTTATAATCACTTGCTTACATAATAGGGGATAGAACATTTCTTCAATACCAATAATAAATTATCCCTTATTATACCTCATACAAAAAAAAAAAAAACTTAAATATATACAGAAACAAAATGGCTTCTAGAAATTTGCAATTAGTAAGCTGTCTAGGTCTTCCGAAACTGGTCAATCGACTCGGCCTCGGGATGGAAGGGGAGGCAAAAAGAAGAAAAAACAGACACAAAGACCCCCTTAAAGGTCCCCATATAGAACAATTAGCCCTTCCATTCGGAAGGAAATAAACCAAGTTCTAGTTGCTGCACAAACCAACTGGAATCCCTGAATGGGGCAACTAACTGTAGTTGAGCAACTATAGGTAAGGTTAGTATAACCTTTTCCCATTTAGAGAAAAATATTTGTATTGACTTATCGTGTGCGTCTCTCAGATTGAATTGTTCCATAATAATCTGATTATAAACTTTATTTACAAACTCCTTGAATTTAGGTTCACGTGGAGATTTCCAATTCCTGAGCAAGACATTACGTCCTACTAAAATCAATGTATTTATGAGCCTAGTATTTACATAAAGTTCCTCCTGTCCTATAAGAAAAAAAATATGTTTTGACTCGAAACTGAAATTGCAAGGATTTACCTTATTCACCCAAAAACACACTTTGCTCCAGAACTGGGACGCTTTAGGGCAATTCCAGAAGCAGTGTATTTCATCTGCGTCTTTAGCACTACATTTAGGATATTTAACTTCTGTCTTATACCATTTTGACATCTTGGCTGGTGTCACATATGCTAAATTTATTAACTTAAAATGGGATTCCTTCCAGTCTACAAGAACTTGAGTTTGATCAATTAATCTAAAACTTTGTAGAATATGGTCCTTATTAACATTTGGGAGGAACTTATTCCATTTTCTTTCTAAATCCTCAATATGCAACAGCCCACTATGTTTAATAAGTAGGTTATATAAAATTGAAATGGAGCTTTTCCCAGCTTGACATAGTTTAATTACATCATCTAAATCTCCCAATGACGTAGAGTTTTCAGCCTCTACTCGTAGAGATCCAATCCAATGCTGTGCCTGAAGATAAGCATAGAAAGAAGTTTTTGGTAAATTGAAATTAGTCCTTAGCTCTGCAAATGTCTTAATCACTAGTGACTCCTCTACACACATATCATTTAAATTTTTGAGGCCATTACTAGCCCATGTAGAGAAAATTTTATATGTGCATCCCGGTATAAAATCCGGTTTCCCTACTAAGGGCAGAAATGCAGATCTACGAAAATTAATATGTAGTTCCGCGCATACTTTTTGCCATGCCAAAATTATGTATTTAAAAGTATACATATGTTTCACATTTACTGGTAATTTCGCAAAAGGTATATGGATCAGTGCCTGCAGGGCGAATGGACTTACCAAATATGTTTCTAATCCAAAAAAAGAAACCTGATCTTTTTCTAGTATCCAATCTAATACAAATTTAACCAGCGAGGCAAGATTGTAGAACTGAAGATTCGGGAGAGCTAAGCCGCCATGTGCTTTGAAGTATGCTAATTTAAATAAAGAAATCCTAGGTTTCTTCCCATGCCAAATAAATCTACTGAATAAACTTTGGACTAATTTTAAGTCCTTTTTAGTAATTAGCAACGGAAGATTCTGTAACAAGTACAATCATTTTGGAAATAAAATTGCTTTAACTAACATTACTCTAGCAGAAAGCGAGATGGGTAAATTGTGCCATGCTAATAGTTTCTGCTTGAACATCTCAATACATTTTGGGAAATTTAATTCATACCAGCACGAAGGGTTAATTCAGTTCAGTAATTCAGTTCTACTAGCAAACAGGAGGTTAAACTAACTTGTTTTAAGAGATACGGACACATACATAAATTATATATTAACAAAATTTATTTACAAGTAACAGTTGTAAGTATGTGCAAGAATTAAAAAAAAGTTTAACACCAATAGCTACTTATTATTTTAATGGGATGTATGAGGTTGATGGGATGAACACAATTTCTGAATATTTAGTGGAATATAAGAAAAAAACACTCGCATTTTATCATCAAGAATTTTTAAGCTTCCACTTCCTATCCATATATTAAGAGCAGGAACAGCAATGCACTACTGGGAGCTAGCTGCAAAAAACAAAACAAAAAAAACACTGACTTCTGCTCACTGACTATACATGCAGTCATGAGCCGATTGAGGAGACTACACATGCAGTCAGTAGCCAATGTGCCGCCAATGGGAATAGTTTCAGTTCCCGCTAAGCTGCGCAAATAGTTTAGGATGATCTGTGACCCACTAGGTAATCAACCATGTGTCAACTACATGATATGCATAGCAGGCAGATGGAAAGTTGGAAACCAAAAAAAATTTTTAAAAGAATTTTAAATAAAAAAAAAATTGGGATGAAGCAGGGACACACCTACACATTGCCGCAGACACACTAATGTGTCACAACACACAGTTTGTAAAACACTGCACTAGGGTATAATATGAAAAAAACAGGTGGAAACATATGATTAGTGCTAGTGTATGCACACTATTATTAGGAAGCATCTTGTTAACCTTGATGGACAACCTAGTAACAATGGATACTATATAATGTATAAGTGACTTCCTAAAGGTTAATATTATACCGTAAAGGGTATATAAGAATGTCTACATAAGCAGGAATTTAGATGTGTATAGGGAGAAATGTGTAAGCTATAGCTCTGAATCTGTACATTCAAGCTCAAGGAAATCATACTAATACAAAACTCTGCACATATGTTAATCTATAGGTGATTACTTACAGTCCATAGCACAGGGTGTCTCTGGATGAAAGACTAAGGGCGTGCCACCTCGGCCGCAGGTGGCACACCAGCAATAAGTAATGATTATAAATATAAATCATTGTGGTCTGATTCAACTCTCTTAATTTGTAAATATTGTGCACATAAGTCTACAGTTGGTACTCTGAACTTCGCTTCTATGTGTAGCTAGGACTTTAAATATACTTCGGCTCTTGTGAAATACCACTGTGGCCGACAACTCTATCTATCACTTCTGGGAGCTGGCTGTAATCTTTACTGATATAGAGGCCTCTAGTTATCAACGTGTCTACTTTACCTGCCTTCGCCGGCCCAATACGCCCGCCTTAGCTCGCCTACCATCGCTGCCGCGGACCTGAAAAATCTCGCCAAAGTTATCAATAAAGCTGTCAAAAAGCCGTGCACCAAGTACGGGGCGATGAGCAGCGGACTGTGATAGTTATCACTCATCCGATCTCGCTGCTCTTCGGCTTTTTGACAGCTTTATTGACAAGCTGTCACTAAGCACCCACACTAACTACACTGTTCTACCCCCTATACCGGTGCCCCCGGAGCCCCCTGCAACTAAATAAAGTTATTAACCCCTAAACCGCCTCTCCTAGCCCCGCCACAACTCTTATAATTGTATTAACCCCTAAACCGCCGCTCCCGGACACCGCCGCCCCCTACATTATACCTAGTAACCCCTATCCTGCCCCCCCTATACCGCCGCCACCTATAATAAAGTTATTAACCCCTATCCTGCAGATCCCGGACCTCGCCGCAACTAAATAAATTGTTTAACCCCTAAAACGCCGCTCCCGGACCTCGCCGCAACCTATATTAAACTTATTAACCCCTAATCTGCCCCCCCCCTACACCGTCGCCACCTATAATAAATTTATTAGCTCCTATCCTGCCCCCCCTAAACCGCCGCCACTGTAATAAAATTATTAACCCCTAAACCTAAGTCTAACACTAACCCTAACACCCCCCTAACTTAAATATTAAATAAAAAAATCTAAATAATATTTCTCTTATTAACTAAATTAATCCTATTTAAAACCAAATACTTACCTTTAAAATAAACCCTAATATAGCTACAATATAAATAATAATTATATTGTAGCTATCTTAGGATTTATTTTTATTTTACAGGCAAATTTCAATTTATTTTAACTAGGTACAATAGCTATTAAATAGTTAATAACTATTTAATAGCTACCTAGTTAAAATAAAGAGAAATTTACCTGTAAAATAAAAACTAACCTAAGTTACAATTACACCTAACACTACACTATACTTTAATAAATTATTCCTATTTAAAACTAAATACTTACCTGTAAAATAAACCCTAAGATAGCTACAATGTAATTAATAATTACATTGTAGCTATTTTAGGATTTATATTTATTTTACAGGTAACTTTGTATTTATTTTAGCTAGTTAGAATAGTTATTAAATAGTTATTAACTATTTAATAACTACCTAGCTAAAAGAAATACAAAATTACCTGTAAAATAAATCCTAACCTAAGTTACAATTAAACCTAACACTACACTATCATTAAATTAATTAAATAAATTACCTACAAATAACTACAATTAAATTCAATTAAATAAACTAACTAAAGAACAAAAAATAAAAAAGCTAAGTTACAAAAATAAAAAAATAAGTTACAAATATTTCAAAAATATTACAACAATTTTAAGCTACTTACACCTAATCTAAGCCCCCTAATAAAATAACAAAGCCCCCCAAAATAAAAAAAATCCCTACCCTATTCAACATTAAAAAGTTACCAGCTCTATTACCTTACCAGCCCTTAAAAGGGCCTTTTGCGGGGCATGCCCCAAAGAAAACAGCTCTTTTGCCTGTAAAATAAAAATACAACCCCCCCAACATTAAAACCCACCACCCACATACCCCTACACTAACCCAAACCCCCCTTAAATAAACCTAACACTACCCCCTGAATATCATCCTACCTTGAGCCGTCTTCAGCCAGCCGAACCACCGATGGAAGTGAAGAAGAGATCCGGAGCGGCAGAAGTCATCATCCAATGGGCGCTGAAGAAGACTTCCATCCGATTGAAGTCATCATCCAAGGGGCGAGCCAACGCTCTTCTTCCCGACGACTATCAACGAATGACGGTACCTTTAAGTGACATCATCCAAGATGGCATCCCTTCAATTCCGATTGTCTGATAGGATTCTATCAGCCAATCGGAATTATGGTAGGAAAAATCTGATTGGCTGATTGAATCTGCCAATCAGATTGAAGTTCAATCCGATTGGCTGATCCAATCAGCCAATCAGATTGAGCTTGCATTCTATTGGCTGTTCCGATCAGCCAATAGAATGCGAGCGCAATCTGATTGGCTGATTGGATCAGCCAATCGGATTGAACTTCAATCTGATTGGCTGATTCAATCAGCCAATCAGATTTTTCCTACCTTAATTCCGATTGGCTGATAGAATCCTATCAGACAATCGGAATTGAAGGGATGCCATCTTGGATGACGTCACTTAAAGGTACCGCCATTTGTCGTTAGTTGTCGGGAAGAAGAGGATGGCTCCGCGTCAGCTCGTCTGAAGATTGCTCCGCTCCGGATGGATGAAGATTGAAGACGCCACTTGGATGAAGACATCTGCCGCTCCGGATCTCTTCTTCAGTTCCATCGGTGGGTCAGCTGGCTGAAGAAGGCTAAAGGTAGGATGATCTTCAGGGGGGTAGTGTTAGGTTTATTTAAGGGGGGTTTGGGTTAGAGTAGGGGAGGCGGGTTTTAATGTTGGGGTGTTTGTATTTTTATTTTACAGGCAAAAGAGCTGTTTTCTTTGGGGCATGCCCCGCAAAAGGTCCTTTTAAGGGCTGGTAAGGTAATAGAGCTGGTAACTTTTTAATGTAGAATAGGGTAGGGATTTTTTTTATTTTGGGGGGCTTTGTTATTTTATTAGAGGGCTTAGATTAGGTGTAAGTAGCTTAAAATTGTTGTAATATTTTTGAAATGTTTGTAACTTATTTTTTTTATTTTTTGTAAGTTAGCTTTTTTATTTTTTGTACTTTAGTTAGTTTATTTAATTGAATTTAATTGTAGTTATTTGTAGCTAATTTATTTAATTAATTTAATGATAGTGTAGTGTTAGGTTTAATTGTAACTTAGGTTAGGATTTATTTTACAGGTAATTTTGTATTTCTTTTAGCTAGGTAGTTATTAAATAGTTAATAACTATTTAATAACTATTCAAACTAGCTAAAATAAATACAAAGTTACCTGTAAAATAAATATAAATCCTAAAATAGCTACAATGTAATTATTAATTACATTGTAGCTATCTTAGGGTTTATTTTACAGGTAAGTATTTAGTTTTAAATAGGAATAATTTATTAAAGTATAGTGTAGTGTTAGGTGTAATTGTAACTTAGGCTAGTTTTTATTTAACAGGTAAATTTCTCCTTATTTTAACTAGGTAGCAATTAAATAGTTATTAACTATTTAATAACTATTGTACCTAGTTAAAATAAATTGAAATTTGCCTGTAAAATAAAAATAAATCCTAAGATATCTACAATATAATTATTATTTATATTGTAGCTATAATTGGGTTTATTTTAAAGGTAAGTATTTAGTTTTAAATAGGATTAATTTAGTTAGTAAGAGAAATATTATTTAGATTTATTTAATTAATATTTAAGTTAGGGGGGTGTTAGGGTTAGGGTTAGACTTAGGTTTAGGGGTTAATAATTTTATTACAGTGGCGGCGGTGTAGGGGTGGCAGGATAGGGGTTAATAAATTAATTATAGGTGGCGACGGTGTAGGGGGGGCAGATTAGGGGTTAATAAGTTTAATATAGGTGACGGCGGGGTCCAGGAGCGGCGGTTTAGGGGTTAAACAATTTATTTAGTTGCGGCGAGGTCCGGGATCGGCAGCATAGGGGTTAATAACTTTATTATAGGTGGCGACGGTGTAGGGGGGCAGGATAGGGGTTGGTGGCGGGGTCCGGGAGCAGCGGTTTAGGGGTTAATACATATATTATAGTTGCGGCAGGGACCGGTAGCGGCGGATTAGGGGTTAACATATTTATTATAGTGGCGGTGGGCTCCGTGAGCGGCGGTTTAGTGGTTAATAAGTTTATTAGAGTGGCGGTGGGCTCCGGGAGCGGCGGTTTAGGGGGTAAAACATTTATTTAGTTGCGGCGGTGTAGGGGGGGCAGATTAGGGGTGTTTAGACTCGGGGTACATGTTAGGGTGTTAGGTGTAGACGTTACCATAGGAATCAATGGGATGTCTGGCAGCAGCGAACATGAACTTTCGTTATGGTCAGACTCCCATTGATTCCTTTGGGATCCGCCGCCTCCAGGTACGCTGGGCCGGAAAAGTGCCAAGCGTACCTGCTAGTTTTTTGATAACTAGCAAAAGTAGTCAGATTTTGCCGAACTTGTGTGCGGAACATCTAGAGTGACGTAAGAATCTATCTGTGTCGGACTGGGTCCGGCGGATCGAAGCTTACGTCACTATATTCTACTTTTGCTGGTGTCTAGGGCTTGATAACTAAGGCGAATCAGCCTTGCCACAAATACGCTGCGGAATTCCAGCGTATTTGAGGTTGACGGCTTGATAACTAGGGGCCAAAGTATGCTTATAGTTTGTAGAAGTAAATCATATGGTTAGTAGTATACTTATTTTGTATCTACTCATTGGCTCAACAGTTTATATATGATAGTATTATGAAACTTAATAAGACCTACTACTTCTAGTAACCTAATTTAGACACTATCTACTGGAAAATATCAGTAAAGTTAGAAACATTAAGCATGTGGTTAATTGCTTGAATACATTATGCCAAGATATATCTATGTATCTCTATCTGTATGTATGTACATATTGATCTATGTAATTTTTAAATAGAATGATATATATATTTATGTATATATATCTTTTTTCTTTTTTTTAAAATTTCATATATATTTTTAATCAATAAATGGGACACCAATATCATAGAATATAATTTCAAGCGACAATACAAACCTTTAACTTTTACTAAAGGAACACTAAGCACATTTATGTACTTTCAGAATTATGATTGAACATTCAATTTAAAATCATTTTCAAAATTACTACTATTAACCATTTTAATTAGTTCTTTGGTTATCTTTATTTTAAAAAGAAGGAATCTAGGCTGAGGGGCAAGACAAATTCAATTGAACCCCCCATGGAAAAGCACTATTTCATTGGTGATGTTCAATCAGCAAGGTCAACTCATGTTCTGATTAAAAATGGTCACAATTCATAAATTGAAATGTTTGATTTTAAATACAGATACAAATAGACTGATGACAATTTGAGAATGTGACTATCTTACAAAGTTGATTTAAATTGTACGCTCTATCTGAAGCATGAACAATAAAATTGATATTCATTTTCACTTTAATCCTCAGATAACCTTTTCTAATTGAAATAGCAATGCACATGTGGAAAGCCAATCATATAATGAGTCCGATTTAACAAATATCTGCCAGACCTAATCCGACAGTGCGGATCAGGTCCGCCAGACCTCGCTGAATGCGGAGAGCAATAGGCTTTTCGTATTCAGCATTGCACCAGCAGCTCTTGTGAGCTGCTGGTGCAACGCCGCCCCCTGCAGACTTGAGGGCAATTGGCCACCAGCAGGGGGTGTCAATCAACCCGATCGTACTCAATCGTTTTGAATTGTTGAGATTCCTGTCCGCCTCATCAGAGCAGGTGGACAGGGTTATTGAGCAGCAGTCTTTAGACCGCTGCTCCCTAACTTGTGTTTCTATTGATTCCTAATACTCGCCAGAAAAACGGTCCCTCAATAAATGTGCCTCAATTTATCTATGTGCATTCATTAATCAGCAGCTATATAGTTTATCGGTATATTATTGTCTTTAAATTGTATTTAAAAGAATTTTAGAAACCAAATGTATAATAAATATAGAAATTTACCACATTTTATGCTATTTATACATATTTCTCTCTATATTTTTTTTCATGTCACTTGAAATTAATATTTAAATGAATACAGTGACACAATAATTAAGATTAAATATATATTTATTAACCATAAAAAAGTTAAACTCTTTTTTAAAAAATTTATTTATATTTTTTTTAACTTTTTTTTTTAAACCTTTTTTTTTTTAAAAAATATTTATTTTCCAAAAATATAAATCAAAATTTAAATTAAAGGTGATTTATGGCCTACTGCAGGGCCCACACAGCCCTGGATACAGTATTGAGGCCCTGGGCAAGCTCCTGAAAGATATCATGAAGGAATGGGCCAGTTTGGGTGCCCTGATCTTGATCTAGAAAAAGACCAAAAGAACATATGTTAGATAAATTCTTTATCAAGATACAATTTGTAAAACATTATATTCTTTTTACTTACATTCCACTCTTGCCACCTCCTCTTCATCTACTGCCGGTGAAAAAAGGGGTTCTAAAGCATCCCCCGGTACTGGGTCGTCTGTCAGAGATGAAGCACAATAATGAACAAATGTTAGTATGATCAATGACAACTCCTATATTTTACACCAAATAGTTCATTTAAAAATTATAAAAAACTTCCTCTCTAAATTATATTTGAAAATAAATAAATAAAATGTACACACAAACCACATTTTTACTTTCCGCTTTTCTAATGAGACTATAATGTTTTCAATCTTTATACATTTTTTGGATTTTATAATTGGCTTCATTCTTCTATAATACTTTAATGAAAAGCATATCTTGATATTCTCTGTAGTTGCAGAATTTATAATGATCATAGATGCCTTCTATAATTTTCTCACCCATATACATTGTTATATCTTCAACAAAGGATAGATATAGAATAAAGTAAATTGAATATTCTAACTAAATTGTAATCTTTTGTAATATTATAATCTCTATATGAATCATGAAAGAAAATGTTAGTGTTTAGTGTCCCTTCAACATGCAGCCTGAAAGAACCTTTGAAAAATTAAAAAAAGTAATGTTAAAGGGACATGAAACAAACCACAACAGTTTCTTTCATAATTCAGATAATTATACATTTTTATACAACTTTTCAATTTACTTCTGTTATCAATGTTGCTTCATTCTCTTGGTATCTTTTATTGAAGAACCAGCAATGCATTCCTTGGAGCTAGCTGAATACATTGGAAAGCCAAGGAAAATGGGCATAGAATTTTAGTCACCAATCAGCAGCTAGCTCCAAGTTCCTGAGCCTATATAGATATGCTATTCAACAACGGATACCAGGAGAACGAAGCAAATTAGATAATAGAAGTAAACTGTAAAGTTGTTTAAAATTGTGTGTTCTATCTGAATCATGAAAGAAACAAATTGGGTTTAATGTCCCTTTAAATAATGCCAAAATTGTATGAGAATTGTAAATTACCTTGGATATCAGGGACTTCAAGATCTGTCCCTGAATCCTCCTCCTGATGACCCTCAAGGAGTGTCAATGGCAACGGTGGCGAGGAGCGGTTGCTCCTCGGAGTTGCCATCAACACCGGCCCTACGTACCGGGGGATCCTATGTCTTGGATGCCTGAGATCTGTGAAAATATAAAGTTGTATGTCCACATTATAGATACAGTATATATATTATTGGTGAGTAATGTATCTGCAGCAGCAATCCATATAATCTTTATTGTTTCTGTTGAAAAACAAATATATACATACATTTTTATCTCTAGAGAGATATATCAATATCAAGATATCTCTGTATATCTAGATATGCTTTATATATATATATGTGTGATATATATATATGTATATGATATATATATATATATATATATATATATATATACCTACACACACATATGCTGGATAGATAGATATATATTATTTCTCTGTCTGTCTGTTTCTCTCACCTATTAAATATGTAGATATAGATACATATCTAAATATTTTTTGGATTAAGAATATATATATATATGTATACATATATATATATATATATGTTCATGCATAATATATTTTTAAATATTTATCTCTATGAGTAAACTTTCTTGCAGCATGTTTAATAATTATGATGTTGCATGTTTTGTTTATTTTTTTAAAATCTCCTTTCTTAGGCCTAGATTTAGAGTTTGGCGGTAGCCGTGAAAACCAGCGTTAGAGGCTCCTAACGCTGGTTTTGGGCTACCGCCGGTATTTGGAGTCAGTCAGGAAAGGGTCTAACGCTCACTTTTCAGCCGCGACTTTTCCATACCGCAGATCCCCTTACGTCAATTGCGTATCCTATCTTTTCAATGGGATCTTTCTAACTCCGGTATTTAGAGTTGTGTCTGAAGTGAGCGTTAGAAATCTAACGACAAAACTCCAGCCGCAGAAAAAAGTCAGTAGTTAAGAGCTTTCTGGGCTAACGCCGGTTCATAAAGCTCTTAACTACTGTGCTCTAAAGTACACTAACACCCATAAACTACCTATGTACCCCTAAACCGAGGCCCCCCCACATCGCCGTCACTCTATAACATTTTTTAACCCCTAATCTTCCGCTCCGTACACTGCCGCCAACTACGTTATCCCTATGTACCCCTAATCTGCTGCCCCTAACACCGCCAACCCCTATATTATATTTCTTAACCCCTAATCTGCCGCCCCCGCTATCGCTGACCCCTGCATATTATTATTAACTTCTAATCTGCCGTCTGCACGCCGCCCCCGCCAGCTACATTATAGCTATGTACCCCTAATCTGCTGCCCCTAACACCGCCGACCCCTATATTATATTTATTAACCCCTAATCTGCTCCCCTCAACGTCGCCTCCACCTGCCTACACTTATTAACCCCTAATCTGCCGAGCGGACCGCACCGCTACTATAATAACTTTATTAACCCCTAATCCGCCTCACTCCCGCCTCAATAACCCTATAATAAATAGTATTAACCCCTAATCTGCCCTCCCTAACATCGCCGACACCTAACTTCAAGTATTAACCCCTAATCTGCCGATCGGAGCTCACCGCTACTCTAATAAATTTTTTAACCCCTAAAGCTAATTTTAACCCTAACCCTAACACCCCCCTAAGTTAAATATAATTTTATTCTAACGAAATAAATTAACTCTTATTAAATAAATGATTCCTATTTAAATCTAAATACTTACCTGTAAAATAAACCCTAATATAGCTACAACATAAATTATAATTATATTATAGCTATTTTAGGATTAATATTTATTTTACAGGCAACGTTGTATTTATTTTAACCAGGTACAATAGCTATTAAATAGTTAAGAACTATGTAATAGCTAAAATAGTTAAAATAATTACAAAATTACCTGTAAAATAAATCCTAACCTAAGTTACAATTAAACCTAACACTACACTATCAATAAATTAATTAAATACAATACCTACAATTATCTACAATTAAACCTAACACTACACTATCAATAAATTAATTAAATACAATTCCTACAAATAAATACAATTAAATAAACTAACTAAAGTACAAAAAATAAAAAAATATTTACAAACATTAGAAAAATATTACAACAATTTTAAACTAATTACACCTACTCTAAGCCCCCTAATAAAATAACAAAGACCCCCAAAATAAAAAAATGCCCTACCCTATTCTAAATTACAAAAGTTCAAAGCTCTTTTACCTTACCAGCCCTGAACAGGGCCCTTTGCGGGGCATGCCCCAAGAAATTCAGCTCTTTTGCCTGTAAAAAAACACATAAATACCCCCCCCCAACATTACAACCCACCACCCACATACCCCTAATCTAACCCAAACCCCCCTTAAATAAACCTAACACTAAGCCCCTGAAGATCTTCCTACCTTATCTTCACCTCACCGGGTATCACCGATCGGTCCTGGCTCCAAAATCTTCATCTGATCGGAACAGCCAATAGAATGCGAGCTCAATCTGATTGGCTGATAGGATCAGCCAATCGGATTGAACTTGAATCTGATTGGCTGATTCCATCAGCCAATCAGAATTTTCCTACCTTAATTCCGATTGGCTGATAGAATCCTATCAGCCAATCGGAATTCGAGGGACGCCATCTTGGATGACGTCCCTTAAAGGAACCGTCATTCTTCAGTTGGACGTTGTCGGAAGAAGATTGATCCGCGCTGGAGGTCTTCACGATGGAGCCGGTCCTCATCGGCTGAAGATAGAAGATGCCGCTTGGATCAAGATGGTTGCCGGTCTGGATCGCCTCTTCTTCCCGGATAGGATGAAGATTTTGGAGCCTCTTCTGGACCTCTTCAGCCGCCGGATGATGGATGTCTAGCCCCCGCTTGGTTTGAATGAAGATATGGAGCCAGGACCGATCGGTGTGATACCCGGCGAGGTGAAGATAAGGTAGGAAGATCTTCAGGGGCTTAGTGTTAGGTTTATTTAAGGGGGGTTTGTGTTAGATTAGGGATATGTGGGTGGTGGGTTGTAATGTTGGGGGGGGGGGGTATTGTATGTGTTTTTTTACAGGCAAAAGAGCTGAATTCTTTGGGGCATGCCCCGCAAAGGGCCCTGTTCAGGGCTGGTAAGGTAAAAAAGCTTTGAACTTTTGTAATTTAGAATAGGGTAGGGCATTTTTTTATTTTGGGAGTCTTTGTTATTTTATTAGGGGGCTTAGAGTAGGTGTAATTAGTTTAAAATTGTTGTAATTTTTTTCTAATGTTTGTAAATATTTTTTTATTTTTTGTAACTTAGTTCTTTTTTATTTTTTGTACTTTAGTTAGTTTATTTAATTGTATTTATTTGTAGGAATTGTATTTAATTTATTTATTGATAGTGTAGGGTTTAATTGTAGATAATTGTAGGTATTTTATCTAATTAATTTATTGATAGTGTAGTGTTAGGTTCAATTGTAACTTAGGTTAGGATTTATTTTACAGGTAATTTTGTAATTATTTTAACTATTTTAGCTATTAAATAGTTCTTAACTATTTAATAGCTATTGTACCTTGTTAAAATAAATACAAAGTTACCTGTAAAATAAATATAAATCCTAAAATAGCTATAATATAATTATAATTTATATTGTAGCTATATTAGGGTTTATTTTACAGGTAAGTATTTAGCTTTAAATAGGAATAATTTATTTAATAAGAGTTAATTTATTTCGTTAGATTTAAATTATATTTAATTTAGGGGGGTGTTAGGGTTAAAGTTAGACTTAGCTTTAGGGGTTAATAAATTTATTAGAGTAGCGGTGAGCTCCTGTCAGCAGATTAGGGGTTAATACTTGAAGTTAGGTGTCGGCAATGTTAGGGAGGGCAGATTAGGAGTTAATACTATTTATTATAAGGTTATTGAGGCAGGAGTGAGGCAGATTAGGGGTTAATATATTTATTATAGTAGCGCTCAAATCCGGTCGGTAGATTAGGGGTTAATAAGTGTAGTTAGGTGGAGGCGACATTGGGGGCGGCAGATTAGGGGTTAATAAATATAATATAGGGGTTGGCGATGTTAGGGCAGCAGATTAGGGGTACATAGGGATAATGTAGGTGGCGGGGGTGTACGGAGCGGCAGATTAGGGGTTAAAAATAATATGCAGGGGTCAGCGATAGCGGGGGCGGCAGAATAGGGGTTAATAAGTGTAAGGTTAGGGGTGTTTAGACTCGGGTTACATGTTAGAGTGTTAGGTGCAGACGTAGGAAGTGTTTCCCCATAGGAAACAATGGGGCTGCGTTAGGAGCTGAACGCGGCTTTTTTGCAGGTGTTAGTTTTTTTTTCAGCTCAAACAGCCCCATTGTTTTCTATGGGGGAATCATGCACGAGCACGTTTTTGAAGCTGGCCGCGTCCGTAAGCAACTCTGGTATCGAGAATTGCAGTGGCGGTAAATATGCCTGTACGCTCCCTTTTTGGAGCCTAACGCAGCCATTCTGTGAACTCTCAATACCAGAGGTATTTAAAAGGTGCGGCCAGAAAAAAGCCAGCGTTAGCTACGCGGGTCGTTACCGACAAAACTCTAAATCTAGCCGTTAGTTTCTATATATATGTCTCCATAAAATAAACGATGATAATTTAAAGAGGAATAACATATTATTTGATTGACCCTCTTTAAAAATTATGGGGTGTTGAATGACATCAAATGTCTGTATGCAATTAAGTCAAAAACATTGAAAAACAACCAATAAAAAATAAGATGGGCCTGTTTTAAGAAAACAGTAAATATCAAATAAATATATAAAATAAATGTAATATATTTACTGAATAGAATAAAATACATATGATTAGCTCATAAAGACATTTCGAAATAACTTTTTTTTAAAGATATGCATCATTTAAGTATACATTTTTTTAAGTACAATACACAATACTTACATGCTCGAATGAGCACACGGAAATCATGGTATCTGTCTGGCTTGCATCTACAGAGGTCTGAGAACCTCTGTAGACAATTGCACCTGGAACGGCGGACCCCCGAAACCCTTTGCATCCTCCGCATCATCTCGTAGATGATTTTGTCCCGGTCCTCATGTACGATCCCTCGTACACCTCCTATTCTACGTGGAAAGTACTTGTCCATTCCATAGACCAGTATAAGTAATTCGCCCTCGCTAAAACTTGGCGGACGTTACACCATTTTTGTTTCTGAAAAAAATTATCTAAAATAATTTTTTAGTGCGACAGAAATATACCAAAAATAGACAAATTTGATTGGTTCTTGCAAGTGTAACTAAAAATATTAATATTTGGTTGGCTGATTAGATGTTTCACGTGTTCATGGCGATTACTATGTAATTCCACATTTTTTTTAAAAAATGCGCCATTAATGACTCAACGTAAACCAAATGAAATTTACGGTTTATTCAAATATAAAAATGAATTTTTATCATAGTATTGCCTGGATTCATGCGGCTTCAGAGTATCATCAAATATTTAAAGAAGTGATCCCTCTCCTGTCGGACAATAGCCCACTCAAACATAATACGTGTGAAATGGTACACACTATAGACAAATCTGAGGCCATGTAAATATGGATGACCCCTTGTAGGCAAGTATGACACACTGTAGACAAGTATGACGCCCCATAGAAATAGATGACACCTTGTAGACAAGGATGACACACTGTAGACAAGGATGACGGATTCACCGTCAACAAATAATTTATATGGCGCCATAGATATATTTTAAAACATTCAATAATATTGCTTTACTTAGACATCAAGACAACAATTATAGATCGTTATTATTCTATAATTATATTAAACAGGCATCATCAATCATGAAATTATGTGAAACATTTCTTAATACTGTAAAAGTTTTTGATGATTTTATAATTGTTAACTGGCACTGCTGATTGTCTACGTATTACCTATCTATAAAAGGGAATTTAAAATGGAGTATATTGACCTATGCTTTACAAGAGCTATAGGTACAAGAGCTATACTTTTGAATATTCTCATATTTATTGCTATTTATTCTCATATTTATTGATTTGCTTCGACACCTTTGTATTTTTATCTTGTTATGTCTGCACCTGGGAAGACAAAGTCAGGGCGCAGCATACAATTTAATTATGAGCAGAATAAAGTTTTAGTGACCCTAGTTTTAGAGCATTATGATTTTATTTATGGTTCTAAAGCCCAAAAGACCTCGCTCTCCAGAAAAGAAGCGATCTGGAGAGCAATAGCTGGCAGTGTCTCCGCCGAAGGGACACATCCCAAAACGATGGGGCACTGTAAGAAAAGATTCTCTGACATTAAGAGAATCTTAAAGGGCAAGCTGGTCTGCACGTATGACCGGTGGTGGCGCGCCATATGTGGCTGAACTATCGGAATATGAGGTTCAGCTGTGGGAGAAGCTGGGAGCAAACTTGACGCTTGGTCTGGATTTAGTGGGGCATGATACTGACGAGTTGGCAGGTAAGATGATATTACTTGCGTTATTGATGCCGCACATGTTTTTTTTTTTTTTTAAAGTTTATTAAGATTATGATGTGCAATAATATTTATAATAATATTTTATTTCATATATTTTGTTTAAGCATCTACCAGTGCTACCGCTGCTGCTGCTGCTGCTGCTGCAGTTCCATCTAGTGATGATGCCATGGCTGGAGATGACACCCTCCTATTGCCCATCAGTATCCACGCTGAATCCAGCCACAGCTTCTCCTCGGACGCCACACACCCGGACATTATATGCAGCACCCCTGATGGAGCAAGCATTGGCCGATCTCCAGGTATGTTTGCTATTATTACTTTGCTTTTAATTTAATTGTTATTACTTGTATGATTGTTCACATTTCTAAATATGTATATTCTATTTTCATTATACAGCTGAGGTCTGAAGGGCTTTGGGACCCCCTCCAAGATCTACGATCTCCTCCTCAGGTAACAAAAACAAGATCAAACATGAATGTTATGTGTGCTCAGAGTATCAGAATTGTCAATAGCTCAATGTGAAAGTTATTTTTTTATTAATGAAGAATATCACTTTCATAAACATTAATGGGAAATAACATAGATTGTTTAGAATAGATAATCTCTCATTTCATAGTATTTCAAAGAATAGGACAGTCAAATGATGTTAGTTCTCATTTACATACAACATTTATTTTAGAAACACATACGGAAATGTAACTATTGTTAAATTTAAATATTTATATTATCTTTAGTTTAGCCATAAATTTACAGGGACATGAAACAAAAACACATATTCAGTGGATTAGGATAGGGAATACTAGATTAATCATATTGAAAATGTAAGTATTTTGTTTAATTTGCATTATTACATTTTTATACTTTAGATTAAAAGGTTAACTTTGAAAGCACTGTAGTATCAGAGAACCAAGCTTATAGATGATGATTGCTACATGCATACATGTATAGATAGATATAATTATATACTGATTGTGATTGGCTCACCAATGTGTTCAGTGATCAAACAATAGTGCATTGTTGCTCCTTCAAAAAAAGATACAGAGTAAATGAATACAATTAAATAGAACTATATTTTATTTGAAATTTAATTTTGTATTCTATAGCTTAAAGGGATAGTATAGTTAACATTAACATTTAATGGTTCAGATAGAAAATACAATTAAAGGGACATGAAACCCACATTTTTTTCTTTCATGATTTAGAAAGACAATGTGTTTTTAAACATCTTTCTAATTTACTTCTATTATATAATTTGTTTTATTCTCTTGATATTCTTTGATAAAAAAGCATATCTAGATATGCTCACTAGCTGCTGATTGGTTGCTGCACATAGAAGCTTCATGTGATTGGCTCACCCATGTGCATTGCTTTTTCTTTAAATAAGGATATCTAAAAAAAAAAAGAAGCAAAATACATAATAGAAGTAAATTGTAATGTTGTTTAAATTTGTATGTTCTATCTGAATCATGAAAGAAAGATTTTGGGTTTAGTGGCCCTTTAAGCTTCAAATTTGCTCCTATCATCAATTTTTATTAATTATCTTGTTATCTTTATTTGCAAACCATGAATGTAAGCTTAAAAGACAGGCCATTTTGCTTCAGCACCTGGGTATCGCTTGTTGATTGTTTTCTAAATGTAAACATCCAATCAACAAACGGTATACATTTGATGAAAACAAAATGTGCCTGCTTGTAATATTACTTTATATTGATTTTCAAAGAAAGATAACAAGAGAACTAATAAGAATTAATAATAGGATTAACTAATAATGTTGCTTAAAATGTCATGATCTATCTGAATCATGTAAGTTTAGTTCTTACTAGCCTATCACTTTAATGATTATTAAACATATTGGAATTGACAGTCCTTTGCAACTTCAAATGAATGAAAGGTTTCGATAATCACCTGTGTATTGCATGACGATTCTTTGAGGCCTATGTAACAAATATCTGTCGGACATGATCCGACAGTGTGGATCAGGTCTGACAGACATAGATGAATGTGGAGAGCAATACGTTCCCAGAGTTCAGAGCAGGCGGACAGGGTTATGGAGCAGCAGTCTTTAGACCGTTGCTTCATAACTGTTGTTTGCTGAGAGTCTGAATACTCGCCAGAAACACGGCCCTTAAAGCTACATATGGAGCTTGATAAATGGACCTCTATATCTCTTTCTCTCATGTATTAACCTACAAAGGGAGTTGGAGATAACAAGTTTATTGCGAGCATGCAGGATTTCAAGAAAATGAAGTTATAAGCAGGCGTATAAAGAACGCTGCTCAATACCCTTGCCGCTATTCACCACAATTGAGTCTGATCTTGTTTATTGAACCCCTCTGCTGACGGGCCATTGTCCGTGACTCTGAAGGGGGCATTCTCTGCATTCAGTGAGTTATTGCGGACATGATCCACACTGTTGGATCATGTCCAACAGCCCTAAGATAAATAGGCCTATAATATATTCTCAGCACAACATCATTGTCACTACTCAAGCTTCTCACACCATTAGTGGTGCTTGTAATCATGTCATTGATTAATAAACAGTCTAAACAGATTTTGAAATTGTTCAATTAATAAAATTGATGTGTTGAAAATGCTGTTGTACGGTGAATAATTTAATACAATGTTGAATATTATATATGTTTTATAATAAGCCCCTTGAAAATGAATTTGTATTTATTTTATCCATTTAAGATAACCTAAAATATACAAATCATTAATGTTAAAATACAGTGTCTTACAATTTTGATCTTGTTATTATTTATTGAAGATATATGTTAAATATCATATGCATTTAATCCTTCAAATTGCATTAAGTTACCTAACACTATATATTTAATTTTTAATTTCTTTAGATATCGAACATGCATTCGAGCTTTCGGAGTAGATTGACTGTTGTCTTTGCGTGATGAGAGATGTGATGGAGGAGTCGTCCCTGGGAGAGACACAATATCCTGAATAACAGGAACACGGAATCTTCCAGGGAACATCAGATATGGAATCTCTCATCCATTCTGCCCCTCCTGACCCAGAAGACACAGCTGCTTTGGACCCTGGTGCCCCTCCTGCTGCTGTTGGTCATGCCCCATCAGCTCATGGCGGTGCTGATCCTGGCCACAAACTGCCTCCCATCAATGATGAGGAGGCAGTTGTGGAAATGTTACATCTGGCCAGGCAGTACCGGGAAGAACACCATGAGTTGCATGGGGCATTAAGGTTATCTGTTGAGCAACAGGGGCAGATATTAGAGAGGGGCATTACAGTAGATAGGGACAGGTTAGATCCTACCCATTTAGATTGTAAGTTCCCACGGGAACAGGGCTCCCAATTCCTCCTGTATTTGTTTGTTAAATTTTGTCTGGTGTCTCATATTGTACTGTCCTTTTATCTTTGTTACCTATGAACAGCGCTGCGGAATCTGTTGGCGCTTTATAAATAAAGAATAATAATAATAATAATATAGAGAGGGAAAGGTTGAGGGTAAATTCAGCTAGAATAGATTTAGAGAGGGAAAGATTTGTCTATGAACGACATAGGGATAGTGCAAGATTAGAGTTAGAGAGGGATAGATTAAATTAAGAAATGCAGAGGGATAGTGATAGATTAAACTTCGATAGGGAAAGATTAGAGTTTGATAGGGCCAAGGCAGCTGAAGATCTGTTAGAACGCCAGCGTCGGGTGAGGGCAGATGAAGACAACAGGGTTTTTAATCGTCACTTGATTTTAACATTTATGAGAAGGGGAACAAGGGAGAGATCACCCCCCTCTCTTCCTCACCCAAAAAAAGAAAAGATTAGGGTGTTTTAATTTGCTCATTTTATTAGGGTTTTTAATATGCCAATTATTTTAAATATTAGTTTTATTATGTATTTCCTTATTTTTATTTATAATTTATATTTTGTATTTGTTTTATTATGTATATACGTATGTTTTTATGTTTTTATGATTTTTAATTTAAAAATATGAAAAAATATTTTTAATTTATTAATAATTTTGTAAATGTTTTTATGATTTTTAATTAAAAAATATGAAAGAAATATTTTTAAATTATTAATAAATGTGTTATTGTTTTTATGATTTTTAATTTAAAATATGAAAGAAATATTTTTAAATTATTAATAAATTTGGAAATGTTTTTATAATTTTTAATTTAAAAGTAAGAAAGAAATATTTTTAAATTATTAATAAATGTGTTATTGTTTTTATGATTTTTAATTTAAAAATATGAAAGAAATATTTTTAAATTAATATTCAATGTTTTTTTTAAATAAAAAATATTTAATAATTATTAATAAATGTGTTTGTTATTACTTGATTCCCAGGTTACAAATGACTGATGTTCAAATTCAATGCAGGTGTAACATATTATCTACTCTTATTATTAAATGTTAAATTTAATAAACATAATAACATTGAATTTTAAAATTAAAATATAATATTGAGCTTTTGGATAAACAACTCAATTAGAATAAAGTTTACTTGAATCAATAATTATAATTTAACTATTCATTTTTAACATGTGATAATCATTTATATGTATCTTTTCTTAAATTGTGTAAATTTAATCATTTTCAAAATTAAAAAAAAACAAGTAAAATTAAAAAAAAAAGTGAACACCAACAACCACATTTTTAATACAAAATTGAACATTTAACGGGACAATGAACCCTATTTGTTTATTTTGTGATTAAGATTGAGCATTAAATTTTAAGCAAAATTCAAATTTACTACTATTATCAATTTTTCTTAATTGTCTTGCTATCTTTATTTGAAAAAGAAAGTCCATAACCTTGGACAGCACTTATTTATTGGTGGATGAATGTATACACTAATCAACAAGAACAACCAAGGTAGTTCAACAAAATGGGCCGGCATCTAAAGTTACCAAATTTTTTTTAAAAATAAACATACCAAGAAAATGAATAACTTTTTCTAATAGGAGTAATTAGAAAGTTGATTAAAATTGCATGCTCTATATGAATAACAAATAGAAAATCGTTAGGTTCAGTGTCTCTTTATTATTTCTAACATTAAAATAAATATATTTATATATATATATATATATATATTAATAAATATTTTATAAATTATTGTGTTTTAAAAAAATATAAATTAATAGTTTATTAATAAAATAAAATAGTATCAGTGGCCTGTCAGAATATGCTTATAGAAAAGCTATTATTCATATATTATTCATATAGAGCAAACAATCTAAATATAACATTGTTGTTAATGTTAAAAACGGCAATGTGTATAAACCAAACAATTAAACACTTTTATTTGAAGAATAAAAAAAAATATATGATGTTTAAAGTCACTTTAAGCATGGATAGGCCTCTGCTCAAGAACATATCAAAGAATCCTCCATAAATGTTAAAATAAAGAAACATTAGAAATACATAACTAACTCATAATTGCACATCAAAGATGAAAGAAATTATCAAAGTTTTAGTTAACCCATTTAGACAAATGGTACAAACACAGGTACCTTGGCAATGTTCTTTAAAATAAACAGTGTCCCCCAAAAATTGACAATCTAAGCTATAAATCCAAACAATATGTGAAAAAATGAAGGGTGCACATATAAATAAAACTTATATTTCTAAATATTTAATATATAAGAGAGTGAATAAGAGAGAGCAATTGTGAGAGAGATATTGAGAGAGAGAGAGATTGAGAGCGATTGTGAGAGAGAAAGAGCGATTGAATGAGAGAGATTGTGTGTGAGAGAGAGATTGAGAGAGAGATTGAGAGAGAGAGAGCGATTGCGAGAGAGAGAGATTGAGAGAGAGAGAGAGAGAGATTGTGAGAAAGAGAGAGAGAGAGATTGAGAGAGAGATAGATTGTGGTAAAGAGAGAGAGGGAAAGAGAGATTGAAAGAGAGAGAGAGATTGTGAGAGAGAGTTTGAGAGAGAGATTGTGAGAGAGAGATTGAGAGAGAGATTGAGAGAGAGAGAGATTGTGAGAGAGAGAGATGGAGAGAGAGAGATTGAGAGAGAGAGAGATTGTGAGAAAGAGAGAGATTGAGAGAGAGAGAGAGATTGTGAGAAAGAGAGAGAGGGAGAGAGAGATTGAAAGAGAGAGAGATTGTGAGAGAGAGATTGAGAGAGAGAGAGATTGTGAGAGAGAGCGATTGAGAGAGAGAGAGCGATTGTGAGAGAGAGATTGTGAGAGAGAGATTGAGATAGAGAGATTGTGAGAGAGAGAGATTGAGAGAAATTGAGAGAGAGAGATATTGTGAGAGAGAGAGAGAGATTGAGGGAAATTGAGAGAGAGAGAGATTGAGAGAGAGAGAGAGAAATAGATATTGTTAAAGAGAGAGGGAGATTGAAATTGAGAGAGAGAGAGTGAGAGAGAGAGACTGTGATATAGATAAAAACAGACAGACAGTGCGAGAAACACATGTATACATTTATAAACCTGTAGTGCATTGCTGCTACTTCCATAAATGTTAACAATATTTTTTATCTTCAATTTTACATTATTTTAATGTGACAGTGAAATTAAAAAAAAATTATATTTTTAATTAATTGTTTAAAATTCATATAGATAACACTGAGCTCATGCACGTTAAAGGAACAATGAACCCAATATGTTTCTTTTTTGATGCAGATAGAGCATGACATTTTAAGCAACTTTGTAATTTACTCCTATTCTCAGATGTTCTTCATTATCTTGTTATCTTTATTTGAAATGCAAGAATGTAAGTTTTGATTCTGGGACATTTTTGGTGATAAACTTGGGTTTTCTAAAATGTAAGTATGCCTAAAGAAATGAAATAAGTGGTCATTTTTAAAAAGGAAAAATAGATGTCATTTTTTTTATTTAATGAGATTTTATTAAACATGTGTCTCATCAACTTTACATTGAACAATTGCAACATTTGCAAAAATGAACCACTTTCAATCAATGGCTTTACAATGATATACAATATCATTCCTTGAAACGTTTGGATTAAAAATAATAATGTAAAGTAAAAAAGAAACACAAATAAAAACTGTATGTTGCACAATCAAACTTCTTGCCCAAAAACCCCCTGGATAAAGACTGCTCCAGGAATGGGTCGATGTAATGACCATACTCATTGTCCAAGCTCTCCATATCTATATCCGGGATTTTTAGGGCAATATTATGCAACATACAGCAAACCATAAAAATTAAGGAGACTTTGGAGGGGGCGTACTGAAGAACACCACCAGAGATGTCCAAGCAGCGGAAACGGCTCTTCAGTACGCCAAAGGTGCGCTCTATCACTGATCTTGTTGCAATGTGTGCACGGTTGTAGCGCATGAACAGCCACGGAAGACACGGATGTCCAGAATCACCTGCATAAACAAAATAGATCATTGACATTAGCAATCAGAGGCCTAGATTTGGAGTTCGGCGGTAAAAGGGCTGTTAACGCTCCGCGGGCTTTTTTCTGGCCGCACCATAAATTTAACTCTGGTATCGAGAGTTAAAACAAATGCTGCGTTAGGCTCCAAAAAAGGAGCGTAGAGCATTTTTACCGCAAATGCAACTCTCGATACCAGAGTTGCTTACGGACGCGGCCGGCCTCAAAAACGTGCTCGTGCACGATTCTCCCATAGGAAACAATGGGACTGTTTGAGCTGAAAAAAAACCTAACACCTGCAAAAAAGCAGCGTTCAGCTCCTAACGCAGCCCCATTGTTTCCTATGGGGAAACACTTCCTACGTCTGCACCTAACACCCTAACATGTACCCCGAGTCTAAACACCCCTACCCTTACACTTATTAACCCCTAATCTGCCGCCCCCGCTATCGCTGACCCCTGCATTACACTTTTAACCCCTAATCTGCCGCTCCGTAAAACGCCGCCGCGGCCACCTACGTTATCCCTATGTACCCCTAATCTGCTGCCCTAACATCGCCGACCCCTATGTTATATTTATTAACCCTTAATCTGCCCCCCACAACGTCGCCGACACCTACCTACATTTATTAACCCCTAATCTGCCGAGCGGACCTGAGCGCTACTATAATAAAGTTATTAACCCCTAATCCGCCTCACTAACCCTATCATAAATAGTATTAACCCCTAATCTGCCCTCCCTAACATCGCCGACACCTACCTTCAATTATTAACCCCTAATCTGCCGACCGGAGCTCACCGCTATTCTAATAAATGTATTAACCACTAAAGCTAAGTCTAACCCTAACACTAACACCCCCCTAAGTTAAATATAATTTTTATCTAACGAAATAAATTAACTCTTATTAAATAACTTATTCCTATTTAAAGCTAAATACTTACCTGTAAAATAAATCCTAATATAGCTACAATATAAATTATAATTATATTATAGCTATTTTAGGATTAATATTTATTTTACAGGCAACTTTGTAATTATTTTAACCAGGTACAATAGCTATTAAATAGTTAAGAACTATTTAATAGTTACCTAGTTAAAATAATAACAAATTTACCTGTAAAATAAATCCTAACCTAAGATATAATTAAACCTAACACTACCCTATCAATAAAATAATTAAATAAACTACCTACAATTACCTACAATTAACCTAACACTACACTATCAATAAATTAATTAAACACAATTGCTACAAATAAATACAATTAAATAAACTAGCTAAAGTACAAAAAATAAAAAAGAACTAAGTTACAGAAAATAAAAAAATATTTACAAACATAAGAAAAATATTACAACAATTTTAAACTAATTACACCTACTCTAAGCCCCCTAATAAAATAACAAAGCCCCCCAAAATAAAAAATTCCCTACCCTATTCTAAATTAAAAAAGTTACAAGCTCTTTTACCTTACCAGCCCTGAACAGGGCCCTTTGCGGGGCATGCCCCAAGAATTTCAGCTCTTTTGCCTGTAAAAAAAAACATACAATACCCCCCCCCCAACATTACAACCCACCACCCACATACCCCTAATCTAACCCAAACCCCCCTTAAATAAACCTAACACTAATCCCCTGAAGATCTTCCTACCTTGTCTTCACCATGCCAGGTATCACCGATCCGTCCTGGCTCCAAGATCTTCATCCAACCCAAGCGGGGGTTGGCGATCCATAATCCGGTGCTCCAAAGTCTTCCTCCTATCCGGCAAGAAGAGGACATCCGGACCGGCAAACATCTTCTCCAAGCGGCATCTTCGATCTTCTTCCATCCGGTGCGGAGCGGGTCCATCTTGAAGCAGGCGACGCGGATCCATCCTCTTCTTCCGATGTCTCCCGACTAATGACGGTTCCTTTAAGGGACGTCATCCAAGATGGCGTCCCTCGAATTCCGATTGGCTGATAGGATTCTATCAGCCAATCGGAATTAAGGTAGGAATTTTCTGATTGGCTGATGGAATCAGCCAATCAGAATCAAGTTCAATCCAATTGGCTGATCCAATCAGCCAATCAGATTGAGCTCGCATTCTATTGGCTGATCGGAACAGCCAATAGAATGCAAGCTCAATCTGATTGGCTGATTGGATCAGCCAATCGGATTGAACTTGATTCTGATTGGCTGATTCCATCAGCCAATCAGAATATTCCTACCTTAATTCCGATTGGCTGATAGAATCCTATCAGCCAATCGGAATTCGAGGGACGCCATCTTGGATGACGTCCCTTAAAGGAACCGTCATTAGTCGGGAGACATCGGAAGAAGAGGATGGATCCGCGTCACCTGCTTCAAGATGGACCCGCTCCGCACCGGATGGAAGAAGATCGAAGATGCCGCTTGGAGAAGATGTTTGCCGGTCCGGATGTCCTCTTCTTGCCGGATAGGAGGAAGACTTTGGAGCACCGGATTATGGATCGCCAACCCCCGCTTGGGTTGGATGAAGATCTTGGAGCCAGGACGGATCGGTGATACCTGGCATGGTGAAGACAAGGTAGGAAGATCTTCAGGGGATTAGTGTTAGGTTTATTTAAGGGGGGTTTGGGTTAGATTAGGGGTATGTGGGTGGTGGGTTGTAATGTTGGGGGGGGGTATTGTATGTTTTTTTTTACAGGCAAAAGAGCTGAAATTCTTGGGGCATGCCCCGCAAAGGGCCCTGTTCAGGGCTGGTAAGGTAAAAGAGCTTGTAACTTTTTTAATTTAGAATAGGGTAGGGAATTTTTTATTTTGGGGGGCTTTGTTATTTTATTAGGGGGCTTAGAGTAGGTGTAATTAGTTTAAAATTGTTGTAATATTTTTCTTATGTTTGTAAATATTTTTTTATTTTCTGTAACTTAGTTCTTTTTTATTTTTTGTACTTTAGCTAGTTTATTTAATTGTATTTATTTGTAGCAATTGTGTTTAATTAATTTATTGATAGTGTAGTGTTAGGTTAATTGTAGGTAATTGTAGGTAGTTTATTTAATTATTTTATTGATAGGGTAGTGTTAGGTTTAATTATATCTTAGGTTAGGATTTATTTTACAGGTAAATTTGTTATTATTTTAACTAGGTAACTATTAAATAGTTCTTAACTATTTAATAGCTATTGTACCTGGTTAAAATAATTACAAAGTTGCCTGTAAAATAAATATTAATCCTAAAATAGCTATAATATAATTATAATTTATATTGTAGCTATATTAGGATTTATTTTACAGGTAAGTATTTAGCTTTAAATAGGAATAAGTTATTTAATAAGAGTTAATTTATTTCGTTAGATAAAAATTATATTTAACTTAGGGGGGTGTTAGTGTTAGGGTTAGACTTAGCTTTAGGGGTTAATACATTTATTAGAATAGCGGTGAGCTCCGGTCGGCAGATTAGGGGTTAATAATTGAAGGTAGGTGTCGGCGATGTTAGGGAGGGCAGATTAGGGGTTAATACTATTTATGATAGGGTTAGTGAGGCGGATTAGGGGTTAATACATTTATTATAGTAGCGCTCAGGTCCGCTCGGCAGATTAGGGGTTAATAAGTGTAGGCAGGTGTCGGCGACGTTGAGGGGGCAGATTAGGGGTTAATAAATATAATATAGGGGTCGGCGATGTTAGGAGCAGCAGATTAGGGGTACATAGGGATAACGTAGGTGGCGGCGATTTGCGGTCGGAAGATTAGGGGTTAATTATTGTAAGTAGCTGGCGGCGACGTTGTGGGGGGCAGGTTAGGGGTTAATAAATATAATATAGGGGTCGGCGGGGTTAGGGGCAGCAGATTAGGGGTACATAAATATAACGTAGGTGGCGGTCGGCAGATTAGGGGTTAAAAATTTTAATCGAGTGGCGGCGGTGTGGGGGGACCTCGGTTTAGGGGTACATAGGTAGTTTATGGGTGTTAGTGTACTTTAGGGTACAGTAGTTAAGAGCTTTATGAACCGGCGTTAGCCAGAAAGCTCTTAACTCCTGCTATTTTCAGGCGGCTGGAATTTTGTCGTTAGAGCTCTAACGCTCACTTCAGAAACGACTCTAAATACCAGCGTTAGAAAGATCCCATTGAAAATATAGGCTACGCAAATGGCGTAGGGGGATCTGCGGTATGGAAAAGTCGCGGCTGTAAAGTGAGCGTTAGACCCTTTAATCACTGACTCCAAATACCAGCGGGCGGCCAAAACCAGCGTTAGGAGCCTCTAACGCTGGTTTTGACGGCTACCACCGAACTCCAAATCTAGGCCAGAATGAATAAAATATATCATATACATGTATATACATGTACATATATGTTAGAGTATCTAAGAGATATTTACCTATTAGGATTCCCTCTGTCATTTGGCCCTCCTGGAAGCGTTGGTATACGGCCAAATTCCGGAGGACGAAGGAATCATGATTGCAGCCAGGGAGTCCAGATCAAACACTCATTACCCTCAAACTGGCGTCACAGATGACCTGGATATTCAGAGAGTGGATGAATTTCCTATCCCGGTAGGGCTCCTCTTGACCACTGGGAGGCTGCACCAAGATGTGGGTGCAGTCTATGGCCCCCAATACCCTTGGCAATCCAGCTCTAAGGTAGAACTGGAGCTTGACAGCATGCCACTCCTCTGATGTATTTGGGAAGTGGACATGATGGACTAGGCCTTGGTGCAAAGCATCCAGGACAACCTTCAGATGATGTGAGAAGGTTGCCTGGCTCATACCAACGCCTAGACCTGTCACAGCCTGGAATGACCCAGTTGCCAAGAAATAGAGCACCGCAAGCAATTTTAGCATCCCAGGGATTTCCCTAGTTCTTCCAATGAGTGGCTCGAGAGAGACCACGATCTCAACATAGAGCCTCTCAATAGAGGCCCTATCCAGTCAAAATCGATGGACCACCTCTCGGTCACTGAGGGCATGGAGCCCAATCCTTGGGTAGAAAACCCTTGGCACTCGCTGGCATCTTCCATGTCGCATCGCAGCCATCAACACCCGTCTTGCCCTGCGTCTTCTTAATAAAAGAACAAAGTTCACAACATTGAGGATGTCCATCCTCAAAGCAACACCAAATAATAATGAAATCAGAGTTCATGTCATGCCTATGTAAATATGCAGGTGTTGTGCATAATTAATTGATAGCATAATTTGTATTGTGTATAATTAATTGATAGCATAATTTGTATTGTGTATAATTAATTTATAGTATAATTGCTGTGCAGTGTTTTCATTCTCTTGCTATCCTTTGTGTGAATATGATTTTTTTTTTAAATCTCCTTAATTGCTGTGCAGTATTTTCATTCTCTTGCTATCCTTTTTGTGAATATGCTTTTTTTTAAAAAAACAATCTCCTTAATTGCTGTGCAGTGTTTTCATGCTCTTGCTATCCTTTGTGTGAATATGCTTTTTTTTTAAAATGATCCTTAATTGATGTGCAGTGTTTTCATTCTCTTGCTAACCTTTGTGTGAATATGTTTTTTTTTAAATCTCCTTAATTGCTGTGCAGTGTTTTCATTCTCTTGCTATCTTTTGTGTGAATATGCTTTTTTTTTAAAAAAAAATCCTTAATTGCTGTGCAGTGTTTTCAGTCTCTTGCTATCCTTTGTGTAAATATGTTGTTTTTTTTTAAATTCCTTTATTGCTGTGCAGTGTTTTCATTCTCTTGCCATCCTTTGTGTGAATATGTTTTGTTTTTTTTAAATCTCCTTAATTGCTGTGCAGTGTTTTCATTCTCTTGCTATCCTTTGTGTGAATATGTTTTTTTTTTTTAAATCTCCTTAATTGCTGTGCAGTGTTTTCATTCTCTTGCTATCGTTTGTGTGAATATGTTTTTTTTTTTAATCTCCTTAATTGCTGTGCAGTGTTTTCATTCTCTTGCTATCCTTTGTGTGAATATTTTTTTTTTTTTTTAAAAAAACAAACCTTAATTGCTATGCAGTGTTTTCATTCTCTTGCTATCCTTTGTGTGAATATGCTTTTTTTTAAAAAAAAATCTCCTTAATTGCTGTGCAGTAACATAGTAACATAGTAACATAGTAGATAAGGTTGAAAAAAAGACTGAAGTCCATCGAGTTCAACCTATACAAATCTAAAATACTTACAAAAAGCTCCAGTTAAGCTTAAATAACCCCATTAAAATGTGACCCATTTAATACTAGCAATCATATCCATGAATTTTGTTAGTATACAGAAACTTATCCAGACTATTTTTAAATGTATCTATGGTATTGGCATTCACTACCTCCTTTGGTAATGAGTTCCACAATTTTATTGCTCTCACAGTGAAAAAACGTTTCCGTTGCAGGAGATTAAATCTCCTTTCCTCCAACCTTAAATTATGACCTCTTGTCAGAAACAATTTTCTTGGAATAAACAGAGCTTCTGCCATCTCTGTATATGGGCCTTGAATATATTTATATAAAGTAATCATGTCACCTCTCAAGCGCCTTTTTTCTAAAGAAAACAGACCCAGTTTGGCTAGCCTCTCCTCATAGGTTAATTTCTCCAATCCCCTTATTAGCTTTGTGGCCCTTCTCTGAACTTTTTCTAGTTCTGCAATATCTTTTTTAGCAATTGGTCCCCAGAACTGCACTCCAAACTCAAGGTGAGGTCTTACCAGGGCTTTATATAATGACAGAATTATGCTTTCCTCCCTTGAATCAATACCTCTTTTAATACATGCTAGTATCTTATTAGCCTTTGAAGCCGCTGCCCTGCATTGTGCACCCATCTTTAGCTTGTTATCTATTACTACTCCCAAATCCCTTTCCTCCTGTGTTTGGCTAAGTCTTGTCCCATTTAAAAAATACGTAGCCTGCTTATTTTTACTTCCAAAATGTAGAACCTTGCATTTTTCCGTATTAAATCTCATTTTCCATTCACTTGCCCATAGTTCTAATTTTAGCAAATCCCTTTGTAAAGACAGTTCGTCCTGCTCTGACCTTATGACCTTACTTAACTTAGTATCATCTGCAAAAATAGAGATGTCGCTATTTAATCCTTGCTCCAAGTCATTTATAAAAATATTAAAAAGAACAGGGCCCAGTACTGATCCCTGGGGGACGCCACTGATTACCTTTGTCCAATCTGAGTATGATCCATTTACTACTACTCGTTGCTCCCTATCTTTTATCCAGTTATTTATCCATGAGCTAACATTTTCAGCTATTCCCAGTCCCTTAATTTTGTGCATTAATCTCTCATGTGGCACTGTATCAAATGCCTTTGCAAAATCTAAGTATATCACATCCACTGATTCCCCTTTATCTATATTTTGACTTACTTCCTCGTAGAATCTAATCAGATTAGTTTGACATGATCTATTTCTCCTAAAGCCATGCTGATTAGAACTCATAATCTTGTTTACACGAATATGCTCATCAATATAATCCCTTATAATCCCTTCAAATATCTTCCCCACTATTGATGTCAGACTAACTGGTCTATAGCTTCCTGGATCATCCCTGCTTCCCTTTTTGAAGAGTGGCACCACATCAGCTTTACGCCAATCCTGGGGTACCATGCCTGAGGATAATGAGTCTTGAAAAATTAAGAGTAAAGGTTTGTCTATAACAGTGCTAAGTTCCCTCAACACCCTTGGGTGTATTCCATCTGGGCCTGGAGTTTTATTTACCTTAATATTTTCCAGTTTTTTCCTGATATCCTCTAAACAAAACCCAGTTAGTGGTATGGACTGGCATGTTCTATTATGTTCAAAAGTATCATTCAATGGTTCTTCTCTTGTGTATACTGAAGAAAAAAACTGGTTTAGTACCTCAGCCTTCTCCCTGTCATTATTTATCATGCTACCCTCCACACATTTTAATGTACCTATATTATCCTTCTTAGATTTTTTGCTATTTATGTACTTAAAGAACCTTTTAGGGTTAGACTTAGAATCCTTAGCAATTAATTTTTCATTTTCAATTTTGGCTAATTTGATTGCTTTTTTGCATGCTTTGTTACATTCCTTATAAATATTGTATGCTGAGTCTGTACTATTTTCTTTTAATAATTTAAATGCCCTACGTTTTTTCCTAATTTCTCTTAACACATTTTTATTTAGCCATAATGGCTTTGTTTTTTTATTTTTACTTTTATAACCATATGGTATGTGTTGATATGTATATTTATTTAACACATTTTTAAATATTATCCATTTATTCTCTGTATTTTTATTAGAAAATACATTGTCCCAATTTATATTATTTAATGATTTCCTTAAATCGTTGAATTTTGCTTTCTTGAAATTAAAAGTCTTAGTTAAGCCTTTAAAACACTGCATTTGAAAATAGATTTCAAATGTGACCATGTTATGATCACTGTTACCCAAATGTTCTTTAACTTCTATGTTTGATATTATATCTGTATTGTTTGATAGCACTAAATCCAATATAGCTTTACTCCTAGTTGGCTCCTCTATTAATTGTGACAAGAAGTTATCCCTGAGAACATTTAAAAATCTATCCCCCTTAGCTGAATTACTAGTTTCATTGGCCCAGTTTATATCAGGGTAGTTAAAATCTCCCATAATTACAGCACTGTTATTAGCAGCCTTACCTATTTGGATAAGTAGTTGAGTTTCCTCCGGGTCACTAATGTTGGGAGGCTTGTAGCATGTTCCTAGTAATATTTTTTTAGGATTTTTCCCCCCACTCTTTATTTCAACCCACAGGGTCTCTACATTGTCACTTGTATCATAAATATCTTCCCTTATTGTAGGTTTAAGGTTAGGTTTAATATACATGCAGATTCCTCCACCCCTTTTATTATTCCTGTCCCTCCTAAATAATGTATACCCCTCTAAGTTAACTGCCCAGTCATGTGAATCATCCCACCAAGTTTCAGTTATACTGATAACATCATAGTCCTCTTCTGCAACTAAGAGCGTCAGCTCCCCCATTTTACCTGTCATGCTTCTTGCATTTGTTGTCATACATTTAATTTTCATGTGCTTTCTGCTGCTACTTGGTGTGCTTTCCTTTATATTTTCTAATGTGACATTTCTTAAGTCATCCCTTCCTTGAGATATTAAGGGATTGTCATATTCACAGACTGATCTCTCTGTTCTATTTTGTTCTAACTGACCCTCCCCCCCTTTGCCTAGTTTAAAAGGTTCTCTAAACGTGCTACCATCCTTTCCCCCAACACACCTGCACCCATGTCATTCAGGTGCAATCCATCCTTACTGTACAAATTGTACCCTAGTGAAAAATCAGCCCAGTGTTCTAAAAAGTCAAACCCCTCATTTTTACACCATGTCTTTAGCCATGAATTAACAGACCTTAACTCCTTCTGCCTTACTGAATTAGCACACGGCACTGGTAATATCTCAGAAAATATTACTTTGGAGGTCCTTGCTTTAAGCTTGCTACCTAACTCCCTGAAGTCATTTTTTAGGACTCTCCATCTCCCACCGATTCCTTCATTAGTACCAATATGCACCATGACTGCAGGATCAGACCCACATCCCTCTAACAATCTATCAATACGCTCCACAATATGCCTAACACGAGCCCCTGGAAGACAGCAAACTGTTCTATGTAAAGGGTCTGGATGACAAATTACCCTATCAACCTTCCTAATAATAGAGTCTCCTACCACCAACATCTGCCTCTGGCCCTGACTTGTATGCCCCTCTTCCATGACTGAAGGACTGCCCACCATAGTATGCTCCTCTTCCACAGCTAAAGGACTGTTCACTATACTAGGCAACACAGCCCTCTCTGACACTGCCACCCCTGAACTGATATCCCCAACATCTTCACTTAATCTTGCAAATCTATTGGGGTGTACCAGCTCAGAACTGGCCTGTCTCTTCCGCTTACTTCGCCCTCTTACTGTGACCCAGCTACATCCTGGAGTCTCCTCATCTGAATCCTCCCCATTCAAAGGATAGCAAGTGTTTTCATTCTCTTGCTATCCTTTGTGTGAATATGCTTTTATTTTTACAAACTTTGAATTACAGGAAGGAAATTGTATTTATAACAAGGTATACATATTTAATAATGCTTTCCATTGAGTTTTATTAGGTGATATGCTTGACTCTAGCAGCATCGAACATAAGATATCTGTTTTCCGATTCCCATTGACTACTATAGCATCCGCAACCTCTAAGGCGGCACGTTGAAAACTAGGTACGCTGCATCGGATAAGACGCGAGCGTAAGTGGTCATTTTTTGATAACTTTCAGAAAGCTTCTAATTGTGTCGAAGAACACAGCGAATGCACAGAATTCCGCAACATTTCCAGAGGTTTTCTAGTCGCAGCGATCGGTGTCTAATTGAGAGCGCCGGATCGTATGTTACGTCACAAAACTTCCGATCTTTAGACTTTGATAACTACGGCGATGCAATCTCGCGACGAGTACGACGCGGATTTCTACCGTATTTTCAGTAGACGTTTTGATAAATAGAGGCCATTGTGTGAACCCAGCTATGTCCTGTATCCAATTACCTATAGGTCGTCCGGTATTTTTATGAAGCACAGCTTGCAACCCTACATACAAATACCAGCTATGGGTTAGATTATGAGTGAAGCAGTAGTTTGCACTTATGTTCAAGCATTAAAACTGCTATAAGTAATTTTTTGCTCTCTGAGATTCCCACTTGTATTACGAGTTAAAAGTAAAAAGTTTGCTTTCTCATGTTCGTAACTTCACGGTAAAAAAAATAGACTTTTAGAAGTTGCAAATGCAAAATTGCATTATCCATAGACTTCAATAGAGCTGAAAAAGTAGAAAAAATAGTCGCACAAACACCATGGCGGTTATTTAAAAGCGTAACATAAGAAGATTAGATTGCATCTTTCATAATCTAATGTTCTGTGCATAGAAGAATATGTTCTATTTACTCTTAAATAGATATTTAAATATATATCTGATAGATGTTCACACAAATATATATTTATACATTTATATATATATATATATATATATATATATATATATGTATGTACTTACTTGTATATATATATATAGAACTAGATATATACAGATATATATAGGAATATCTATTTAAAAATATGCAGAACAAATTCTCCTTTGCGCAGAACATTGGAATGTGAGATACATATACATATTTAGACATGTGTATGCATGTATCTCTATGTTAAAGCCCTTTGCAGTCTTTTTTTTATAACGCCTGAGACCTCATATCTTTGAGCCCTTATAACTTTTTAATGCAATATTTGTATTTAATATTTTTTTATAAGATTATGTTATTATGAGTGTAACAGTACTTTTAAATGTTGATGTGTTTTGTGACTTCAGCAAAGTATATCAAGGGAATTAACAACATTTTATAATAAGAGAAAAATGGAAAATCATTTAAAATTCCCTGTAATATTATATCTGAATCCTGAAAGAACAAAAATGGGTTTCATATCCCTTTAGTAGGACCCATAGGATGTAACCTGTAGTGTACTGTAAACATTTAACAATAAATGTTCTCAAGAATTAGAATATTATATTTTTTATCAAGGCATAAAAAATTTACAACAAACACGCGGATCTACGGCGCTCACCCACTCAACGGTGTCCACGGCAGCGTATCTTTGGTGTGTGCACACGTCAGCTGTAGCCTGCTTCCGGAACGAGGGTGCAACCAGATATCGTCCTCGTTAGAACACCAAACATAGATACAGGTAAGAAAAAAGGTCCGTAGCAACTCCTCTTCATATAAGCACAAGGACTCCAAATTAAAATGTAGAAAAAGTCTTTATTGAGAACAGTGTAACATGAAACCAAAAATGTGAGCACACAGCTCACAAAATCAGGAAAAGAGGTCCAGTGATGCAAAGAACAACAGACATGTTTCGTGTGGGGCCTCCACACTTGTTCACTGCAGAGCTATGATTAGCTTGTTTTTTTACATCATATATGAAAATGTAAGGATTTTGAAGTTTGCATTTATGCAGTGTGGGTTACATTTTCTAAGGGAGGCCTGTCTGTTTTTCCAAGTAGCTGTCCTATTATAGATAGCTAGACCAGTGATTTTCAACCTTTTTTTTGCCGTGGCACACTTTTTTACATTTAAAAATCCTGCGGCACACCACCATCCCAAAATTTTACAAAATCACACATTGTAGTCTAATACAGCATATATATATATATATATATATACACCCCCATATATATATATATATATATACACACAAATACACACACATACTGTACTGTCATGCCATGCCTCCTACAAACTATACGTGACATATTGACATTTATTCACAAAGAATTAATGATTGTCTGTGAATGAATGTCAATATGTCATGGTTGTAAATGATGTCTGCTTGATGAGCCTGTCACATACCTCCCAATATTTCAAAATTTGAAAGAGGGACACCCCCGCACTGGGAAAAGTACACCCCCCCCCCCCCGCAAACTGGGAAAAGTGTTATCTGTGGAGCACAAGATTATATGTGGAGCATGGTATGCTGTTCTGGAGGAGGAGCAAAGCTGAGCCAGCATGCATGGGGGATTGAAGTGTCGCGTGGTGCTGTAGAGCCGGCACTAGGCATGTTTTGTAGGGGTTCCTTCCAAGTGTGAACACGGGTCGGGGAGGCGAGCTGCCGCTGCAGTTATCCTCAGTCATCATCTCGCTCAAAATAAAAAAATGTCCCAGAGTAAAAAAACAAGCAAAATTTAAAAAATGTCACACTGTTGTCAGTCTGCCGTGGCACACCTGAGGATCTCTCAAGGCACACTAGTGTGCCATGGCACACTGGTTGAAAAACACTGAGCTAGACCATTATGGCACTGACAAATGAGGCAAGTATGCAACTCGGGAAATGGAGGCCTGCACTGAAATAAGCATGGACATAACTGCTAGGGGTTTTCGGGTGATCCAGTTGCTGCTATCATAGACAGATATTCTTTGTGTCCTCATATTTAAATATATACAAATATTTATTGCAGATATGTAAAGGAACATCTTACCAATTAATAGTTTTAGGTAAGAACCCTTTTAATATGTCAAGGGCACTTGGAAATCAGGAAAAAATATAGAATCTTATGATATATGGAAACATTATTCTATAGTAGTTCTGCTTACATAAAAACCCAATACAAAAAGAGTGGTGTCTTGCAGGGGAATAATATATTGTAATACTACAAATGTAAAGTGTTTTTGTTTCGCACTCGTTGGGGCTCTTTAGTATGATGTAGGTGCTATGTTATTGGACTCAAGCATTAATTTAAGGTTTACGGCTAAATGCCAGTTTTGCTAATGATTACATTAATTTTCATAATCACACTTACAAAGCGTGAAATGAATGCTTGAGCAGAACAGCAGTACCAACCATAGACAGCCTGTTTGGCCCATTTAGGGGGCTCATCCCTCCATTGTATTAATCTTAGCAAAAAATAAATATACTTATCTGTACAAAATTGCAACACTTATAATTCAAAATCCATTTCAATATAATAGGCAGCCATATAGCAAAGGGTGGAATGCTCGAGGACATCAGCATCAACCATAATGACTTGAGTGAGAAAGAGTCCCAAAGTAGCGAAACAGGCTACCTATGGTTGATGTTGTGTTATTTAAGCCTCGTGTATTTCACAGTTTGCTACACTACTGGTTTAAACTGACAGGAGCATAAAGGGTGCCATATTAAAAATGCATTTTGAATGTATTACACTCTGTGGGATAATTTGTATATTCTATCCATTGTATATTTATTCCTTGATGAACTAATTAAATGGAGGGTTTATCTCACTCTATTAACAACAATACATTTATTTGGTACAATGGGAGTCCCTGCTCTAAAGGATTTCCATGGGTGTAAGTGCAGACGCTGATCCAAGGAGCTTACAATCTAGTGTTCCAGTGCTTTGCTCAAAGAGCTTACAATCTTGTATTTAAGGAGAATGTACCTTTGGATACTTATAGTGTAGAGGAATAAAAGAAATCCCTGATGTAAGACTGCACTCAACATGTGACATACACTAGTCCCTCTGAAATTTTCAACCATCCTACCACTGCCATAGAGTATTCAATCTTCGTTATACTGCTTGCCAGATATGAATCAGTCTATGCACATATTGTAAGGATTTTCATTCCAATGCAAGAAGATAAGTGCATGACACACTGTACCTTATAATGCAGTATTTTTTTCAATTTTTTATCTGAGGTATAAAATACAGGACCATCCCATGACATATCAAATATTGTGCTTCACTAGGACTCTCTGCTTCAAAAATTGAATAGTATTACTTGTCCCATGGTGACTGTAGACATTCACTTTTAGTGTCACAGACATGGTAGTACTTGTTCCAGGATGCTGCAGTTCGCAGATACAATTGTAAACCAGCTGCAAGGTGCTTATAACCTAGTTGCAATATTGGCATCTCTTTGTCAAGGCATTGCATTGAGGATATAAGTGCAAACTTATCAATCATATCATTGTATTCTCTTCGCCAAGATCCTTAACATTATTATATTATATAGATATGTGCAGTGAGAATGGATTTAAGCCATTTAATATCAGTTTATTAAAATTATAGCAGTGTAATTATGCTTTATTGTTGGAGTTATGATTCAAGTTCTAGTGTTACAGAGATGATTTGCCTTACTTATATCAATAAGCCTTGAAAAGTACAGAAAGCTTTAAACATACAGAATCAAAGCTAAAGATTTTTATGAAATGGGAAAGTAAAGGAATAGCGCAACAGAAATGTGAGAAATGATCTGACTCACAGCACATATCTGTAGGCTCTTGGAGCAGGATCTGTATTTACAATCTAGTGTCTTAATGAGATGTCTTGCTAAAAGAGCTTACAAACTTGTTAATATCAGAAAATCTTACCTTGGATACTTAAACTTTAGTAATATAAAAATCAGTGAAGGACATCTGCTATCAGCACGTATACTGCAGGCCAGATGTGCATCAATCTGATATGAATTTGTTTCAGATCGCCAGTTGTCTTTTCTTTATCCGGGTTTAGCAGATAAAACAGCTGCATCAGATGCTGCATCTTACAGAACAGTGTTTAATGAGGGTCCCAGCACCAGTGAGTTTGCAGCATGAGGACATCTGCCATCAGCGCGTATACTTCTGGCCAGATGCACATCAGTCTGATCTGAATTTATTTCAGATTGCCAGTTGCCTTTTCTTCATCCAGGTCAAGCAGAAAAAACAGTGACACCTTACAGTACAGTGTTTAATGAGGGTCCCAGAACCAGTGAGTTTGCAGCATATAAATTACAGACCCATGCCATGGGGCTTATGATCTAGGGGCCTTTACTAGAAGTCCTTGCTTGAGAGCATTTGCAGATTAATGATGCAGTAATTCTAACCATCCTTAAAGCTGGTTTAAAGCCTTTACTGTCAGCTGCAGGTCTTATAAAGATATGTAAAGGAAGCACAGAAAGACATTAGTGTGTCCTACAGTTATGTCTATAATACGTATAATGCTATAATATGTTTAAAATAATTATTTTAAAAATTTAAATATTTATTAAATTATATGTATTTTTAAATAAAGGTGTGAAGATAATATTGCTCATTATTATGTAAGGTTTGTATGCTATGTTTTGTCCCAGAGTACTGGTGTCCATAGGAAGCTACAAAGATTAAGCTATTACTTCTGTCATTTACCTGCATTATTTTACTATGTATATAATGTGATTTAGTATTATTCAGTACTCAGTTGGGGTGATCATGGCAACACTACCTGTAGTAATTGGTGCTCATACCTGCAGCTCCCACCAGATGCCAATTTCATTGTGTTGGAGGTAGTCACTGTTCTTCATATCAGCACACATACAGAGTCGTGGCTGTAAAGCACTAGCTGTACTGTAATGTGCTATCTGTGAAGTAAAGATATTAGATAACTAATATTTACATATCAATGATTACTGAAACTCAGCAGGATCAACCTGGCAACTCTAGTAAAGTGAGCAGCAGTTATGAGGGTGGTGGCTTTGTGTTGATTTTGTGACATAACTGCTGCATCACTTAAGCCAATCCCCTAAGACTTTCACCATGACAACCATGCATCACATTATACCATGACTGTCAGTTTAGCCTTAAGTTATGTTATTAGTGTAGTTTTAACATAAGATGTTTATTTATGCAAAATAAAACAACTTTGTATTATACTCATTATTTATTTTGCCCCTTTCATGTAATTTAGCTCTGAAAATTGTACATTGATTTGGAACTGCATCCTGTTTAGTTTTCAGAGCTAACTCTGCGGCAAATCTTTTCCTAATTTACTTTTATACGGCTAGCTTTAGAGTTCTGCGGCCAAAGGGGTGCGTTAGCTACGCATGCTTTTTTCTGGCCGCACCTTTTAAATACCTCTGGTATTGAGAGTTCACAGAATGGCTGCGTTAGGCTCCAAAAAAGGAGCGTAGAGCATATTTACCGCAACTTCAACTCTCGATACCAGCGGTGCTTACGGACGCGGCCAGCTTAAAAAACGTGCTCGTGCACGATTCCCCCATAGAAAACAATGGGGCTGTTTGAGCTGAAAAAAAACCTAACACCTGCAAAAAAGCCGCGTTCAGCTCCTAACGCAGCCCCATTGTTTGCTATGGGGAAACACTTCCTACGTCTGCACCTAACACTCTAACATGTACCCCGAGTCTAAACACCCCTAACCTTACACTTATTAACCCCTAATCTGCCGCCCCCGCTATCGCTGACCCCTGCATATTATTTTTAACCCCTAATCTGCCGCTCCATACACCCCCGCCACCTACATTATCCCTATGTACCCCTAATCTGCTGCCCTAACATCGCCGACCCCTATATTATATTTTTTAACCCCTAATCTGCCACCCCCAACGTCGCCTCCACCTAACTACACTTATTAACCCCTAATCTACCGACCGGACCTGAGCGCTACTATAATAAATGTATTAACCCCTAATCCGCCTCACTCCTGCCTCAATAACCCTATAATAAATAGTATTAACCCCTAATTAGCCCTCCCTAACATTGCCGACACCTAACTTCAAGTATTAACCCCTAATCTGCCGACAGGAGCTCACCGCTACTCTAATAAATTTATTAACCCCAAAAGCTAAGTCTAACTTTAACCCTAACACCCCCCTAAATTAAATATAATTTAAATCTAACTAAATAAATTAACTCTTATTAAATAAATTATTCCTATTTAAAGCTAAATACTTACCTGTAAAATAAACCCTAATATAGCTACAATATAAATTATAATTATATTATAGCTATTTTAGGATTTATATTTATTTTACAGGTAACTTTGTATTTATTTTAACCAGGTACAATAGCTATTAAATAGTTAAGAACTATTTAATAGCTAAAATAGTTAAAATAATTACAAAATTACCTGTAAAATAAATCCTAACCTAAGTTACAATTAAACCTAACACTACACTATCAATAAATTAATTAAATAAAATACCTACAATTATCTACAATTAAACCTAACACTACACTATCAATAAATAAATTAAATACAATTCCTACAAATAAATACAATTAAATAAACTAATTGTTTATTTACAGCCAATAGAATGCAAGCTCAATCTGATTGGCTGATTGGATCAGCCAATTGGATTGAACTTGATTCTGATTGGCTGATTCCATCAGCCAATCAGAATATTCCTACCTTAATTCCGATTGGCTGATAGAATCCTATCAGCCAATCGGGAATTCGAGGGACGCCATCTTGGATGACGTCATTTAAAGGAACCGTCATTCGGCTAGTAGGCGTCGGTTGAAGAGGATGTTCCGCGTCAGCTTGGAAGAAGATGGCTCCTCTCCGCTCCAGAAGAAAGAAGATTGAAGATGCGGCTTGATAGAAGACTTCATCCCGATGATGGACTTCCGACTTCAGCCCGATGATGGATTTCTTCAGCCACCGCTGTGATCCAGACTTCAGCCCGAGGATGGACGTCACTCTTCAGCCCCCCGCTTGGGCTTGGATCAAGACATCGGAGGCTCTTCTGGACAGATCAGGACCCGGTGAGGTGAAGATAAGGTAGGAAGATCTTCAGGGGCTTAGTGTTAGTTTTATTTAAGGGGGGTTTGGGTTAGATTAGGGGTATGTGGGTGGTGGTGTTGTAATGTTGGGGGGGTATTGTATGTGTTTTTTTTACAGGCAAAAGAGCTGAATTCTTTGGGGCATGCCCCACAAAGGGACCTGTTCAGGGCTGGTAATGTAAAAGAGCTTTGAACTTTTTTTAATTTAGAATAGGGTAGGGCATTTTTTTATTTTGGGGGGATTTGTTATTTTATTAGGGGGCTTAGAGTAGGTGTAATTAGTTTAAAATTGTTGTAATATTTTTCTAATGTTTGTAAATATTTTTTTATTTTTTGTAACTTAGTTCTTTTTTATTTTTTGTACTTTAGTTAGTTTATTTCATTGTATTTATTTGTAGGAATTGTATTTAATTAATTTATTGATAGTGTAGTGTTAGGTTTAATTGTAGATAATTATAGGTATTGTATTTAATTAATTTATTGATAGTGTAGTGTTAGGTTTAATTGTAACTTAGGTTAGGATTTATTTTACAGGTAATTTTGTAATTATTTTAACTATTTTAGCTATTAAATAGTTCTTAACTATTTAATAGCTATTGTACCTGGTTAAAATAAATACAAAGTTGCCTGTAAAATAAATATTAATCCTAAAATAGCTATAACATAATTATAATTTATGTTGTAGCTATATTAGGGTTTATTTTACAGGTAAGTATTTTGATTTAAATAGGAATAATTTATTTAATAAGAGTTAATTTATTTTGTTAGAATAAAATTATATTTAACTTAGGGGGGTGTTAGGGTTAGGGTTAAAATTAGCTTTAGGGGTTAAAAAATTTATTAGAGTAGCGGTGAGCTCCGATCGGCAGATTAGGGGTTAATACTTGAAGTTAGGTGTCGGCGATGTTAGGGAGGGCAGATTAGGGGTTAATACTATTTATTATAGGGTTATTGAGGCGGGAGTGAGGCGGATTAGGGGTTAATAACTTTATTATAGTAGAGGTGCGGTCCGCTCGGCAGATTAGGGGTTAATAAGTGTAGGCAGGTGGAGGCGACGTTGAGGGGGGCAGATTAGGGGTTAATAAATATAATATAGGGGTCGGCGGTGTTAGGGGCAGCAGATTAGGGGTACATAGCTATAATGTAGCTGGTGGCGGCGTGCGGACGGCAGATTAGGGGTTAATAATAATATGCAGGGGTCAGCGATAGCGGGGGCGGCAGATTAGGGGTTAATAAATATAATATAGGGGTCGGCGGTGTTAGGGGCAGCAGATTAGGGGTACATAGGGATAACGTAGTTGGCGGCAGTGTACGGAGCGGAAGATTAGGGGTTAATAATTTTTAATATAGTGGCGGCGATGTGGGGGGAACTCGGTTTAGGGGTACATAGGTAGTTTATGGGTGTTAGTGTACTTTAGAGCACAGTAGTTAAGAGCTTTATAAACCGGCGTTAGCCCAGAAAGCTCTTAACTACTGACTTTTTTCTGCGGCTGGAGTTTTGTTGTTAGATTTCTAACGCTCACTTCAGACACGACTCTAAATACCGGTGTTAGAAAGATCCCATTGAAAAGATAGGATACGCAATTGACATAAGGGGATCTGCGGTATGGAAAAGTCGCGGCTGGAAAGTGAGCGTTAGACCCTTTCCTGACTGACTCCAAATACCGGCGGTAGCCTTAAACCAGCGTTAGGAGCCTCTAACGCTGGTTTTGACTGCTACCGCCAAACTCTAAATCTAGGCCATAGTTAACTACTGCAAAACAATTCACTTTATACTAACAATGGCAATGATCAGCCTTGTTTTCTGATGACTCAAACTAATTTGGCTCCTTCAAATAAGGCAAGTGTTGTGTGCAGTTTTTCTATTGAAAACCAATTGCAGTAAACATGATTTTATTTTGTTAAACAAATGTTTACACTTGGCTGATATGTTATTCTGTAAAAAATGTTCTGACAGAAATGTCTTGTAATTACAAGGTGTTTACTGTCCCTTTAAGTTCTAACAAAACTCCAATTATAAATACTGAGTTTCCAGTGCTTATATGTTGTGAATAGATTATTACAATTACATGAACTGCTTTGGTCTGGTAATATCTCGAGAGCTACGGCTGAGCCTCGGGATCATGTCATGAAATTACCTCTGCGGTTACCAGCCATACTAATTAGCATATGTAATTGTTTAGTGTAGATAGGAAACTACAGGTGCTAGGTATGTCATTATTTAATAGTAGAGTCCCCACATTTAGAAGCCTTTATGTCTGTAACAATTTATTTTAATTATAGTTTAACTGAACCATACAAATAGGTTGTCCAGTATTTTAGCAGGCTGTCCAGTACAATCTGTACTAAAATACTAGACACTTAAAGATACCTGTCAGCTAAAGTTACTCTGTGCATTTTCTATTATATGTGTTACAGGCAACCATGGAGTGTTCAATCATTGCTGGGTGATTACTTCTGGCAGCCAAGGTGTTCACATTACTACTACGTAAATGTGTTACTGGCAACCAAGGGGTGAAAAATATATGTTGTGTGATCAAGGGTGGGGCCTAAGGATGAGCTTTTGAGGGGACATTGTGTGAACCCAGCTACATCCTGTGTCCAGTCACCTATAGGTCAGCTGGTATTTTTATGGAGCCGAGCTGGCAACCCTAGAGATACTAGTTGTAGGCAGCTAGATCAGCCATTATTTTTAATTGCAGAAGGGGGAGATAGCTAGGGTTAATTGTGAAGCATTAATAGGTTATAACACTGGCACATATATAATATAAATTCCAGTGTTCTAACAGTTGGGGTCAGATACCTCTATTAATTATGACTTAAAAATGGTAGCTTAGCTGAGCTGCTTATAATAACAATTTGAATTTAACTCAGTAATAAAATAGAGGTTCTTAAAGGGACATTAAACACTGGATAAATAGTATATATAAAAAAAACTGCAATATATTTTCATTATTTATTTTGCCCTATTTTTCCTGTAATTCCATTCTGAAATTGTGAGCTTTTCACTTCCTTTTAGAAATGGACGTGCAGAACACTGTTATATTCCACACAGCCATTGGTGGCACACCCTAGTGACCTATTTATAACTGTCCCTAATTGGCTACAGCAGAGAAGGTAAGTTACAACATGGCAGTTTCCATTGTTTTATAGCCAATACAACTTTAAACTTATTTTGTCAATATTTAAACAGCTAATAAAATTTTAAAAAATACATGTACATGTTATTCTCAGACTAATCTTGAATGCAATTTTCTATCTAGCATTTATTTAGTGTTTGAAGTCCCTTTAACGAACCCCCCCCCAAAACAAACAAAAATCTGATTTCTCTAAGTTTTCCATAGTGTCTCTATTATAGCAACTTGCATAGAATTGCGCTCCAAGATGCTACACTTGGCAATACTGAATATGGAATGCAGATCTACATAAAATAAAAAAAAAGCCACCCAAAACAAAAAAAACTCTGAAACCCTAACACTAAAATAAATTAAAATAGCCCTTAAAATTGCCTTTTTAAGGCATTGCCCTACAGGTAATTCAGCTCTTTTACAATTAAATAAATTAAACCCCCCTCACAATACAAGTAACCCCCCACCCACCCCAAATAATAAAATCTACCTAAAAACCTATCCTAAAAAATAAAAGTTAAACAAGCCTATTCTTTAAAAAAAATAAACCCAACCCTTAAAAGCCCTAACTTACCCCAAAGATTTTACTCGCCGAAAATCCGGCTCCTCTTGATTCGACATTGGGCCCTCTTCATCCTGGCATCTTCCACCACCTCCATAATCTTCATCCACCTCAGGACCCTCTTCATCCTGGCTCCTGGCACCGGGGGCCCATCTTAGGGGTGGCGGAGGCAGACTTTGGCTTCCTCTTCTGCTGCATCTTCTTTTATTTGGCTCTCTTCCTAGAGCCCTGCTCTTCATGCAGTTGCCGCCGCAGACTGAATTACGAGATATAGGGTTCTATACGGCAGGCAGGTTCAGCGACAGCAATTAATCCAGCAGTTTAAGGGTTAAGGCAGGTAGAGTAGTCCGGCAGGTAGGTTCAGTAATGATATGAGGCACAAGAAAGAACAATGTGTCACACCCAGGAGCACACAAATTAACACCTATACTTGGGCAGTGATAGATCGTTCTTCAAAGATTTAAATAGGTGCAGATTCACGCCACTGAGGTCCACCCGGCATCCAGAGCATCCAGAGCCGACACTGCCCCTGACAAAGAGCAGAGAAGAAGACACCGCGCCCCTAGCAATGGCTAGAGTAGCGTGGCGTGACATAGCCCTACCTCTCAAGGGTTCCCTTCGGGAACCAGAGTCGGCTTCAAAGGATGAGCAGCATGGAATCTGGAGACCAGAGATGGATCATGCTCATCATGGGCAGGAACCCAGGAATGATCTGCCACAGAATAACCCTTCCAATGTATCAGATACTGCAGTTGTCTGGCCTGTATCTGAAGTTCAGAATCTTAGCTACTTCATATTCAGGGTCACCACGAACCAAGAGTGGAGGAGGAGCTCGGAGCTGGGTATATCTATTCTTGATGTAAGGTTTAAGTAGTGAGATGTGGAAGACTGGATGTATGCGTAGGGTTTTTGGCAAGGCCACTTTGTAGGCAACAGCAGACAGTCTTTTTAGGACCTTGTAAGGGCTGATAAACCTAGGCCCCAATTAGTGACAGGGTTGTCGTAGACGAATGTGTCGAGTAGAGATCCAAACACGTTCACCCACTAGGATGACATGAACAGAAGCCCTATGACAATCAGCAAACTTCTTATATCTAGAGACAGCTGAACACAGCTGAGAATGAATACGTTGCCAATGTGTGGTGAGTTCAGTGACATGTCGGTCTGCGGCAGGGACACCAGTGGACTTAGTTGAAAGAGGGAAGACACAAGGTTGATACCCTGCTGCGCTTGAAATGGAGAACATCGAAGAGTGCCAATGAGTGTTTCTTGCCAGCTCAGCTAGTGGTAGCAATTCAGACCAGTTGGTATGGTGAGCGTTGACAAAGGCCCTAAAGTAGGCTTCAAGATCCTGGTTTGCTCTCTCAGTTAGTCCATTAGTCTGAGGATGGTAGCCAGACGACAAGGAAAATGTGGTTCCAATCAACTTGAAAAAGGCTCTCCAGAAGGCAGAGATGAACTGTGGACCTCTGTCGGAAACAATATTCAAAGGAATGCCATGAAGTGGCACCACATGCGAGAGCAAAAGGAACAACAATTCCTGAGCAGAAGGTAGTTTGGTTAAGGGTATGAAGTGAGCCAGTCTGGAAGAAGGAAGGTCCACAATGAAGTCCATTGTTATGTGTGTCCAGGATCGTTTGGGAATGGACAATGGTTGGAGCAGGGAGTCTTGTTGGCTGCACAAACTGTGCAGGCTTTCACATAATCCTGAGCCTCAGACTCCATAGTAGGCCACCATACATGTTGGGAAAGATGCTTGAAAGTCTTAGTCGAACCAGGATGTCCTGAGAGTTTGCTATCATGAGCCCAGGCTAGCACAGGGATGCGTAGGTTCAGAGGTACAAAGAGGATAATGGAGGCCATGGGGGCACCAGGAGGTTTACTAGACTGAGCACGTAGCAATCTTTGCAGAAGGGTGGTATTGAGTTGAGCAACCACACAGGAGGGGGGGTATGATGTGTTCGATAGGAGCTTCTGAGGAATCATTTGAGTGAGGGAACTGATGGGAAAGGGCATCCACCTTCTTATTCTTGGTTCCAGGAAGATAAGAGACCACAAAGTTAAAATGGGAAAAGAATAAGGTCCACCTGGCCTGTGGAGGATTGAGTCGATGAGCAGTAGGTAAGTCAGATTCTTGTGGTCGGTGAAAATCTGAATAGGATTGGTGGTGCCCTCTAACCAGTGACACCATTCAGTCAAGGCCATATTAATGGCTAAGAATTCACGATTACCCACATCGTAGTTCCTCTCAGCAGGAGTAAAGTGTTTAGAGAAAAAGGCTACAGGGTGTGACTTGGAAGTCAAAGGGTCCCTCTGTGTAAGAACTGCTCCAGCCCCTATCTCGGAGACATCAACCTCTAGAGTGAACTGTAGGTCAGGATCAGGATGGTGAAGCACATGATCTGAACAAAAAGCCTTTTTCAGACAAGAGAAGGCATTTATGGCCTCAGGAGGCCAATGTTTACAGTCTTTGTTCCATTTTGTCAATTCAGTGAGAGGAGCTACTGTTTGAGAAAAGTTCTTTATAAACTTGCGGTAATAATTGGAGAATCCCAGGAAACTGCACGAGACAGGGGTGCCCCCTTTCTCCCCTGTTATTTACCCTTAGTATAGAAACTTTGGCTGCACGTATAAGACAGAATGAACATATAAAAGGAATTCCGGAAGGACAGAACAACTATAAAGTCTCGCTATATGCAGACGATGTACTGCTAACCCTGACTTCCCCACATACCTCCCTACCGGTAGTAACCGAAGATTTCAGGGAGTTTTCTCTATAAACCTCGCAAAGACAGAATTAGAGGCTCTCATGGAAAACTGTCCATATCAACTTCAGACCAGAGCAATAAAATACTTAGGTATCAAATTAACCCCAAGTAATAGACTACTTTTTAATCTAAACTTTGCAACACTCTATAGGACCACCCAATCGTACCTGAATGCATGGTCAGCAAAACCCATCTCTTGGTGGAGGAGAATCCAATCCCTAAAAATGACGACACTCCCAAGACTATTATACATGATGCAAGCATTCCCTATATTTATTCCCACCAAATTCCTGAGAAAATGGCAAACACTATTAAACAAATATTTATCGGGTTCAATCAAACCAAGGGTTAACCAAAACACGTTATATAGGTCCCTCAGAAATGGTGGGTTGGGTCTCCCTTGCTTGGATTTATATTACAAAGCGATTAATCTGCAGAGGATATTAGATTGGCACAGAAATTCACTAACAAAAGCGTGGATAACAATAGATTCCTACATTCTAAGAACCCCATGAGTCGGAGCTCTGTGCTGGATCCCAAAATCACATAGACCTGAGGCAGCAAACACCTACAATATATATGCACCTGTATTTGCAGTATGGGATGGGATTCTGCGCTCCCAGCCACATATCTCCAATCTCAAATCACCGCTTACGTCGATATCCCCCCAATGCAGAGTTCTTAGGAGGATTGGATTACGGGGTGGTACCTCACACAGGAAATCGGTTTCACTGAGCCGATAAACAAACTTCATAATGGCACAAAGATAAAAGGGAGACAGGATTTAGCAGACCTTCTAAATGGGGCATTCATGCACTGGCTTAAGAACAAACAACTACAACACTTAGTAGATACAGCTAAATGAAGGTCTGACTGGACGAGACCCTTAACACGCTTTGAAACTCTTTGCACCACAAAGGGCCCACTCAGACACACGCTTTCAGCAGCAAAATCCATTCTAATAGCTTAATACCACACAAAACAACCTGAGTACATGCGCAAATGGCAGCAAGAACTTAACACAAACATAAGTGAGGAGGAGTGGAATCAAATATACTTACTAACAAAACAATCCTCTTCATTCACAAAAATACTCAAACTCAATTATAAAGTGCTTTCGAGGTGGTATCTGACTCCCTCACGCTTAAAGAGTATATACCCAACTTCGTCAGATGTATGTTGGAGAGGATGTAATCAAAGAGGCACAATACTTCACATGTGGTGGAATTGCCACTCAAATAAGCCTTTTTGGCTAGATATAGAATCCTTTCTCCAAAACCTACTGGGTACAATATTTACCTTAACGCCAAGTCTAGCTCTACTGAACTTAATCCCTCATAATGTATGCCAATTGCGTCAGAGAGTAGTCCAGTTTGCATTAAACTCAGCCAAATCCTTGTTAGCCAGAAAATGTAAACACCCTTTAGCCCCTACATCCGTAGATTGGCTAAATCATGTAGAAGAAACTTTAATATTAGAAGAATATGGTTACTTTAAATCCCAAAGATTGAATGGTTTTCAGGACATCAAATTTTACTGGGATTTGACTAAATCCCAATACTTGAAAGCTCAGGACCCCCATCCTCCCAACAGCCCTAGGACATGACATTAGTTGAGCATTAACGACCTAGGAGTAAAACCCTGAACCTACATATATATATATATATATATATATATACTGTATATATATATATATACTTAAACTCCTGTTAAAATAAGAGATGTCTATTATGCTTGTATTTTGGAATTAAATGTTGATGGAATAAAAAATAGAGACTCTACAACAACACACTGGAAGACCCAGTTCGAGGCCAGAAAGGCCTACACCTTTAAAGCAATAACCTGACACTTGTTTTGTTATAAGTTATTTTATTTGTTTGTTTTTATGTTCAAGAATTGTATGACATTTACTGTCATGTGACAGATAAAATCCAATAAAAAAATTTACAAAAAAAAGAATAAATGGAGAATCCCAAGAGCCTCTGCAATTCATTTACAGAGGTAGGTTGAGGCCATTCTAGTACTGCAGTGAGTTTAGCAGGATCCATGGCAAAACCCTCCTACGAGATGACATAAGCAAGGAATTGGATTTGCTCTTGATCAAACTCACACTTCTCTAGCTTGGCTACCAAGGAATTCTCTCTGAGACAAAGAAGCACCTGTCTCATGTGCCTATGATAATGCTCCTCTAAAGTGGAAGAGAAAACAAGGATATCATCCAGATAAACGATGACAGTGCGGTTGAGGAGGTCACGGAAAACATCATTGACAAATTTCTGGAAGACTGCAGGGGCGTTACACAGCCCAAAGGGCATTACAAGGTATTGGTAATGCCTAGATCTTGTGTTAAAGGCAGTCTTCCATTCATGGCCTGGAAATATGCAAATCAGATTGTATGCCCCACGTAAGTCCAATTTGGTGAAAAAGCGAGCATCTTGGAATGAGTCATACAGTTCGGTGATCAATGGTATGGGATAGCGATTCTTGATGGTTATGTTGTTCAAGGCCCTGCAGACAATGCAGGGTCTGAGCCCACCATCCTTCTTACTGACAAAAAAGAAGCCAGCCCCAGCAGGAGAGGAGGAAGGGCGAATTAACCCTTTAGCTAGGTTCTCTTGGATGTACTCCTCCATGGATTTGGTTTCAGCCTTGGAGAGTGGATATGTCCTCCCTTTAGGAAGTGGGGCTCCGGGAAAGAGGTCAATCTTGCAGTCAAAAGGACGGTGGGGTGGCAGCTCGTCTACTGCTTTTTTCTCGAACACATCCACAAAGTCAGTGTATACTGAAGGAAGGTTTGAAGGAGTCTGTATACTGGCTATGGGAATACGGGGCAGAGAAATGACTTTAGCAAGGCAGGAGTGGAAACAGGAGGTACCCCAGGAGGCCAGTTGTCCCTCAGCCCAGTCAAACTGTGGATTGTGTACCCGAAGCCAAGGAAGACCAATGATGACAGGCTGTGCTGGGGAATGAATGACCTCAAACTACAGCTGTTCAGAGTGGAGGACTCCCACAATCAGGGTCAGGGGTGCTGACTCAAAATGGATCACACCCGAACCAAGCGGGGGTGCCATCCAGGGTGGTTATTTTAAGGCAATGTCTTTTCTGCAGAAGAGGCAAACCAGCTTGACTCATAAAACGGTGATACAGGTTATAGAAGGTATAAAAATTTGTAGCACTGAAATAAAAATTGGTCTATATGCAGATGACCTGCTGCTTTACTTGGCAAACACTAAACTGAATTTACCATAACTTTTTCAGATATTGGAACAATTTGGCTCATTCTCTGGTTATAAAGTAAACATGGCTAAATCAGAGATATTTTGGCTCAGGAAAAATAATACTTCCGTATTGAAAACTCCCTTTCATCAAGTAACAGATTCCTTTAAATATCTAGGGATTCACATCCCAATAAGAACTTCGGACTTATATGCTCTGAATATCCCCCCGGTAGTAAAAATAATTAAGGAAAAACTTTTGACCTGGCAAAAACTCCCATTATCACTCTCTGGTAGGATAGCTCTCTTTAAAATGGTCCTCCTTCCAAAATTACTGTACATACTTCAAAATACACCAATAATTCTCTTAGGAAAGGATATTCGATCGATTAACACCTCTCTCATTCAGTTCCTATGGCAAAACAAAAGGTCAAAGATTTCTCTCATGAAACTTTCGATACCAAGAGAAAGTGGAGGTCTTGCCCTACCTGACATAAGGTTATATAATCTTTCCTTTTTAGCACGAAATGTAGTGGACTGGATTTCGTCTAATAATTATGTACTGAACAATGATCTTGAGTCTAGTGTCTGTCATCCGTACTCCTTAGCTGCGTTAATACACTTAGAGCCTAAAGAAATCCCAGCAGAAATTAAAAAATTTAAAGCCATTCTCAACCCACTCAAAGCCTGGCATAAGATAGCGTCTTTCTTATCAATTAATAATAGAGCTTCTTATATTTTACCCATAATAGGCAACCCTACTTTTCAAGCAGGCTTAGACTCGGAAGTCTTTAGAAAATGGCATACGGCCGGACTAACAAAGGTATTTCAAATTATAGACAAAGAAGGGAAATGTATTAAAACATTTCAGAATTTAAAAATAGATTTTGATTTGTCTAATAAGGAATTTTTTGCATATCTGCAACTAAGACATTTTGTTCAAGATCTAGTTAAGAAAGTGGGTTGGGAATGGGGACTGGGTATATTGGAGAGCTGGCTAGTTCTAACAAGGAATGGTCATATGTCAATTGCACCGTGTTATCATCTTCTGAGTACAAATAAAGGAGTCTCGGTATGGGCAAATTTGGTCGCTTACTGGAATGAATTAATTCCACACAACAATATTGAAATAAATACTATTCAATTATCAATTAAGAAAATTTCGCAAGTAACACTATCTGCAACCTGGAGAGAGGCACACGTTAAACTCTTACATGGGGCATATTTTACCCCTAAGAGAGGTTTCAAATGTGCCAACATGGGATTTTATAAATGTCCAAAATGTTCACTTCAGGCAGCTGATCTAATCCACATGTTCTGGCACTGTCCAAAGATTAAAAATCTCTGGGCTAGGGTGGAATATTGGCTCAAGAATGTGCTCAAAATAGCTAATCTTTCACTCACATTATATCAGATAATATTTTGTCTTAAAGAATCTGGTAGGCAAAATAATGAGAGAGTGGTAATCGCTGTCATTCTTGCTACTAGATATTTAATTTGCAAAAAGTGGAAAAGCTGTGTAATCCCAAGTATCTCTGAGATAAAAAACTGCATGAAAAAGCAATGCATTTTAAAAGAAATGCAGATATAAATAATGATCAGGACATTAAAAGATTTTTTGATAAATGGGCGGTTTTTCTAAGAATTTTTCCCGTACCTGAAATGAACCACATAATCTTTCCTTTCAGGAATACAGAAATTGTTTTATTAGGGAACTGGTAAACACCAAAAGAGAGCTAGCATCAAAGTTGATTTCCCTCCCTCTCCCCCTTTTTTTTTTTTTTTTTCTCTTTTCTTCTTTTTTTTCTTGACGAGCTGCTTCTCCGCACGGGAGGGGTATGGGTTTGGGGGAGGGTTCATGGGGGGGGGGGGGGTTGAAAATTAAAAAATTCCAAGTAATGTCAATAAGTAAGCTGAATGTGATATATCAATATGTAGATTAGTTAAAATATATCTGTATGCATAGCTAAATACAGTACTATATGAATGAACTTATGTATAATTTATGGATTATGCTATGTGTTTAAAGCTGTTTATATTTGTTTTTGAACCTTTTCTTGGATTACAAATAAAAGTTAAAAAAAAAAACAAAAAAAAACAAAAACGGTGATACAGGAAGCTTCCAGCTGCCCCTGAATCAATGAAGGCTTGAGTGTGGACAGTATTCGGAAGGAAGGTAAAGGTAACAGGTACCAGGATCCGAGAGGAGTGAGGGGATTTTGTTGAGACCATGCTTAGAGGTACCCAGTGTTATCCCCTAAGCATTGGCTTTTCCTGGACGAATGTCACAGTCCTTCAGTTGGTGGGTGTTAGATCCACAATAAAAACATAGTCTCAGTCTCCTTCTTCTCTGTCTTTCAGACTCTGAAGGTTTGAAGGAGGAGAGATCCATGGGTTCCTCTACTGAGATAACTGGAGTAGCTGAAGGGGTAGTGGTTGCTGCCGAAACGGGGCGAACAAGAGGTCGGGAGGGAAGGACCCTCCTAGTTCTATCTCTCTCGGCTTGCCTTTCCTGAAAGCGAGAGTCCAGATTGACACAAAGCGCTATAAAGTCTTCCAAAGAAGAACGAATAGCACGATAAGTGAGTTCATTTTTGATGCATTCATGGAGACCCCTCCTAAAAGCTGCCTTGAGAGCACTGCCATCCCAAGTGGTTTCCAGTGCCAAGGTGCGGAACACGATGGCAAATTGTGCCACCGTTTTATTGCCTTGGCAGAGATCCAGGAGAGTATATTCTGCAGCAGAGGTATGGCCAGAAGTCCCATACACAGAAGACAAAGCAGAAATGAACTCATCAGCATCATGCAGGAGTGTAGCATTCTCTTCCAAAAGGGGACAGGCCTAGACTAGAGCAGTAAAGGTGACCCTTGACTGATGAGACTGGAAGGTGGGAGGATCATTGCAGAAGTGCAGCCTGCATTGGTTTAGAAAGCCCCTGCAATCAGTAGTACTTTCATACATGTCAGGCAAGGATATCCAGGCTATACTTCCAGAAGCAGAGGAAGAAGTGACAGCACTAGGGGTAGGGGCTGGTGGTGTAGCAACAGAAGCGGCATCCCTCACTGCAACTAGTAAGGAGAGTTGAGCGGTAATAGCCTCTAGCTTGGAATCCATATTCTGCAACTGTGTGGTATGGGTTCCCAACATCTGTCCCTGAAGATAAACAGCTCATGCCACCTCATCTGGCTGCATGGCCCAAGTATAATGTAACACTCGTGGGATACTCCTCTATCAGACCAAACTCGGCCAGTAGTCTTGTTATCCCGGCCTCGAGCCGGAATGATAGGGAATATCCCAGAGCAGAGAAAGTTAATGAGATGAGGAAGGTGGCACTCACCACAGGCAGGACAGTCCCCAGTGGCAACAGCAGAGCAGTCCAAGGATGAACCCCTAGAATGGTCAGGCAGGCACGGTTTGGCAACAGTAAAGCAATCCAAGGGTACGTCACTAGAATGGTCAGGCAGGCAGGGTTTGGCAACAGTAGAACAGTCCAGAAGAGTAAGGGTTAAGGCAGGTAGAGTAGCCAGACAGGCAGGTTCAGTAACAGCAATTAATCCAGCAGTTTAAGTGTTAAGGCAGGTAGAGTAGTCAGGCAGGCAGGTTCAGCAACAGCAATTAATCCAGGAGTTTAAGGGTTAAGGCAGGTAGAGTAGTCAGGCAGGCAGGTTCAGTAACGATATGAGGCACAAGAAATAATGATCTGTCACACCCAGGAGCACACAAAGTAACACCTATACTTGGTTAGTGACAGATTGTTCTTCAAAGATTTAAATAGGCACATATTCGCGCCACTGAGGTCCAACCAGCATCCGGAGCACGCAGCGATGACTTCAGTGCCACACGCATCCGGAGCCAACACTGCCCCTTACTGCAAGCAGGGAAGGAGACGCTGCGCCCCTAGCAACGGCTAGAGCGGCGCGGCGTGACAGTAGGTGATTATAAATGTTTAGCATTTAGAAGGATTTAATCAACTAACCACCCCCATACCTGTATGGATGTTGCTTAGGTGATTATTGATGTTAAACATGCTGTAGGCCTTAATCTCCTAACCACCCCCATAGTATTAGGTTAGGGCAGCTTAGTGGTTAATAGTGCATTTATCTACAATTTTTTAAATCGTATTCTTTCTTGTGTATTATGCATATTCTTTTAACTATTGTATATAAATTAATATAAATTTATTTTCTCTTGTGTTTTCTCGTAAACATAAATATATATTTTATAAATGTATATTCATGTTACAAAAGGCATTAGTATTACAGTTGAATTATTGCATAACAGGCATGCAGTTATGTAATACTGTAATTATAATGCAACTGTCTTTTTTAACATAAATATATATGTTAAAACTATATTTATAATTAAAATAATAAACACATCAAGTTAGAATATCTACATTTTAATTTATATCCAATACATAAACTAATATGCATTAAACATGACAATGCATTTTATTTTAAATTATATATATATATATATATATATATATATATATATATATATATATATATATATATTAATATATTTATGTTATAGTAGTCAGTAACATTAAATTATATTTTACATAACAGGCATGTTGTTATGCAGAACTATAATTTTAATTATACTGCCTTTAGTATGAAATAATAAACACAACAAGCAACATTAATTCAATTTTAATTGATATGCAAATATTTAAATAATAGCTATTCTACATAACAATGCATCATTTTAAATATTGAATATTTATGTTTAGGGCCTTAGCTTCTACAGTTAGTTTTAGGTTATGACAGGGGTCAATGTTTACATGATATCCATAATCATGCACAATGAATATTGTTTAATGTATTGTATGTATCTATAGAGTAAAAAGTATTTAATGATGCTTTCTATTATTTGAAACATAAACATATATTTTCAAATAAATATTTATGTTTGAAATAATAGCAAGCAACCATTAAATATATTTTAAGATATCTGCAATACTCTAAATAATCTACATTGTACATGGCAATGCATATTTTGTCAAGGAATAGTGTTAAAACCTTGTCAGGTACCTGGAACTCAGCGCTAGACTGAAATTGAGCCCCAGTCCAGTGCTTTTTTAAAAGCTGTGCTAATTAAGAAGGGTGCAGGGGATCAAATCACCCATTTAGTATGTTGTCTGCAATTTCATGGGGCACCTAGGGATATCACTTGTTTAGAGGTGCTACCTTCTTGGAATTGAAGTGTCCCCCATTCCTCCCAGAAGGTAGCACCCCCAAACAAGTGATATCCCTAGGTGCCCCATGAAATTGGAGACAACATACTAAAAGGGTGACTTGATCCCCTGCACCCTGCTAGATCAGCACTCCTTTTAAGATGCGCCAAACCGGGGGTCAATTCCCGTCTGACGCTGAGTTCCAGAAGCCCAGCTAGGCTGGCGAGGTTTGGTCGGCCCTCCGGCGGTCGGCAGTCGGCAGCTGGCGATTTAGCGCACCTTTGTGACACATGATTGAAACACTGATTATAATTTTAGTAACATAGCTTCTATAGTTATAATGGAGAGGTTTACTATTTAGTATAGTTTATTACTGAGGTATTTTTCTGACAGTAGGGAGTATGTGGGAGTTATCTGGGCATTCTACGGGTGTGTAGGTTAGCCGTGACGTTGGTGTAGGCGTAGGTGTAGGCAGGGGACGCACTAAAACCAGATTAATATGTTTGAATCAGTAAAGTGCATGTGTGAGGAGGGTAGCAGCCATGTTTGTCTTGCCAGCTATCAGCTGTCATGTCTACATCGCCTGTGGTAGTTAGTGTTGATGTATTAAATCTTAGATCCCACAGGAAATATTTGGAGTGTGCCTACATTGAAACTATTTTTAGTTTCAGTGAGCACACTGTCTGTGGCGTGTAGGCCAACTTCAAATAGGGCCCCCCACCCCGGCCGCAGCAAAATTCTCACTGGCACTACTCGGCCCAGCCCCTTTTCTTTGAAAATCTTGACGGACTGGGAGGCCTTTCAATATCTTGGGCCTAGGTGTTCATCTACCTCCCAGTGGTGCATTGCTGCTCCTTCAACAAAGGATACCTAGATAAGGAATAAATAAATAAATTTGATAATAGAAGTAAACTGGAAGCTTTTTAAAATGTTATTTTCTACCCAATCATGGGCAAGATTACGAGTGGTGCACTATTGTTTAAGCGCGTGATATTATGTTTTTATGGTTGTTTGTGCGCAACTACGTGAGCGCAGTCACAATTTACACTAGAATGATTACCGTAACTTCAGAGCTCTAGTTAACTCTTACACTCTAAAATAAAGTGTCAGAAAACACATCAAAAAACATTTAAAAGTACAGTTACACTCATAATAACACTATCTAATAAAAAATATTAAATACAAATATTGCATAAAAAAAAGTTATAAGGGCTTCAAAATATGAGGCATCAAGTGTTGGAAAACAAGGCATGCAAAGGGCTTTAACAGGACAGGAAACCCCAAAATGTTATTTCATGGTTTGGATAGAACATACACTTTTAAAAAACTTTTCAATTTACTTTCATTATCAAATTTGGTTTGTTCTCTTGTTATCCTTTGCTGAAAGAACAGTATTGCACTACTGCTAGCAAGATGAACACATCTAGTCTGCCAATCACAAAAGACAAATGGTTGCAGGCAACAATTAGCAGCAGCTCCCACTAGTGTAGGATATGTTGTGTTCTGTTTCTCTACTCTTCTCTATTTATACTTCCTCACTGGGTAAACTTATCAGTAGCTATGGCTTCAACTACCACCTCTATGCTGATGATACTCAGATCTACCTATCCACCCCTTCACTCTCTCCTTCTGTCCTTTCTCACATCAGTGTCTGCTTATCTGGCATTTCTTCTTGGATAGCCTCTCACCACCTAAAAATCAATATGTCCAAGACTGAGCTCCTTCTATCCCCCTCTAATTCTACCCCGGTTCCTAACTTTTCAATCACTATTGATGACACCACTATCTCCCCATCACCTCAAGTACGCTGCCTAGGAGTTACACTTGACTCCAATCTGTCCTTCATACCCCACATCCAATAGCTCTCTTCCTCCTGTCGCAACCACCTACGCAATATCTCCAAAATCCGTCCGTTTCTGAGTGCTGAAACTACTAAACAGCTAATCCACTCCCTGGTAATCTCCCGATTTAACTACTGTAATAACCTACTAACTGGCCTCCCTCTCTCCCGCCTCTCCCCTCTTTAATCCATCTTAAATGCCTCTGCTAGGCTAATCCACCTCTCCTGATGCTCTGTATCTGCTGCACCTCTCTGCGAGTCCCTTCACTGGCTACCCATCCACACTAGACTTAAATTCAAAATTCTCATCCTAACCTACAAAGCCCTTACCAACGCAGCCCCCCCTACCTGTCCTCACTCATCAACAAATATACTCCAGCCCGCCCACTAAGATCCAACAATGACCTGCTCCTTGCATCTTCTACCATCACCTCCTCCCATGCTAGGCTACAGGACTTCTCTCGTGCGGCACCAACCATCTGGAATGCACTTCCTAGAGCTGTCAGACTCTCCCGTAACCTTTCCTCCTTTAAACGCTCCCTAAAGACCTTTCTGTTCAGGGAAGCTTATTATCCAACTCAGTAACAAATTAATTCCACTTGCCTAATTGCTGCCCCATCTAACTCCATACTAACATCATTCTCACCTTTGCAGTCCCCCCCTCCTGTTTCTCACCCTCCTACCCATCTAGAATATAAGTTCCCACAGGAACAGGGCCCTCAATTCTCCCTGTATTTGTTTGTTAAACTTTGTCTGGTGTCTTTTATATTGTATTGTACTTTTATCGTTGTACCCATGGACAGCGCTGCAGAATCTGTTGGCGCTTTATAAATAAATAATAATATTAGTAATAATAACAAGGGATACCAAGTGAACCAAGCACATTTTTAAACAGAAGTAAATTTAAGTGTCCTAAAATTACATGCTCTATCGGAATCATGTAAGTTTAATTTTGACTTTCCTATCCCTTTAACATTGAGCTACAAACATATACATGTCTAAATATATATATATATATATATATAAATATATATATATATATATATATATAGTGTTTAACTATGTAATTATTGTAAATATAATACATTCCAAAGTTCTGCACATAGCAGAATATGTTCTTTGTATTTTTAAATAGATATTTATATATATCTGTATATCTCTATACCTATATATATAATTATATATATATATATATATATATATATATATATATATATATATACATATATACAGTATGTGTGTGTGTGTACATAGGTATTTTTGCATTTACATGTACATATATATATATTTACTATACATACAATATATATGTATTTATATACTGTATATATATATATATATATATATATATATATATATATATATATATATATATATATGTATGTATAAATATATATTTGAGCAAAAATCCATAAGATATATCTTTAAATACCTCTTTAAGAGTAAATAGAATATATTCTGCTATGTGCAGAACATTGGATTATGAAATATGCAATATTATCTTCTTATGTTTCGCTTTTAAATAACCACAATCATGGTTTTTAAGCATTTTTGGATCATTTGAAGTCTATGGGGGAATGCAATTTTGCATTCACAACTTCTCAATGTCTATTTGTCACCACGACATTGCAAATACGAGAGGGCAAACTGTCTAACAGACATCGCTAAATGCCGACAGCATACGCTGTCGGCATTCATCATTGCAAAAGCATTTAATCAGAACTGCTTGTGTAATGCCGCCCCCTGCAGATTCCCGGCCAATTGGCCACTAGGGGATGTCAATCAGCCTGATCGTATAGGATCAGGCGGAATGATGACCAGAGCCTCAGAGTCAGCAGAAAAGTTATGGAGCAGCAGTCTTTAGACCGCTGCTTCATAACTGCTGTTTCACGCAAGCCTGAAGGCTCCCTCGGAAACAAGGGGAACAAGGGCCATTCGGCCCTTGTTAAATCGACCCCTCTGAGCGTAAAAAAATACTTCTGGTGGTTTTAACACTCAAATGCGAGCACAGGCTACTGTTCCACTTGTAATCTAGCTTGTTTTCTGAATGAAAAAAAATGGTTTTATGTCTTTTTAAGGACAGAAACATAAGTTTAAAAACAAAAAACAAAAACAGAAACAAAAATATAAATGCAAAAAGCTGATAAGAATGTACCTTTAAAATGAAGTATCTAGGTACTAAAATTAACACTAACTCATAACACTTAAACAAGCTTAACACTGATGGGTGAAACTCTGTGGTGTGGAGAGAAATTATAGTGCAGACTTCACAGGTGTTCCTTGAAAACATACTGCAAAATTTGCCTTTCTAGAATCTTGTGAGGTGACTTGCAGTGCCGGAAAATCATTTTAGATAATCTCATCTGAATGGAGAGATTTAGAGAATCAAGCCCATAGTGAGACATTAGCTTAATACGTCACTGTATTTAAAGTCACTGTGTTTTGCTGGCTGTAGATGTTGTAGCAAACCAGCCTCCATTGCATGCATTTTCTAACCATAGAGAGTTTATATTTCCATCTTAATATGAGGAGAGTCCACGGCTTCATTCCTTGCTTGTGGGAATACAGAACCTGGCCACCAGGAGGAGGCAAAGACACCCCAGCCAAAGGCTTAAATACCTCCCCCACTCCCCTCATCCCCCAGTCATTCTTTGCCTTTCGTCACAGGAGGATGGCAGAGAAGTGTCGGAAGATTCGGAGTAGTCTCTTATGGAGGGTAGTATTCTTCACTATGGGACTGGAGTTTTAAATAGTCTTGTCAGCCTCTCAGTGAGAGCATTGACGAATGTTAGGGTCTGGAGATGCAGGGAGAGTCTTTCTGCGAAACCATCCAGACTTGTATTAACAGCTCAAAACACACAAATGTAATCCTTGCACCAAAGTATAAAACCCTCCTTCTCCAGGCATGTAGAAATAAACATACAGTCTCTGTTTTATCACAGCGTGTTAGCGGCACATATTATAAATTGATAAAAATACACTCACGTTCCGAAGACCATACGAGTCAGCCGATCAGCCAGGAAACCTCTTTAGGATCCCACATACTGTGTTTCACTCCTTCCGTTGTATTAACAGCTCCTAAGCAATCAGTGTTGATGAGTTTCACTGCCTGCTTCTATCACTCAAGTCCGTGTCAGGTGCGATGCTACAAGACTGTCAAACTGGAGAGGCTGTGTGTCTGTTCCACGGTGATGATTCCGGTAAGATTGTTTAATTTTATATCATATGATAACATAAGAAGACAGGGTCACAGTGTGACTCCTTTATCTGTATGGAATCAAGGGTTAATATCTCCGGAAGGGGATTATTGATTAGGGGGGGGATTTATACATTATTTATTTTATTATGTTTTATGCTGCGACATGTGTGAGATGAGGCTCTGGCAGATGTGGGAACATTCAGGCTTTTTACTTTTGTTTTGGATAACTGCGCAGCCTGTCAGTTTGGCACGCTTTTCTTCCTGCAGCAGGGGCGATCCTGCATGCCACTCCATGTGACCGGGTGTGGCCTCATTAACTTCCTCTTTCCTGACCGTGCGGTTTACAGGAGAAGAAGCGTTTTCTCTGTGGGGCCTGGATCATAGGAGGTAGTGAGTTCCCCGGCCATTGGGGGTATAAAGGTGCCATTTACTTTCTCTATAGTCCATTGAAAAAGCGCAAGCTATGGAAGACTCTGATGCAGTAGAGAGTACACCCTCTTTACCAAGAGCTAATACCTGTTTTTATTGTGAGGAGGCTACGGTATACCCGCCTGCTCAACTATGTTCCACATGCCTTGATAAAGTTATTATATCTAAAAAGACTAAGATGTTTAGTACAACTGAGCCGTCCACCTCTGAGGGGTCTCTGTCCCGTGAGGTGCGTTCTCTGCAGTTATCTTCAATTACACATGCAGCTCCCCATTGCACGAAATATCCACCTTCGGAAGGGGCCCTCTTACCGCAAGACTTTTCTGAACAGTTGCAAATGGCAATGTCTGCGGCCTTTAATGCTTTGCCTTTCCCTGCTAAGCGCAAGTGAAAGAAGGTTAAATACTGCTATCCTTCCCAGGGTTCATCTACCAACTTGCTGGATTTATCTGTCACTAGATAACCCACAGATGAAGACGACTCTGATACTTCAGAGGAGGCTCTTTCTGGGTTGGAATCGGCTGCCTCTAAGCCTCTAGCTGCGGAGGAACCTGACTTTAGATTTAGGATCGAGTACTTATGCTTTCTGTTAAAAGAAGTATTGGCTACGTTAGTGGTTCCCGGAACCAAAGTTACCCAAGGAACCTTCTATTTCTAAGCTTGATAAGGTTTAAGAGGACAGGATTGTGCCACAAACTTTCCCGGCTCCCGTTAATATGGCAAATATTATTAAGAATGAATGGGAAAGACTCAGATCCTCTTTTCCCCCTTCTTCTTCCTTTAAAAAATTTGTTCCTGGTTCCTGACTCCCAATTAGAGTTGTGGGGATCTGTCCCTAAGGTGGATGGAGCTATCTCCACACTTGCTAAGCACACAACTATCCTGCTTGAGGATAGTTCATAGTTTAAGGAGCCCATGGATAAGAAGTTAGAAACTGTTGAGAAAGATGTTTCAGAAAACTGGGTTTTTATTTCAACCTGCAGCGGCAGTTACTGCGGTGGCTGGAACCGCTACCTATTGGTGTGACTCTTTATCGGAGATGATCGAGGTGGAAACTCCCCTCGATGAGATCCAGGAAAAAATGAAGGCCTTGAGGGTAGCTAATTCATTTATTTGTGATGCTAACATGCAGATTATTCTCTTAAGTGCCATGACATCAGGCTTTTCTGTTCTGGCCCATAGGGCTCTATAGACTATATCTATTTGTGGAAGCTTGGCTGTGAGATGTGCAAGACCCTTGGGTTCTGGAGGTCATTTCAAATCTCATCCACCCAGGGACAGATTCCTCTTGTCAAACCTGTCTTCAAGACCAGAAAAATTATATGCTTTTCTAGGGTGCGTGAGGGATCTCTCCTCCCTAGGAGTGATTGTGCCAGTACCTCTAGCAAAGAGAGGTCTGGGGTACTACTCAAACCTTTTTGTGGTCCCAAAGAAGGAAGGTACATTTATCTCGATTCTAGACCTAAAGTGTTTAAACAAGTTTCTGTCTGTGCCATCGTTCAAGATGGAGATGATAAAGTTGATTCTGCCCTTATTCCAAGAGGGACAGTTTATGACTACGATAGACTTGAAGGATGCTTACCTTCATGTACCAATACACAAGGATCACTTCAAGTTCTTAAGATTCACCTTTCTGGACCAACACTTCCAGTTTGTGGCTCTCTCGTTTGGTCTGGCTACTGTCTTTATGAAGATTCTAGGGGCTCTAGTCGCGGTGGCAAGATCCAGGGGTATTGCAGTAGCTCCATACCTGGACGACATCCTGGTTCAAGCTCCGTCCTGCCGGCTGGCAGAAGACCATTGAAGAGCTCTGTTACTTCATCTTCAATCTCATGGATGGAAAATAAACTTAGGAAAGAGTTCTCTGGTTCCGAGTACCAGAGTGGAATTCCTGGGCACAATAATAGATTCCATATCCATGAAGATATTCCTTACAGACCAGAGACTTTGCAAAATCACTTTCAATTGTCTTGCCTTCCAGACCTTCTTAAGGCTATTTGTGGCCCGGTATATGGAGGTGATTGGGCTCATGGTGTCCAGCATATATATCATTCCATTTGCCAGGTTGCACCTCAGACCTCTTCAGCTGTGCATGCTGAGGCAATGGAACGGCAATCACTTGGATCTATCCCAACAGATTTCTGTGGACAACCGGTCTAGAGAATTGCTCTCATGGTGGCTCTGTCCAGATTGCCAGTCCCAGGGGACCTCCTTCTTGAGACCATCCTGGGAGATTGTGACTATGGATGTAAGTCTCTCAGGATGGGGAGCTGTTTGGGGTGCCAGGAATGCACAGGGTTGGTGCACTTGAGAGGAATCTCTTCTCCCGATCAACATTTTGGAACTTTGAGCGATCTTCAATGCTTTGAAGGCTTGGCCTTTTCTGGGTTTGTCCCAGTTTATCAGATTCCAATCAGACATCATTACCTCGGTGGCTTACATCAACCATCAGGGGGGACAAGAAGCTCCCTAGCCATGAGGGAAGTATCTCAGATTCTAGAATGGGTGGAAGCCCGCAGCTGCTCGCTGTCAGCGATCCACTGGGAAGCAAACTTTCTCTGCAGACAATCGTTTCACCCGGGGGAATGGTCTCTCCATCCCAAGGAGTTTGCAGAGATTTGCACCAGATGGGAGACGCTGGAGATAGATCTCATGGCATTCAGACTCAATGCCAAGCTACCCAGATATGGGTCAAGGTCCAGGGATCCTCAGGCAGAACTGATAGATGCCTTAGCAATGCCCTGGGGGTTCAACCTAGTTTACATTTTTCCACCGTTACCACTTCTTCCTCGGGTAGTGGTCTGCATCAAGTAGGAGCAAGCTTCGACTATTTTAATTGCTCCATCGTGGCCTTGAAGGATGTGGTTTGCGGACCCGGTGGGAATGTCATCATCTCCTCCATGGAGGTTACCTTGTCTTAGGGATCTGCTGGAACAGGGTCCTTTTGTTCATCAAAATCTGGATTCTCTGAAGCTGACTGCGTGGAGATTGAATGCCTAGTCCTTACCAAGAGACTTTTTTCAGAGAGAGTGATTGATACTCTCATTCAAGCTAGAAAGCCGGTCACTCGTCGCATCTATCATAAGGTGTGAGGACCAACTTATTCTGGTGTGAAGAACGTGGATTCCCCTGGCATAAGGTCAGGTATCCAAGGTTCTTTCCTTTCTCCAGGACAGCTTTGAGAAGGGACTTGCCGCTAGTTCCTTAAAGGGACAGATTTTGGAACTATCTGTATTATTACACAAGAGGCTAGCTGAGCTTTCTGATATTCAGTCTTTTGTTCAGGCTCTGTCCAGAATCAGACCTGTGTTTAGACATTCTGCTCCTCCTTGGAGTTTACATTTGGTTCTTAAGGTTTTAAATAATATAAAAAGAAATTCCTGAGGAGGAAAAAACTTAAGAGGATGCGCTTGGAACACAGGTTATCAAAGTGGGACCTACCACTTTATGATTGGGTTTGTACCCGTATGCATAAATAAAAAAAAATATTTTTATAAACAGCACAGTGTTTGGTATGTGTAAAAAATTTATAATAATGACGAAAATAAATTGTGTGTAAAACAAGTGCTCAGGACAATTTGTGTATAATATTAGTGATACATTGAAATAATCAGATATCACAGATAAACAATGATATTTGTGGCGATTAGTAAAATATATAAAAAAAGTACTTATCAATGTCCCAAAAATTGCTGTGATGTAAAAAATAAGTGTCCAATCCTAATATGTGAACGGTGATGTGTTCAGGTGTTTGGCGTGCTCCTCTTGTGTCCCGCGGTGCGATGGGTCAGGGTGTCTAGAATGGAAGATAAACAAGGGGCGCCAACATAGTGTGAATCGTTCAAACAACAAATATAAAAGTGATGTGCAAAAAACTACTCACAAGGAAAGTGGCACCTTAAATGAATAAGGTGCGATAAAGCAGGCTGACATTCAAATTCCAGCAGTCAGTACGCTGGAGGTCTCACCCAGAGGACCTGTGGAATCCAGATAGGCGTCTAGAAAGTAGCACCCACGTTTTTTAGGGCCAATGGCCGGACCAGGTGAGCTGCAAGCTGATAGGTGTTCTCCTGCTGCACTCACGCCACCGAGACTTTTCTCCAAAAACGACAGTGTCAGTGTATGAAAGGTTCCGTGGTAAAAGTCCTGTTTCAAAAACAAGTGGATCGTGGAAAGAAGCAAAAATACCGGGTCGTGGTATAAAACAAACAGTATTTATTTTGCAACGCGTTTCTCAGTCTATTCCAGACCGTTTCATCAGGCATAATCATAGTTAACAATAGAGATCTATTTAAACCCACAGTGACCCGGAATTGAAACAAAAGGTCAACTCTATTAACAATGTTGCAATTGCAAAAACATTTAACTTTTGATACATTGTATAAATTGGTTTGAACAATTGTGACCACACAGATAACACTTAAATAAAAAGTATATAAAAAAAATATATAAAAAACCCTATTCGCAATTACCAAATATATCTGGAAAAAAATAAAATATCTCATAGTAAACTGGACATATATTAACATGTGTGTATATGTATATCTCATCTCCTGGTTGGATTCGAACCCAGGACCTAATGTGTGCTATGCAATGGAAAAATCAAAAGGCTACCTTTATGTCTTGTTTGAATTTCTTGCAAAAAGGATTAGTATTGATACAAAATATATAAATTGATCTACATGTCTCACAATGTCTAGAAGATAATCTTATTTGGTCTTTTTAATAAATGACTCTAATTTTTAAAACCAAACTAAAAGGAATTTTCTTATAAATATAAAACTAAAAAAGAAATGTTCGTGACAAATGCTTACTATAAATAAGTGACATATAAAAATTGTAAAAAATATATATGTATATATATATTTTATTTTATGGCTCCACTGGACTTGAACTTGGGACCTTCTGTATGTTAAGCGAGCATGAAATTGATAAGGCTATCTTGAAGGGCTATTTTTATGTTATATATTGGAGCAGAAATATGTTAGGAATTATGTGATTAATAATATGTATATATATATTTGGGACTCCACTGGACTCGAACTTGGGACCTTTTGTATGTTAGGCGAACAAGAAATTGGTAAAGCTATCTTGAAAGTTTATGTTATATATTGGGGCGGAAATATATTTGGGAATTATGTTATTAATTGTTTCCAATCATATACAACAACCAAATAGACTAAAAAGTGTATCCAGAATGTATATAAACAATTGTAGGTGTATGTATTGATGAATAATCAAACATTCAAAAAGATGAAATGTGCAAAATAGTGTATCGTAGAAAATAATATAAATCAGGTATGTAAAATATAATATAATATGAAACTATATAGGTGCTTGGACTATTAGGTTTAGAACCGGATAGACAAGTGCATACATATACACAACTATGTGGACATGCTCATCATGGGCATATACACATAAATATAAGTGTATGGAAACATAACATATTCTATATGTGTCTAAATTGCATTAATGCAATATATTATTGAAGACTGACAAAGAAGAGAAAAAGAAATAAGAGAGATATAATGTAGTGGTATCAACATATGGTAGTGTTTGTTAATGTATATCAAAAAATATAAGAAAATATGATGTACTAGACCCTAAAAGCTAAATCTCATATTAGATATAAATGTAACCTGTATAAAAGTGATAATTTATGTGAAGGCTGCCAAATCTACATTGGCGTTTAAGCCTAATGGATACAAGGTTTTGAGTTTGTGTATCCAATATGTTTCTAATTGCCTGAGTTTAATCAGACGATCATAATCTGTGGAAGGTGGTACATGATCAATAGGGATAATTTTATAGATATCTGAACTCCCGTCGTGTATCGTTTCACAATGGTTGGGGACACTATGGTTGGTTTTAGTTTTTTTACAATTTTTACAATTTCGATGATGTTCACCCCAACGGGTACGGAGATTTCTAATAGTGCGCCCTACATACTGGACGCCACAAATACAATTAAGGAGATACACTATATATTTAGATTCGCAATTGAGACGATGTGTGATTTGATAAGTTAAACCAGTAATATTGGATTTAAAAGATTTTTGTGAAATTGTAAATTTGCACATGTTGCAACCTCTTTTGCCACATTTAAATGATCCATGGGAAGCTAAAAAGTTTAAAGTTTTGGTTTGTTTATTGGACCGAAATTGGCAATGTTTTACTCTTTTACTGGGGGCTAATTGATTCCTTAAAGTGGGAGCTCGTCTATATACAATTTTGGGTTTTTCACCGACTATATCTTTAAGGAAAGGATCCTTTTGGATAATGTTCCAATGTTTATGTAGTATGTTTCGAATTTTGTAGTGGTTGTTATTGTATTGTGTAATGAAAAGTGGTTCACAAACAACGTTGTTTGTGGATTTCTTTTTGGTTTGATTGTTGGTGCTATTTTGGACTTTTTCAAAGATTAATTCTCTATCTAGATTGCGTGCTTTTTTAAGACATTGATTTAGTAGATCTATAGGATAACCTTTGTCTACAAAGCGTTGGTAAAGAACCTTGCTTTGAATGTCAAAAAATTCTAAATTGGAGCAATTCCTGCGTATTCTCTTAAATTGGCTGTATGGGATGTTTCTTTTCCACCCTATATGGTGGTTACTAGAGAAGTCTAGATAGCTGTTGCTATCGACTTTTTTGAAAAAAGTTTGAGAAATGATGTTACCTTGATTATCCCAACTTAGTAATAGATCCAAGAATTCTATTGAAGATTTTTGTATATTAGCTGTGAAGGTTAAACCCATCTGATTCTGATTTAAATGTTCTATTAGTGTGTTAGCTAGCTCGTGGCTCCCTCTTAAAATAAAAATCAGGTCATCTATATAGCGGCCATAGTATACCAGGTTCGCCCAAAAGCTTGAGGAATAAATATATCGGTCTTCAAAGATTCCCATAAACAAATTTGCAAAGCTCGGGGCGAACCTGGTACCCATGGCCGTCCCCTTGACCTGTAGAAAAAATCTATCTTGAAAAATAAAATAATTGTGCTTGAGGATGTATTCTATTCCTTCCAATATAAATTCTTTTTGGATGTCTGGCATATATAGGTCCTTTTCCAAAAAGATGGAAACTGCATTAATACCCATGTTATGGCCAATGTTAGAATAAAGGGAGCCAACATCACAAGTGATCCAAATTAGATCATCGTTAGTAGAAATGTTTTTAAGTTGATATAGTAAATGTGTGCTATCTCTGATATAGGAGGGTAAAGTAACAACATATTTTTGTAAAAATTGATCTAAATAAAAAGATAAATTGTATGTGAGGTTACCAATGCCTGCTATAATGGGGCGTCCAGGTGGATTAACTTGATCTTTGTGGATTTTGGGCAGGTGGTAATAGTGTGCCACACTAGGATTTGTGACTTTGAGAAATTCTTTCTCTTCTTTATTTAGAATACCTGTGGATATGCCCTTTTGTATTAGTGTACTGTACCCTTTTAGGAAAATACTTGTTGGATTGAAAGAGATTTCCCTATAATATTCAGTGTCTGTTAAAATTCTATTGGCCTCTTTGAGATAATCTCCTAGATCTTGTAGGACAATACCACCGCCCTTATCTGCATCCTTGATTATCAGATTTTTTTTGTTGTTGGCTAGCATACGTAAAGCTGTTTGTTCGCTTTTGTGTAAATGGTACTGTTTTTTGTGATCTTTTGAAAGTTTTTCAAGATCCTCAATGACTGATCTTTGATATAATTCTATATAGTGGTTTGTTGAAAAAGATGGTGTAAATTGGGATTTTACCTTAATATCTGTATGAATTTTATATTTGTTGTTTGAACGATTCACACTATGTTGGCGCCCCTTGTTTATCTTCCATTCTTAAGGTTTTGCAGAGGGCTCCCTTTGAGCCCATGCATTCGGTTGACATTAAGTTATTGTCTTGGAAGGTTCTTTTTCTACTAGCTATTGCTTCAGCACACAGTGTCTCTGAGATGGCCTTGCAATGTGAGCCTCCTTACCTAGTTTTTCATGCTGATAAGGCTGTTATTCGCACTGGGTGGGGTTTCCTCCCTAAAGTGGTGTCTGATCGCAACATCAATCAGGAAATTGTGGTTCCTTCCTTGTGTCCTAATCCTTCTTCGTCGAAGGAACAATTACTTCATAATTTGGATGTGGTTCGAGCTTTGAAATTCTATCTTCAAGCTACAAAGGATTTTAGACAGACTTCGGCATTGTTTGGTGTCTATTCTGGGAAGTGCAGAGGGCAGAAGGCTTCTGCCACTTCCCTATCTTTTTGGTTGAGGAGCATTTTCCACTAAGCATGTGAGACAGCGGGACATATGTCTCCTCAGAAGATCACGTCTTATTTAACTAGAGCTGTGGCTTCTACTTGGTCCTTCAAAAATGAGGCCTCTATGGAGCAGATTTGTAGGGCGGCTACCTGGTCCTCCTTACATACTTTTTAAAAATTTTACAAATTTGACGTGTTTGCTTCGGCTGAAGCAGCTTTTGTGAGAAAGGTTTTGCAGGCTGTGGTGCCCTCAGAATAGGGTCTGGCATGAAGGGGCGGCCCCCGATCTGCTGTTGGATCATGTTGGGGGCAGACTATATCTATTTGTGGAAGCTTGGCTGGGAGATGTGCAAGACCCTTGGGTTCTGGAGGTCATTGCTCAGGGTTACAGGATAGGTTTCAAATCTCATCCACCCAGGGACAGATTCCTCATGTCAAACCTGTCTTTAAGACCAGAAAAATTAGATACTTTTCTAGGGTGTGTGAGGGGTCTCTCCTCCCTAGGAGTGATTGTGCCAGTACCTCTAGCAGAGAAAGGTCTGGGGTACTACTCAAACCTTTTTGTGGTCCCAAAGAAGGAGGGTACATTTTCGCCCACATTATGCTTACCTGATAATTTAATTTCCATCTGTATGAGGAGAGTCCACGGCCCCCAGCGTTTTCTCCGTTGGGCGGACCAAAATTTTTGTTTGTTCTTCTGGTGGCACCATTTATACCCTGATATTTCTCCTACTGTTCCTTGTTCCCTCGGCAGAATGACTGGGGAATGAGGGGAGTGGGGAAGGTATTTAAGCCTTTGGTTGGGGTGTCTTTGCCTCCTCCTGGTGGCCAGGTTCTGTATTCCCACAAGTAAGGTGAATATGTACGCCCATGTCTGCCATAGATTGATAAATCGAGCTCAAAGTAGAATGATGTTGTTTTATCAAATCTTAATGCATTTTATTTTTTTCAGTCATATACTCAAAAATGCTACTAATCAATGATTAATCTTTCAGGCTTATTTAAGAAATCAAGGAACACAGATGACAGATTTTATGTATACAGTGTTCATAATATTTTATTGTTTGGTTTATGTGCTATACACTTTACAATAGTGTTTCTTTCAGATTTGTCTGCATTTACATATTTATTGCTTCTGGCAATGCTACAGTATTCTGTTATGTTTGTGTTTATGAATGGTAAATTTGTCCTCACAAAGTTAACCATGAGTCACCAGTTTCTTTCTCCACTAGTTTCAAAATAATGAGTCGTCCTTTTATCTCTTGCCTCAACATTCCATTGACCTTCTCAAGATAGTAAACTCTACAGGGACCAACTTTTTATTGTTTTTCACTCATTTGAATTAATATTTTTTAGAGAACAATGGTTTAAAATATATCTATATTTTATGGTAAAGGAATATGATATAACTGTTACTTATTTAGCGTTAGTTTGAAAATAGATCATATCTCTTACTGTAAATGGTGTCTTTTGTTTTGTGCTGCCCTAGGTATAGGGAAATCTGCTTCCCCCAATAACCACATTAACAACAATTTTGGTTATTTTTTCCTGATCTATGTTTCTCACAACTAGAGGCAATGGATTTATGGAAGAGTCAGACCCCCCTCCCCCACTGCTGGACAACCAGGGATCAATAATTTGGAATACAATTCATATATATAAAATATTTAGGGAGCACAGGAGTCGAAAGGCATTGGGTTATAGAACAACCCCTTAGATTTTGCTGCCCTAGGCACAGGCCTAGTTTACCCAGGAGACATATATCTGTGCTTGCATAGCTTCTCATTTCATTAAATCTGTTGTCTGGACTTTACCCAACTTGAGTGAATTACATTTAAATATAATTTCTGTCTTAATGAAAGGTTGCACTCTTTGCAAATCAACCCTAAGATAAACAGAATGAGAGACAGCCAGATAGAAATACAGATAAAAAGATAGGTATGTAGATAGATAGATGATAGGTAGATAGATAGATGATAGATAGATAGATAGATAGATAGATAGATATACAGAGAGAGAGAGAGAGAGAGAGAGAGAGACATATGCATATATGTTGTTTATAAGATATATTTTTAAAGATAAATAATTAAATAACTCTTGACTTGAAGAAAGTACAAATTAGGGCTGAAACTGAGCTGGTTGCTGGTTAGTGCCCCCACCACCACGTTCACTGTTCATCAAGGGAATTAACTTGCCAGATTTTTTAAAAATAGCCATATTGCAATCAAGTCAGCTGCTAATCAGGTTCTTGAAGCATTTCAAGATAATAGTACATTATGCAGCCTGAGAAATTGTCTGTAAAATCAAGCATTCTGAATAACAACAGGCAGTGTAAGAAATCTGCCTTCTTATGTAGGGCTAAAATAATTACCACATAAAAATAACTTTACTACTACTTTGTTTTTTAGTGTAATCAAATATCAAGCCACATGTTTCTGATTGCAGGGAAATATTATTGTCAAGTCTTATTATCTTAGTCACCTAATTAAAGCTCCTGTTGCAGACTTTTGCCTCATAGCGTTGCTCATTTTCAGCTGAACATCACTGACTATTTCAGTGTTACAGCAGTGCTAGGACGATTGGGATTACAGTATGTATTTTTGCTACATAATGTTTTTGGGTACGAGGGTTGTACTCATATGTAATTGTTGTTATGCATTGTACTTATATAATATAGGCATCAGGGTGGGTATATGTCCTCTCATTCCACAAGAAAACCTACTTCATATTCATCCGATTAGTTGGGAAATCCCTCATAATGGTTTACTGGACACTGGAAGCAACCCAGGAAGGACTCAATAGTAAAATATAACTTTAAAAATGTTTTAAATATTTTCCAGTGGTCTTGAAATAACTTTCACATTAACTTGACAAAAATTTATATCTAAGAATCCTAAAAAGCTTAGTCAAAGCAGATGTGAAAAAAGAAAACATCTCTGTATATCTGTATTTTTTGTGCGATTTCACCATAATCCCAAACGATTTGGGGAGGGAAATAAATTGACTGTGCAATGACATGCCAGGTGTGCACTGCATTGCTATTCCCAGGACAAGAATCTTGATTGGATGCTTAAAGTCCTTCTACAATGGGATGTGATTATTGGGGATTCTTTTTTTACAGAACATTTTTCATGATATTCGTGATATTGTTTTAAAATATGCTGCATCCCTTAACAGGGATGCAGCATATGGGTAACATGTTCCTTTAAAAAAAATCACTATTATCACCATTATCAATACGTTCTCCGTTTTTTTATATGCACACTATCTGAGGTGCCAGCTCCAACTGAGCATGTGCAAGAGTGTATACATATATGTGTTTCTAATAGGCTAATGACTGTCCCCTGATATAGAGGGCAGGGAAATAGAAGCAATCTTTGAAATTTTAAAAAAAAAAAGGAAAAAAAAATACTGATAATTTGAAATTTGTAGTAAGTGTTATTGTATTGTCTTTCTATTGTGCATTAGTGAATTATGCAATTGTAATGTATTTAATGGTCCTTTAAGTGCAGGCATGTCATGAACCGATATTTTTAGGACACGCTAACAACCTGCAATCAAAAACACAAGACAGTCATCAGCAGTACTGAACCAATTTTTTTTATTTATTTTCAAAAGAGCTTTATTAGTATAAAATGAACATACATGTCATAGATTGAATGAACAGTACTTGCATTGAGAGTGATACATTATACAGGGAGTGCAGAATTATTAGGCAAATTAGTATTTTGACCACATCATCCTCTTTATGCATGTTGTCTTACTCCAAGCTGTATAGGCTCGAAAGCCTACTACCAATTAAGCATATTAGGTGATGTGCATCTCTGTAATGAGAAGGGGTGTGGTCTAATGACATCAACACCCTATATCAGGTGTGCATAATTATTAGGCAACTTCCTTTCCTTTGGCAAAATGGGTCAAAAGAAGGACTTGACAGGCTCAGAAAAGTCAAAAATAGTGAGATATCTTGCAGAGGGATGCAGCACTCTTAAAATTGCAAAGCTTCTGAAGCGTGATCATCGAACAATCAAGCGTTTCATTCAAAATAGTCCACAGGGTCGCAAGAAGCGTGTGGAAAAACCAAGGCGCAAAATAACTGCCCATGAACTGAGAAAAGTCAAGCGTGCAGCTGCCAAGATGCCACTTGCCACCAGTTTGGCCATATTTCAGAGCTGCAACATCACTGGAGTGCCCAAAAGCACAAGGTGTGCAATACTCAGAGACATGGCCAAGGTAAGAAAGGCTGAAAGACGACCACCACTGAACAAGACACACAAGCTGAAACGTCAAGACTGGGCCAAGAAATATCTCAAGACTGATTTTTCTAAGGTTTTATGGACTGATGAAATGAGAGTGAGTCTTGATGGGCCAGATGGATGGGCCCATGGCTGGATTGGTAAAGGGCAGAGAGCTCCAGTCCGACTCAGACGCCAGCAAGGTGGAGGTGGAGTACTGGTTTGGGCTGGTATCATCAAAGATGAGCTTGTGGGGCCTTTTCGGGTTGAGGATGGAGTCAAGCTCAACTCCCAGTCCTACTGCCAGTTTCTGGAAGACACCTTCTTCAAGCAGTGGTACAGGAAGAAGTCTGCATCCTTCAAGAAAAACGTGATTTTCATGCAGGACAATGCTCCATCACACGCGTCCAAGTACTCCACAGCGTGGCTGGCAAGAAAGGGTATAAACGAAGAAAATCTAATGACATGGCCTCCTTGTTCACCTGATCTGAACCCCATTGAGAACCTGTGGTCCATCATCAAATGTGAGATTTACAAGGAGGGAAAACAGTACATCTCTCTGAACAGTGTCTGGGAGGCTGTGGTTGCTGCTGCACGCAATGTTGATGGTGAACAGATCAAAACACTGACAGAATCCATGGATGGCAGGCTTTTGAGTGTCCTTGCAAAGAAAGGTGGCTATATTGGTCACTGATTTGTTTTTGTTTTGTTTTTGAATGTCAGAAATGTATATTTGTGAATGTTGAGATGTTATATTGGTTTCACTGGTAAAAATAAATAATTGAAATGGGTATATATTTGTTTTTTGTTAAGTTGCCTAATAATTATGCAAAGTAATAGTCACCTGCACACACAGATATCCCCCTAAAATAGCTATAACTAAAAACAAACTAAAAACTACTTCCAAAACTATTCAGCTTTGATATTAATGAGTTTTTTGGGTTCATTGAGAACATGGTTGTTGTTCAATAATACAATTAATCCTCAAAAATACAACTTGCCTAATTATTCTGCACTCCCTGTAGTTTTACAACGGATTTATTCAATATACTATTTGTATAAAACATATAACATACATTGTATATAACAACTTTAGCACATTGTGTTACTCTCTCCACATCAGTGTATGTCTTGTAAGGCCCAAGTGTAAACTATGTAGACCTCTCATGAGTCCCTAGTTAATTCACTGATAAACCATTTTGTGCGTATGTAGGGAAAAGGTTAAAGGGTGAAGGAAGGGAACAAGGAGCAAGGGGAGAAAAGGCCAAAATTGAACTGGCTTTAGAAAACATTAAAGCTGATACGAAAACTAGGTCACTTATAGGTGTCACTTTATGCTTGGTATAGGTTAGGTTAAGGATATTTGCAAAGATTATAAGTCATGTTGCTGGGTATGTTTGAGGATTTATCATTTTATCTATTGCTATGAAATTAAGGTGAAATTGTGTATCTATAAGTTGTCTATATTGATCAGCAATCTATATTAACTACAAATATTTGATGATGCCGCTATCAAACCTGGAGGTTAGCATAAAGTCTAGATTGTCATGCTAGTCAAAAACGTGGACTATTCCAGCCATCTTGGGCCCCAGCCGCTGGCCACATGGGGGACGTTATATATATGACACTCCATCAAATCTAGCTTGAGTGCTACGACACATCATTCAGGGAATATGAAGTTAAAAATAAATTCTAACATTGCGATCAGTACTTTTTATGAAACAATAGAGATTGTCAATCTTCATCTGCATAATAATTGTATACATATCAAGATCAAGATAAATTAAAACTCATGAGCATGATGTATCAAATACCCTTACCAGAGTTGCCGGACACGTTTGAAGCATAAATAGCTGCTGATAGCAATTTTATAGTCAAATAAACAAAATTAAACATAGAACTTAGTATAACCACTAAACCTTCTTAAAGGCGAACATATATGTCTAGGAGGAACCGGCATGTTTCATGTGGCTGTAGCCGTATGTTTTTATTATCAGTCTCCAGGTATTACCTGTGCATGGCATTAGTCTTTATAATGGCTAAGAGTTTTTTTGTTTCTGAGGTCTGATTGTACCACGTATGATAAGTCAGTTTTCCCACCTGTGAATCCGTTTTTATTATATTTACTTCGTTTGTAGGCTTCTGAGCAATATATCCGTTGTTGAAGTTGTTGATTTTGGCGCCACACTCATTAAGCGTGTCCTTCTTGTTATTATGATACAGTTCAGTAGTTGCAGCTTTCGGGGGCCCCCTCCAAGCTTATCCGCAAGCACAACTAGCGCTGGAGTCCGGACCGCCAATTGAGACCTATTTAAAGGGACACTCAAGTCAAAATTAACTTTCATTATTCAGATGGAGCAGCAATTTTAAACAACTTTCCAATTTACTCCCATTAACAAAATGTGCACAAACTTTTTGAGTCACCAGCTCCTACTGAGCATGTGCCAGAATTCACAGAATAAGCGTGTATGCATTTGTGATTGGCTGATGGCTGTCACATGGTACGTGTATGCATTTGTGATTGGCTGATGGCTGTCACATGGTACAGGGGTAGTGGAAATAGACATAACTTTTAAAATTGTCATAAAAAAATCTACTACTTATTTGAAGTTCAGACTAAGTGCTATTGCGTTGTCTTGTTATCTTGCATTTATTGATTATGCAAATCTACTGTGTTGACTTGTCCTTTAAGGTTTTAGCTGATGCCCATGTTTGAATAGCGGCGTCGGCCAGAGAGCCTCTTCTGTTGTTGCAGTGCGTGGTAGCCATCTCCGTTATATCATCTAGCATGCCATCCGGAGCAGACGCATGCATCATGGTATGATCAGGCTTACCATAGCAAGATAAGTTATTCTGTTTGTTTGCTGTCTTTTGATGGTCTGCGTTTGTTGCTCACAATGTTGCAGTGTTGGCGCCATTCTGTGCATCAGTAGCGGTGTCTCCATCATAGCAAATGAGGGATGCATTGGGACTGTATATCTTGTTTATTAGGAAATCATACGGTCCTTTTTCAATAAGTCTCTCTGTGATTCTCTCCAGTCTCTCCAGTGACAAGGTAAAGAGATCTTGTGTTTCCATTTCACTCTCAATAGCCATAATGAAGCGTGGTGTAAATTTAAGTGTACAGATCTTCCACTTGTCGATTATACCTCTATCCGTAATATCGGGAAAAAAGATGTGGGCAGAGTGACCTAGCTGTTATTATTTTCATTTGATCAATTAGGGCTGGACACCTTGGCGAGCCGAGGGGGGTGCGCTGCCTGCAAAGTCGCCGCAGCTGCAGGCCTTCCTTATCCGGTCTCAGGCTCCAATCGTCAAAAACACAGCTACATTTTAAGTGATCTGCACACAGCTGAGCTATGCAATTATTTAGTAGGAACATTTCTGGTATATAACTGTTATATTCTTCCCATAATCGGCGGATTATACAAAGTTCAGATGGAGCGCAAGAGAAATGCAACCGCACCGGATCACAGCTCGGACACGCCCCCCTTACTGAACCAATTTTATGATGATCTCCTTTCCCTTTAGTTATATATTTTAATATTTTGATTGGGCCTGCAAAAAATGTGAGAAAACAAACCCTCTCACAACTTTCCACACAATTACTCAATCTTAATATAGGAAATCCAGATGTAATAGAATTATCAGTGACATATCATAGATGAAGTAAACTATTCAAATACAAGACATCCATGGCAAATAGAAAACCTTTGGTGAGAACACAATAACATTGCCAAATTGATTTTAAATAGTGTGTAATTAAACTAGTCTGTGAGCTTGTCCTGGTGTGTTCAAGTGTGACGGTGTACTTGAGTATGTGTATGTCCGTGCACTAATGTTTGTGTGTGTACAGTTGGTGTGTGCGAGACGGTGTACTGGTGTGTACGCACTAATGTGTGTGTGAGCACTCTATTGTGGGTGCCCTTGTACAGGTGTGTGTGTGTGGTTTGCTTCTGGGTATACCCTAGTGTGTGTGTTTAATCATGAGTACCTATGTTTGTAATCTAGTGTGTGTATATCCGCATACTAATGTTTGTGTTTTGCATGTGTACTTTAGTATGTGTGTGCATTTACTCATGTATGTACTTATGCAGCTGTATGTGTGTTTATGTATTTCTGCATGTACTAATGTGTGTGTATGCAGGTGTGAGGTTGTGTACTCCTGTGCACTCATGTATTTGTGTGTGGCGGACAAAAACTTGTGTGTGTATATATATATATATATATATATATATATATATATATACATATATATATTCTCATTTGTAAGGATTAGCTTTTTTATCATAAGTTTTATTACAGTATGTTATAAAATATTTTGTGCCTTTTTCTTTTTTTGGAATACAGCATCTATATGACTTTATACAACCTCACTGCTTCCCTTCAATGTGAGTATTTTTCTGCAGGATATTTACTGCAAGATTGTAAACAGCAAGAACTCAGATATAAGTTTCAGTTCCTTTTGTAAGAGAATTAGGTAAGCCCTCAAGACAAGCAAAACATCAAGAAGTCACCAGTTTCTGGCACATCTAGCACATGTGAGGCCGGTCACTATGCAACAGTGACAAAGGGCTCTTGGTCCAGGGGGAGACTAAGTGATAGATACAGGCAGGCAGGAGCATACCTGTCTGGCTGAATCAATGGCTGTATAAATTGCCCCCCCTCTGTAGTCCCCATACACATAGAAGCAGTCACTAGATATTGGGTATGTGAGAATAGATTGGTAAAGATCTGAAGACATCACCCCAAGCTTTCTAAAAACTTATACTCTACAAATAGAAATTTATGACAGAGAAAAGCAGATAGTTAGTAATAAGCACATACATTCATACACATACAACACAAATGTTTCAGATCTAAACCTGACATTTCAGTAAAATCAAGTATAGTTTTGAATGCTGCTGAATTCTAAGCTAATAAATCTATATATGGTATTTTTTCTGTGTGCATCCTATTACCCTGATTTATTTATTTGCATATAATTAGATTAGATTTAGGGGACGATTTATTATCGTCCGTATTTTTTTCTAATCGCCCTGTTTCCGCGTGAGCCTTCAGGCTTGCTGGAAACAGGAGCTAAGAAGCAGCAGTCTTAAGACTGCTGCTCCTTAACTAGTCAGCCGCCTCTGAGGCGGCGGACAGCAATCAACCCAAACGGATACGATCGGGTTGATTGACACCCCTGCTAGCGGCAAATCTGCAGGGGGCAGCAATTCACAAGCAGTTCACCAGAACTTCTTGTGCAATGTTAAATGCCGACAGCATATGCTCTCGGCATTCAGCAATGTCGGGCCTATTTATGATGGTGCAAGCAGGCACGATCCGATATAGCGGATCATGTAAGCTGCACATCGATAAATGCCGACAGCATACGCTGTCTAGTGATGTCCTGAACTGTTCGCCGGAGAACAGTTCCCGGCGAACATAGCTTGTTTGCGTTCGCCGCTGCGGGCGAACATATGCAATGTTCGATCTGCCCCCTATTCGTCATCATTGAGTAAACTTTGACCCTGTATCTCACAGTCTGCAGACACATTACAGCCAATCAGCAGCAGACACTCCCTCCCAGACCCTCCCAGCTCCCGGGCAGCAGCCATTTTAGAATCATTGTGATCCTGCATTTGTAGTGAGAGGAGGGATAGTGTAGCTGCTGCTGATTTTATAGGGGAATTGATAGCTAGGCTATTGTATTCAGTGTCCACTACAGCCCTGAAGGACTCATCTGATATCTGCTGTAAGGACAGCACCCCAAAAAGCTCTTTTTAGGGCTACATCAGTCGTTTTTTTCTTTTTTTTCTTTGTAATCTAATAGCAGTGCCAGCCTGGCACCGCCAGCCTGTGTATCCAGGCTCACAGCATATACTTGCTCATTGCCACCAGTCATATGTGTTGTAACATTAGTGTACATTTAAAAAAAAAAACTTTTACATTAGTCTGCTATTGTAATCTAATTTCAGTTGCCAGGCCAGCCTGCCACTGCCATCCAGCCTGTGTGTCAGGCTTTCAGCATATACTGTGCCTACTTGCTCAGTGCCACCAGTCATATCTGGTGTAACATTAGTGTAAATTTTTTAAAACAAAAACTTTTACATCAGTCTGCTAGTGTAATTTAATTGCAGTATCCTGCCTGCCAGCGTGTGTGCCAGGCCCACTTGCCAACTAGTGCCACCAATCATATTTGTTATAACAGTAGTTTAAATATTAAAAAAAAAACTTTTTTGACTGTGAGACATTAGTCTGCTAGTGTAATCTTATTGCAGTGTGTGCCAGGCCCACTTGCCAAGTTAGTGCCACCAGTCATATTTGTTGTAACATTAGTGTAAATTAAAAATAAACACTTTTACATTAGTCTGCTATTGTAATCTAATTTCAGTTGCCAGGCCAGCCTGCCACTGCCATCCAGCCTGTGTGTCAGGCTTACAGCATATACTGTGCCTACTTGCTCAGTGCCACCAGTCATATCTGGTGTAACATTAGTGTAAATTTAAAAAAAAAAACTTTTACATCAGTCTGCTAGTGTAATTTGATTGCAGTAGCCTGCCTGCCAGCGTGTGTGCCAGGCCCACTTGCCAACAAGTGCCACCAATCATATTTGTTATAACAGTAGTTTAAATATTTAAAAAATTATGGCCAAAAAGTTCAACTTTGGTTTCATCAGACCAGAACACCTTTTGCAACATGCTTTTGGGAAACTTCAGATGTGTTTTTGCAAAATTTAGCAGGGCTTGGATGTTTTTTTTTTGTAAGAAAAGGCTTCCATTTTGCCACTCTACCCCATAGCCCAGACATATGAAGAATACGGACGATTGTTGTCACATGTACCACACAGCCAGTACTTGCCAGATATTCCTGCAGCTCCTTTAATGTTGCTGTAGGCCTCTTGGCAGCCTCCCAGACCAGTTTTCTTCTCGTCTTTTCATTAATTTTGGAGAGACATCCAGTTCTTGGTAATGTCACTGTTGCACCATATGTTCTTCACTTGATGATGATTGTCTTCACTGTGTTCCATGGTATAGCTAATGCCTTGGAAATTCTTTTGTACCCTTCTCCTGACTGATATCTTTTAACAATGAGATCCCTCTGATGCTTTAGAAGCTCTCTGCGGACCATGGTTTTTGCTGTAGGATGCGACTAACAAAATGTCAGGAAAAACCTACTAGAACAGCTGAACTTTATTTGGGGTTAATCAGAGGCACTTTAAATTATGGCAGGTGTGTACTGACTCCTATTTAACATGATTTTGAATGTGATTGCTTAATTCTGAACACAGCTACATCCCCAGTTATAAAAGGGTGTTCACACTTATACAACCATATTATTTTAGTTTTTTATTTTTATTTCCCTTTACCTAAAAGATTTCAGTTTGTTTTTCAATTGAGTTGTACAGTTTATAGGTCACATTAAAGGTAGAAAAAGTTCTGAAATGATTAATCTTTGTCTCATTTTTTTACATCACAGAAACCTGACATTTTAACAGGGGTGTGTAGACTTTTTATATCCAATATATATATATATATATATATATATATATATATATATATATATATATATATATATATATTTATATGTGTGTACATATGTATTTATGTATTTATATGTGTATATATGTATTTACACACATATTTCCACATATAAACACATAAATATGTATGAATACATATATAGACACATATATAAGTGCATTGGAGCCTTTTACAGTTAAGTAGATGAAAACATGTAAAATTATATTTATGCAATATTCATATTTAATAAAATGTTATACTGTGTATTAACTGTAAATATTTCACATTCCAATGTTATGTACATAGCAGAATATATTCTATGTATTTCTAAATAGATATTCATATATAAATATGTGTATATATATATATATATATATATATATATATATATATATATATATATATATATATATATATACAGTATACAGTGTACTGTGTGTATATATACAGGGAGTGCAGAATTATTAGGCAAATGAGTATTTTGACCACATCATCCTCTTTATGCATGTTGTCTTACTCCAAGCTGTATAGGCTCGAAAGCCTACTACCAATTAAGCATATTAGGTGATGTGCATCTCTGTAATGAGAAGGGGTGTGGTCTAATGACATCAACACCCTATATCAGGTGTGCATAATTATTAGGCAACTTCCTTTCCTTTGGCAAAATGGGTCAAAAGAAGGACTTGACAGGCTCAGAAAAGTCAAAAATAGTGAGATATCTTGCAGAGGGATGCAGCACTCTTAAAATTGCAAAGCTTCTGAAGCGTGATCATCGAACAATCAAGCGTTTCATTCAAAATAGTCAACAGGGTCGCAAGAAGCGTGTGGAAAAACCAAGGCGCAAAATAACTGCCCATGAACTGAGAAAAGTCAAGCGTGCAGCTGCCAAGATGCCACTTGCCACCAGTTTGGCCATATTTCAGAGCTGCAACATCACTGGAGTGCCCAAAAGCACAAGGTGTGCAATACTCAGAGACATGGCCAAGGTAAGAAAGGCTGAAAGACGACCACCACTGAACAAGACACACAAGCTGAAACGTCAAGACTGGGCCAAGAAATATCTCAAGACTGATTTTTCTAAGGTTTTATGGACTGATGAAATGAGAGTGAGTCTTGATGGGCCAGATAGATGGGCCCGTGGCTGGATTGGTAAAGGGCAGAGAGCTCCAGTCCGACTCAGACGCCAGCAAGGTGGAGGTGGAGTACTGGTTTGGGCTGGTATCATCAAAGATGAGCTTGTGGGGCCTTTTTGGGTTGAGGATGGAGTCAAGCTCAACTCCCAGTCCTACTGCCAGTTTCTGGAAGACACCTTCTTCAAGCAGTGGTACAGGAAGAAGTCTGCATCCTTCAAGAAAAACATGATTTTCATGCAGGACAATGCTCCATCACACGCGTCCAAGTACTCCACAGCGTGGCTGGCAAGAAAGGGTATAAAAGAAGAAAATCTAATGACATGGCCTCCTTGTTCACCTGATCTGAACCCCATTGAGAACCTGTGGTCCATCATCAAATGTGAGATTTACAAGGAGGGAAAACAGTACACCTCTCTGAACAGTGTCTGGGAGGCTGTGGTTGCTGCTGCACGCAATGTTGATGATGAACAGATCAAAACACTGACAGAATCCATGGATGGCAGGCTTTTGAGTGTCCTTGCAAAGAAAGGTGGCTATATTGGTCACTGATTTGTTTTTGTTTTGTTTTTGAATGTCAGAAATGTATATTTGTGAATGTTGAGATGTTATATTGGTTTCACTGGTAAAAATAAATAATTGAAATGGGTATATATTTGTTTTTTGTTAAGTTGCCTAATAATTATGCACAGTAATAGTCACCTGCACACACAGATATCCCCCTAAAATAGCTATAACTAAAAACAAACTAAAAACTACTTCCAAAACTATTCAGCTTTGATATTAATGAGTTTTTTGGGTTCATTGAGAACATGGTTGTTGTTCAATAATAAAATTAATCCTCAAAAATACAACTTGCCTAATAATTCTGCACTCCCTGTATATATATTTGTATATAAAAGTATATGTCTATACCTATCTATAATCATCCATATATATAGGTATAGATATATATTGCACCAAAAAACACAGATATGTGTAGACATATGTATGAATTTTGAATAAATAAAACACATTCTTCCATGTAAAGAACATTGGAATGTGAAATATTCATATTTTCATGTCGGGTTAGCACACTTGAAAAAATGCTATCGGGTTTGCCTGCGAGTAGGGTGTTTTTTTTCCCACTTTTTTGCTCCATTGACTTCTATAGGGGAAAACATTAACGCATGAAGGATATTCCAAGTTTGGATTTTTGCGCGCATCGGGTTATCATGAGAATAACAACGTTTTACTTTCAACTTTTAATACGAGTGCTACCCAAGAGGGAGCATTAAATACTGCTCCACTTGTAATCTGTCCCTAAATCTCCTTTCCTGTAACCTTAAAGGGATATGAAACCCATTTTTTTACTTAGATGATTTAGAAAGTGCATGAAGTTTTAAACAACTTTTCCATTTACTTCTGTTATCTAATTTGCTTCATTATCTTGATATCCTTTGTTGAAAGGCATATCTAAATATGCTCATTTGCTGCTGATTGGTGGCTGCACATAGATGCCTCGTGTAATTGGCTCACCCATGTGCATTTCTATTTCTTCTACAAAGTATATCTAAAGAATAAAGCAAATTAGATAACAGAAGTAAATTGGAATGTTGCTTAAAACTGTATTCTAATCTGAATCATGAAAGAAAAAAATGTGGGTTTCATGTCCCTTTAAGGTATGACTTATTGTTAAAAACAATTGCCCTGGAATCAACAGCGCTTCCACCAACTCTGTACAGTGGCACCACACTAGATTTACTTCAGTCCTGGGCTGCTTTGCCTAAGGGAATTGAGTCTTGAAAAATTAAGAGTAGAGGTTTAGCTATGAACCCTTTAGTGTATTCCATCTGGACCTGGAGTTTTATTTACCTTGATCATCCAGTTTTTAACTGATATAGGGCTAGATTATGAGTGGAGTTTATATTGCGCTTACCCAAGCATGAAACTTGCAATCCACCCAGTAATACCAGCGCATATAAATGTAAGAGAGCATGCTTCTATAGGCTCCAATGGGAATCTCGTTCTCATGACGTCAGACATGGCAAACAAAATAAACGGCCTTTCTCAATGTTACTAATTTTTACAAAGTTGGGATTGTCACAGGGCGTCCTGGACATTTTATCAATCGATTGATTGATTGTTTACTTTAATTTAGCGGTTGAGTGCTATAATCCCTTTCTTATGCCCCATATTTTTTTGTGGGGTTATTTGTTTAATTGGTATTTTTTATGGGCAGCACCGGTCCTATGTATCATTAGGTCTTTTCCTCTAATATTGTTCACAGTGCCAGTAATTCCATTTTCCTTTGTATTAGTCAGACATGGCAAATCACCTAGTGCAGCGCAGAGGACACATCCCGCAGCGTTGAGCAACAAAATAAAAATATAAATGTATATGAATATCTACATATACTGGGGCCCATTTATCTTCAGACTCGCCAGAAACAGCAGTTATGAAGCAGCGGTCCAAGATGGCGTCCCTTAGATTCAGATTGGCTGATAGAATTCTATCAGCCAATCGGAATTAAGGTTGAAAAAATCATATTGGCTGTTGCAATCAGCCAATAGGATTGAGCTTGCATTCTATTGGCTGATTGGAATAGCCAATAGAATGTGAGCTCAATCCTATTGGCTGATTGGATCAGCCAATAGGATGAAAGCTCAATCCTATTGGCTGATTGCAACAGCCAATAGGATTTTTTCAACCTTAATTCCGATTGGCTGATAGAATTCTATCAGCCAATCAGAATCTAAGGGATGCCATCTTGGATGACGTAATTTAAAGGAACCTTCATTCATCGGTATGTCTTAAAGATGGAGCCACTCCGCGCCGGATGGATGAAGATAGAAGATGCCGTCTGGATGAAGACTTCTGCGGGCTTGGATGAAGACTTCGGCCACTTCGTTGAGGATTCTCCCGGCTTCTTGGAGGATGGATGTCGGATCTTCAAAACTGTAAGTAAATCTTCTGGGGTTAGTGTTAGGATTTTTTTAAGGGTTTATTGGGTGGGTTTTAGTTTTAGATTTTCAGGGCAATGGGGAGCTTAGGTTTTTTAGATAGCTTTTTATTTGGGGGGTTGGTTGTGTGGGTGGTGGGTTTTACTGTTGGGGGGTATTTGTATTTTTTTTACAGGTAAAAGAGCTGATTACTTTGTGGCAATGCCCTGCAAAAGGCCCTTTTAAGGGCTATTTGTAGTTTATTGTAGGCTAGGGGTTTTTTTTTATTGGGGGGGGGGTTATTTTCATAGAGCCCTTAGATTAGGTGTAATTAGTTTAAAGCTTTGATAATTTATTTTTTATTTTTTGTAACTTAGTTTTTTGTAACTTTGTAATTTTTTAGTGTAGAATTAAATTATTTGAGTAGGGTTAGGTGTTTAAATATATAATATAGTTAATTTAATTTGTAATTTTATGTAATTTTAGTATAATAGTTAGGTTAGATTAATTATTAATTTAATATAGTTTAATGTAATTTTATTATAACAGTTAGGGTAGGTTAATTATTAATTTAATATAGTTTAATGTAATTTTATTATAATAATTAGGGTAGGTTAATTAATAGTTTAATATAGTTTAATGTAATTTTATTATAATAGTTAGGGTAGGTTAATTAATAGTTTAATATAGTTTAATGTAATTTTATTATAATAGTTAGAATAGGTGAATTATTTGTTTAATATAGTTTAATTTAAATCTAAAGATAAGTTTAAATTTATTATAAGATAGGAATGAGTTAATATATAATATAAAGTTAGGGGGTTGTTAGGTTTTGGGATTAATAGGTTAATTTAGTTTATGGTGATGTGGGGGCTGGCGGTTTAGGGGTTAATACATTTATTTAGTTGCAGTGGGCTCTGGGAGCAGCGGGATAGGGGTTAATAACTTTATGTAGGTGGCGGCGGTATAGGGGGTGGCAGATTAGGGGTTAATAAGTATAATGTAGATGGGGTTAATAACTTTATTTAGTTGCAGCGGGGTCCGGGAGCGGCGGTATAGGGGTTAAACAGTTTAGTATAGTGTGGGTGTTTAGTGACAGTATGCAAATAAAGCTGTGAAAATGCCCCGTACTTGGTGCACGGCTTTTGACAGCTTTTTTGTTAAATATGGAGAACGTATTCAGGTCTGCGGCAGCGATGTTAGGCGATGTTAGGTGATGTTAGGCGAGCGTATTGGTGCCGGCGAATGCAGCACAGTTGATGGCTTGATAAATAGGCCCCTATGTGTGTTGAATTTTAATGTGTCCATTTGGCTGCTGAAATAAAGTGGTTGGGAGGTTTGTGATTGCAAAAGCCAATGCTCTCCGTGTATTTTCCCGCTATTTTCTTAAATCTGAACTTCCCAACACACAAATTGTGTTATTGATTGGATTGTGATCACTCAGAACTTGAAAAACATGAATCTAGAGCAGAAAAGACTTAGATAAATGGGACTGAAAAGATTGGAATCAACCCACTTGATTGCTGCCATTGTGTTTCAATTGTCAATCTCCACCCACCATTTTATTTATTTGGAGTAGACAATCTGGACTTGTGTTAACAAAATCTCCATTGTTTAGCTTTAGCAGAAAACATTAGATAACAAACTGCTAATTAGGGACAGATATGTTGCAGGGTTAGACTTGTAAAGCCTGTCATGTGCTCTTTCAGTTTTCATTAATTGAAAATCCACAACTATCATATTTATACTTAAATTACATGAAAAGGGGGCAAAATAAATGATCAACATATAACTAACAAACGTTTTTTTACTCCTTACTTTGTCCCTTTAATATGGTTTAAAATCCATTGGAAAATGTCAAGATAGCTGAAGTTTCTTAAAGGGACATGAAATACACATTTTTTTCTTTCATAATTCAGATACATACCATTTTAAACAAATTTTAAGTCAATTCTACTATCTGTTTTGCATCATTCTCTTGGTATCCTTTGTCGAAGGTGCAGTAAGTTAAGTGAAAAGTTGATTAAATTGACATGCTCTATTTGAATCATGAAACTTTAATCTTTACTATCTGTCCCTTTAAGGAATTAGAATAATTTCAGATTTGAAAACTTGTTTAAAACCACCCGAGACACTTCTAAATGTCTGATTCCAAAATGTTGTATTAGAGTGAGAGGCTTTCATGGGGAATCTAATAATATATCAGGATCTTAGAAATTAGTGGTGTAACGAGAAACTCTACCCCCCTTTAGAATGCAATATCCTGCTTCTAGAAGTTTCCAATTAATTGAAGCAAGGGAACCAATCACTGTGATTCCTAACACACACAGTTATTAAAGTATTAAACATGTCACGCTAACTACTGGCTCACTAAAAAAGAAAAACTGCAATAAGAGGGGACAAATATGACTCAATGGATCAGAGAAATGCAACCTGCTGGGAATATGTGACCTCTCCATATTCAGCTTCAGTGACACCTTACTCCAGGCCTGTCACTTCCATCAGCCTTTCCACGTGTGTCTTGACCTGAAATGATTTATGGTGACCATTTTGCAATTGATGCTGCCCTCACCAAGGGGGATGGTGGAGTGGAGGGGGTTTGCTAAATGGTAGCTATGTCATTAGTTTAAGCAGAGGTTAAAGGTGATCAATAACAAGGTTTTCATGTCTCATTGATCATCTGCTGCTGTTTATTTCTGCTTCTCTTTCCAATCCCTGGGCACTTTTAGCAACCAGTAATTACAGGTCCAACAAGTGTCCTGCTCAGCTGATAATCAAACACAAGAATATTGATTTTCCAGCATGTCCCCTAATGACTTTACGCGAGGGGCCAGTTATCCATCATAAGTTTCCAAACATACTTCCTACAGAGAGTGTGTTTTATTTCAGTAAGCTGTTTGACTTTGAAAGGTGGAGAGGCCTTGGACTGCTTTATCAGGTGGGGATGGAATTTTTAATAATTGTCATATCAAACAGTGCCTTGATGGCCTCCAAGGCAGAGGGGTTACCTTAGTTGTGCTTATGCAAAGCTTATGAGGAAACACTTATTAAATAATGCACACACTGATAAGCATACACACTGGTAAGCATAAAAACTGTGATAAAAGAAGCATACACTAATACTTATATAACACTATTACATATAAATACACTATTATCCTACACAAGCACCCCCCCCGCCACACACACACACATATATATACATATATATATATATATATATATATATATATATATATATATATATATCACAAACATACACACTGGTAAGCATAAAAACTGTGATAAAAGAAGCATACACTAATATTTATACAACACTATTACATATAAATACACTATTATCCTACACAAGCACCCCCCCCCCCCGCCACACACACACACACACACACACACACATATATATATATATATATATATATATATATATATATATATATATATATATATATATATATATATATATATATATCACAAACATACACACTGGTAAGCATAAAAACTGTGATAAAAGAAGCATACACTAATATTTATATAACACTATTACATATAAATACACTATTATCCTACACAAGCACCCCCCCCGCCACACACACACACACACATATATATATATATATATATATATATATATCACAAACATACACACTGGTAAGCTAAAAACTGTGATAAAAGAGGCATACACTAATACTTATATAACACAATTACATATACATACACTATATATATAACACAAACATACACACACTGATATACAGATTCATAAACAAACAAACAGATATTCACATGTAAATTATATATGCACATTTATTAATTTAATTTAAATGTACAGATAAATAAATAGATATACATATATACAAGACACCAATACACCTGTTGATTGATGTAAACAGAAACTGACATATCTTTCTTTTTTGTAATAATACTGTGTTATGTGTACTAATCGGGTAAGGTGTACCGTGCCTTTAAGGAGGCCTGGCAGATTCTAATATATATATATATATATATATATATATATATATATATATATATATATATATATATATATCTATCTATCTAAGTCCCAGTGTTCCTGCTTTGTTATGTGCAATAGATGTTCCCTACTTAGCACACCAGTTACCTTGAGCAGTATTGCATTCGTCTAGATTATTTGACTGAATTGACTTAAAGATAGTTTGTTAGTTTACAGTACCTCTTAGTTTGTCTTTCAATATTAATGTGTTCCTTTTAAATTGTAGGTTACTGATTTAACACATTTTGAGAGAGAGTTCAGTTTACAAGTTTGGTCATATATCTCTCTTACCCTTGTTTCCTAATTTGCTACTGTGTGTTTAAACTTGTAGTATTATAGTAAGTGAGTTTTCCAGCATTTTACACCTGATGCAAATTACAGCATTTCCACCTGATGCTGGTAAAGACAGATGCCCAGCCAGGAAAGCAGTTTGCTGTTTGTTACAGAAACCTAAACATGTGCTGAAAAACGCCTATATACAAAGCATACAGTAACCCATATACCAAATACACTAACACAAAAACATACACTGCTAAATGTATATACATAATCTGGTAAACACACATACCCTAATACATGCACAATCAAATTCACATAGACCTATGGACCTGTAGTGACCCATACACTAAAGCACCTTTATTCAAGCATAGATACACTAGCAGACATACAGTATGTGCACAAGCATACACATACAGTGATAAAGATATGTATACTATTTCAGCTACAATCAAAACAGCCAACAGAAAACAGCCAGCCACGTGCACAGTTTTCTTCAAGCTGCCCATGATTGTAAATGTGCTCACAGCATCATACCCCCTTCCACCTTGGGTAAGACTCTCTTTATAGATTTGATAGTGTGTGTTATCCATACATCTTCTGCTGTTCTTATGTGGTTGAGAACAAAAGACAGGGGTGAGAGTAAGAAAGCTTTGAACCATGGATGGGAACCCTGAAAATAACCAAATGAAAAAGTTATGATGAAGACTGAGAACAAGTAAGAAAACTGAAAACCAGAGGGTGAGAACTAAGTCTTCAAATAACAGGGTGACAGGACTGTAAACAATAGAGCTGGGAGTGAGATAAGACTGAGAACTAAAGGAGAAAAGCTGAGAACAACTATGAGAGAGAGATGAGCATAAGACATAAGGCTCCATTTATTAACCTGTCTGCCAACTAAAAGGGGGTGGATTTAAATCACCCCAATCCGATTGGGATGATTGACAGCCCGCGCTAGCGGACGATTGTATGGCAGTGAGCAGGGGGTGGCATTGCACAAGCATTTCTAGTAAAAATGCTTGTGCAATGATAAATGAGGACAGCGTATGCTGTCAGCATGCAGAGATGTCCAGCGGATATGAGTCGCTACAGCAAATCATGTCCGCTCGAGATTTGATAAATGTCGCCAATAGAGTGCACTGATAACAAGCAGTAGATATGATACACAACAAGTGGGAGGAAAGAAGGAAAAAACAAGTAGAGATTAAAAGGTAAGAAGAAGGTAAGGAGAATGAGAGCAAATGTTTAAAGGGACTGAGAACAAAAGAGTAAGTGGACTGGAAATAAGAGGGAGGGAAGGAACAATAGAGCAAGAGAGTAGAGTGGGAGACTGAGAACAAACAGGTTGAAAGACTAATAATAAGAATTAGGATGGACAAAACAAACACACTGAGAGGAAGAGATGAGTGAAAACAAGTGGGTGATAAGAATGAGATGGCAAGAGAAGTGAGAAGGAAGGAGGACCTACACCAGCCGAGAGAGAATTGGAGGCAAAGAAGATTGAGAACAAGTGGTAAAAAAGACTGAAAACAAAGATGGAGATCTAAGAACAAGACGGAACCAGGGAGAGAGGGACTTAAAAGAAAGCTTGAATGGGTTGAATTGAATAAGGGGTGAGAATAAAGGAGAGAGGGACTTGAAAGAAAAAGAGAAGAGAATTAACACCAAGGTGGCATGAGAACTGAGAGAGCAAAAGTGATTGATAGGTACTGAGAAAAAGAGAGGGGCTGACAAAATAAAGGATGGGCTAAACAAAACCCATTGAAAACAATAAAGATGGTTAATAATATCTGTGCCAGGGGGCTGAGACTAAGCAGATGAGAGGACTGAAATCAAAGGGAAAGAAGGACTGAGAACAAGGCAAATGGATTGAAGCCAAGATTGAAGGAAGACTAAAACATATAGGCATAAATACTGCAAACAAGGGCAAGTATCAGAAAGAACTGAAATGATCAGACTGATAGGAGGGTGAACATAAAAGAAAGAGCAGGAGGGTGAGAACCTGAGAACAAGAGGGTGAAAAAAAAACTGAAAACAGGAGTGAAGAAGGCCTAAGAATAACAGGAGGATGAGAGTGAGAACATAAATCCAAAAATATGACAGAGTATGAACAAGCAGAAGAAAGGAATTAAAAAGAGGAAAAGATGACTAAAAAGAAAAGGATGAAAACAAGTTTGAGAGAGTTGAGAAAAATACTAAGATCATGAAGAAGAGGGAGAAATATCTAAAAGGGGAGAGGACAACACAAGACTATGGCCTCTAGTTATCAAGCCGTCAACCGCAAATACGCTGGAGGCGGCGGATCCCATAGGAATCAATGGGAGTCTGACAGCAGCGAGAGCTCATGTTCGCTGCTGCCCGATATTCCATTGATTTCTATGGTAAGTGTCTGCACCTAACACCCTAACATGTACCCCGAGTCTAAACACCCCTAATCTGCACCCCCTACACTGCCGCCACCTACTTTATACTTATTAACCACTAAACCGCCGCTCCCGGACCCCGCCGCAACTATAATAAATATATGAACCCTGCCGCCACCTACATTATACCTATTAACACCTAATCTGCCACCCCCTATACCGCCGCCACCTACATAAAGTTATTAACCCCTATCCTGCCAATCCTGGACCCCGCCGCAAATAAATTAATTGTTTAACCCCTAAACCACCGCACCCAGAGCCCTCCGCCACCTACATTACATTTATTAACCCTTATCCTGCCCCCCCTACACCGCCACCACCTACAGTACATTGATTAACCCCTAATCTACCCCCCTACACTGCCGCCAATATATTAAATGAATAAACCCCTAAACCTAAGTCTAACCCTTACACCCCCCTAACTTAAATATTATTTAAATTAATCTAAATAAATATTCCTATAATTAAATAAATTAATCCTATTTAAAACTAAATACTTACCTGTAAAATAAACCCTAAGATAGCTACAATATAACTAATAATTACATTGTAGCTATTTTAGGGTTTATTTTTATTTTACAGGCAAGTTTGTATTTATTTTAACTAGGTACAATAGCTATTAAATAGCTATTAACTATTTAATAGCTACCTAGCTAAAATAAATACAAAATTACCTGTAAAATAAAACCTAACCTAAGTTACAATTACACCTAACACTACACTATCATTAAATAAATTAAATTAATTAACTACAATTACCTAACATTAAATAAAATTAACTAAAAATAACTAAAGTACAAAAAAAACAACTCTAAATTACAGAAAATAAAAAATAATTACAAGAAGTTTAAACTAATTACACCTAATCTAAGCCCCCTAATAAAATAAAAAAGCCCCCAAAAATAATAAAATTCCCTACCCTAAACTAAATTACAAATAGCCCTTAAAAGGGCTTTTTACAGGGCATTGCCCCAAAGTAATCAGATCTTTTACCTGTAAAAAAAAGAAATACACCCCCCCCAACATTAAAACCCACTACCCACACACCCAAACCTACTCTAAAACCCACCCAAACCCCCCTTAAAAAAACCTAACACTAACCCCTTGAAGATCACCCTACCTTGAGACGTCTTCACCAGCCGGGCACAAGTGGTCCTCCCTATGGCAGAAGTCTTCATCCGATCGAGGCAGAAGAGGTCCTCCAGATGGTAGAAATCTTTATCCATGCGGCATCTTCTATCTTCATCCTTCCGGAGCGGAGCGGAGCCATCTTCTATCCAGCCGACGTGGAGCCATCCTCTTCAATCGAAGTCCTAACGAAGAATGAAGGTTCCTTTAAATGACGTCATCCAAGATGGCGTCCCTTGAATTCTGATTGGCTAATAGGATTCTATCAGCCAATCGGAATTAAGCTAGGAAAAATCAGATTGGCTGATGTAATAAGCCAATTGGATTGACCTTGCATTCTATTGGCTGATTGGATCAGTCAATCGGATTTTGAGGGACGCCATCTTGGATGACGTCATTTAAAGGAACCTTCATTCTTCGTTAGGACTTCGATTGAAGAGGATGGATCCGCGTCGGCTGGATAGAAGATGGCTCCGCTCCGGAAGGATGAAGATAGAAGATGCCGCATGGATGAAGATCTCTACCGTCTGGAGGACCTCTTCTGCCCCGATCGGATGAAGACTTCTGCCGTATGGAGGACCACTTGTGCCCGGCTGGGTGAAGACGTCTCAAGGTAGGGTGATCTTCAAGGGGTTAGTGTTAGGTTTTTTTAAGGGGGGTTTGGGTGGGTTTTAGAGTAGGGTTGGGTGTTTGGGTGGTGGGTTTTAATGTTGGGGGGGGTTGTATTTCTTTTTTTTACAGGTAAAAGAGCTGATTACTTTGGGGCAATGCCCTGCAAAAAGACCTTTTAAGGGCTATTTGTAATTTAGTTTAGGGTAGGGAATTTTATTATTTTGGGGTGCTTTTTTATTTTATTAGGGGGCTTAGATTAGGTGTAATTAGTTTAAACTTCTTGTAATTATTTTTTATTTTCTGTAATTTAGAGGGGTTTTTTTTGTACTTTAGTTATTTTTAGTTAATTTAATGTTAGGTAATTGTAGTTAATTAATTTAATTTATTTAATGATAGTGTAGTGTTAGGTGTAATTGTAACTTAGGTTAGGATTTATTTTACAGGTAATTTTGTATTTATTTTAGCTAGGTAGCTATTAAATAGTTAATAACTATTTAATAGCTATTGTACCTAGTTAAAATAAATACAAACTTGCCTGTAAAATAAAAATAAACCCTAAAATAGCTACAATGTAACTAATAGTTATATTGTAGCTATCTTAGGGTTTATTTTATAGGTAAGTATTTAGTTTTAAATAGGATTAATTTATTTAATTATAGGAATATTTATTTAGATTAATTTAAATAATATTTAAGTTAGGGGTGTTAGGGTTAGGGTTAGACTTAGGTTTAAGGGTTAATTTATTTAATATAGTGGCGGCGGTGTAGGGGGGTAGATTAGGGGTTGATCAATGTACTGTAGGTGGCAGTGGTGTAGGGGGGCAGGATAAGGGTTAATAAATGTAATGTAGGTGGCGGAGGGCTCTGGGTGCGGCGGTTTAGGGGTTAAACAATTAATTTATTTGCGGCGGGGTCCGGGATCGGCAGGATAGGGATAAATAACTTTATGTAGGTGGCGGCGGTATAGGGGGTGGCAGATTAGGGGTTAATAGGTATAATGTAGGTGGTGGTGGGCTCCGGGAGCGGCGGTTTAGGGGTTCATATATTTATTATAGTGGCGGAGGGGTCCAGGAGCGGCAGTTTAGGGGTTAATATATTTATTATAGTTGCGGAGGGGTCCAGGAGCGGCGGTTTAGGGGTTAATAAGTTTATTTAGGTGCGGGGGGCTCCGGGAGCATCAGTATAGGGGGTAAAACAGTATAGTTTAGTGTAGGTGCTTAGTGACAGACTAGCAAGAAAGCTGCGAATAAGCCGATGAGCAGCGAGATCGATGACTGTCAGTTAACAACAGTTCACTGCTCATCGCACCGTACTTGGTGCGCAGCTTTTTGACAGCTTTCTTGATAACTTTGGCGAACGTATTCAGGTCCGCGGTGGCGATGTTAGGCGAGCGTATTGGGGCCGGCGAATGCAGGTAAGTAGACACGTTGATAACTAGAGGCCATAGAATAGACTGGAAACAAGTATGAAAGAGGAAACAGAACAAGTGGAAAGATGGGCTGAACATGGATTGGGAACCAGAGAGAGGAGTGAAAACAAGCAGATGAGGGAATAATAGAAAGGCAGGAAAACTATCAAGTAATAATGGCGACTAAGAACAAGAGGACAATATGACTGACAATAAGAATGAAAGAGGACAGGTAAAGAAAAGAGGGGGGCCTGAACAGGAGGACAACAGGGCTCAAAGCAAGAAGGAGGGATCAATGCAAAAGTCTGAAAAAGCAAAAGAAAGAGAGGGGAATTGAAAACAGGTGGGAAAGGGACTAAGACCAGATGGCTACTGTAACTGAGAAAAAAAATGGAGAAATGAGTGAGGGGGGCTTCTGCACAGGAGGGCCCTAATATCAATCAGCTAGATTACAAGTTTTGAGCACTATAGGGAAAGTAATAAACACAACAAAAGTAACCCCCTATAGCACAGCCATTACAAGTTTTAAAACACCCGGCTTGTGCATGCGTTATGGTGCTTTTAAGCTCCCTACCGCACCAAAATACAAGCGCTGTTTTGACATGCTCTTCCCCCATAGACATCAATATCTATGGGGAAAGAAAACTAATTTGTAAACCTAACACCCTAACATAAACCCAGAGTATAAACACCCCTAATCTGCCCCCAACCGACATCACCGCCATCTACATAATGTTATTAACGCCTAATCTGCCGCTCCCGATATCGCCGCCACCTAAATAAATCTATTAACCCCTAATCTGCTGCTCCTGATATCTCTGCCACTATACTAAAGTTATTAACCCCTATTCCGCCACTCCCCGACATCGCCACAACTAAATAAGTTATTATTAACCCCTAAACCTCTGGCCTCCCACATCACTACCACTAAATAAACCTATTAACCCCTAAACCACCAGCCCCCCACATCGCAACAACTTAAATTAAACTATTAACCCCTAAACCTAACCCTAACCCTAACGTAACCCTAACCATAAACCTAACCCTAATACCCCCTTACTTTAACATAATTAAAATATAGCTAAATTAAACTTACAATTATTAACTAAATAATTCCTTTTTAAAACTAAATACTTACCTGTGAAATAAAACCTAAGCTAGCTACAATATAACTAATAGTTACATTGTAGCTAGCTTAGGTTTTATTTTTATTTCACAGTTAAGTTTGTATTTATTTTAACTAGGTAGACTAGTTAGTAAATAGTTATTAACTATTTACTAACTACCTAGTTAAAATAAATACAAACTTACCTGTGAAATAAAACCTAACCTGCCTTACACTAAAACCTAAAATTACAAAAAAACAAAAAAACAAATTATCAAAAATAAAAAAGAATTACACCTGATCTAATAGCCCTATCAAAATAAAAAAGCCGACCTAAAATAAAAAAAAACCTAGCATACAATAAACTACCAATAGCCCTTAAAATGGCTTTTTGTGGGCATTGCCCCAAAGATATCAGCTATTTCACCTGTAAAAAAAAAATACAAAGACCCCCCAACAGTAAAACCCACCACCCAACCAACCCCCCCCCCAATAAAAAACCTAACCCTAAAAACAACCTAAGCTACCCATTGCCCTGAAAAGGGCATTTGGATGGGCATTGCCCTTAAAAGGTAATTTAGCTCTTTTACATTGCCCAAACCCTAAACTTAAAAAAAACACCCAAAAAATCCTCTTCATACGGTCGCCGTCGTACACTGAATCTTCAATGCAAGGGAAGAGATTAAAGGTGGTGTCCCTTGCATTCCTATTGGCTGAAAAATTTAAAACAGCCAATAGAAATTAGAGCTGCTAAAATCATATTGGCTGTTCAAATTAGCCAATAGGATTTAAGCAGCTCTCATTTTATTGGCTGATTCGACCGTATGCAGAGAATGCTCCACGCCCAATTTCTTCAGGATGGACCCGCTCTGAGCCGCCGGGATCAAGATAGAAGATGCTGCTTGGATGAAGATTGAAGAGGCCGTCTGGATGAAGACTTCTCGCCGCTTGCATGAGGACTTCACCACCGGGACGAAGATTGAAGAAGCCGTCTGGATAAAGACTTCTCTCCGCCTGGATGAAGATTGTTCAAGCGGGACTTCAAAAATGTAAGTGGATCTTCGGGGGTTAGTGATTTTTGGTTTTTCTAAGGGTTTTTTGGGCAATACCCATCCAAATGCCCTTTTCAGGGCAATGGGTAAAAGGTTTTTTTAGAGTTAGGTTTTATATTTGGGGGGGTTGGTTGGGTGGTGGGTTTTACTGTTGGGGGGGTCTTTGTATTTTTTTTTTACAGGTAAAAGAGCTGATATCTTTGGGGCAATGCCCCTCAATAAGCCCTTTTAAGGACTATTGGTAGTTTATTGTAGATTTTTTTTATTTTGGGTGGGCTTTTTTATTTTGATAGGGCTATTAGATTATATGTATTTTGGATAATTTTGTGTTTTATTTTCCGTAACTTAGTGTTTGCTATTTTTTGTTATTTAGTATTTTTTTTTGTATTTAGATACTTTGTAATTTTTAGTGTAGTGTTAGGATTTTTTAATGTGTAGTTTAGTTTTATTTAATTGGTAGTTAGTTTAATTTTAGTTTAATAATTATATTAGTTTAATTGTTAGTTTAAACTTAGTTTTTTTAGTTTGGCAGGTAAGTTTTAATTTAATTTAAATTAGGGAAATTTTAATTTTAGAGGTAGAGATGAATCCACGCAGCACGCCAACCACACTGTATAGCCGGAAATGTAATCCTCTGACCGAAGACGCTAGTAGGTAGCGGGCGGAGTAAGTAGTTCCACAAAAGAGTTCACAGCAAGCACGGAGTGCCATAGCCAAATGCAGAGGATCAGGCTGCTATGTAATCTGAGAGCAAAAGGAAGCGGCAGGCACTCGTTCTCAAACTTGTAAAAAATATAAAAAATGTATTGGTATACGTTAAAAAAGGTACACAGACATGGCAGGTTAAAACATGCAGGATAATCTTACGCGAAACGCTCTCAAATTTTAATTTTAATCTAAAGTTAGAGGGTTGTTAGGTTTAGTGATTACTAGTTTAAATTAGTTTATTGCGATGTGGGGGTTTTCGATTTAGGGGTTAATAGTTTAGTATATTTTGTTGTGGGGGGCTTACTGTTTAGGGGTTAATAGGTATATTATAGTGGCAGCGGTGTAGGGCTTAATAACTTGAGTATAGTGGGGGCGATGTGGACAGACAGAAGATTAGGGGTTAATTATATTTTTCAGAATCCATCGGATTCCGATGCGACGTGGGGGCTTTCGGTTTAGGGGTTAATAGTTTAGTTTAGTATATTTTGCTGTGGGGGCTTGTGGTTTAGGGCTTAATAGGTTTATTATAGTGGCGGCGATGTAGGGCTTAATAACTTTAGTATAGTGGGGCGATGTGGGCGGACGGAAGATTAGGGGTTAATTATATTTAAAAAGTGTTTGTGATGCGGGAGGGCGTCGGTTTAGGGGTTAATAAGTTTATTATAGTGGTGACAATGGCCCCTAGTTATCAAGCCGTCAACCTCAAATACGCTGGAATTCCGCAGCGTATTTGTGGCGAGGCTGATTCGCCTTAGTTATCAAGCCCTAGATACCGGCAAAAGTAGAATTTAGTGACGTAAGCTTCGATCCGCCGGACTCAGTCCGACACAGATCGATGCTTACGTCACTACAGATGTTCCGCACACAAGTGCGGCACAATCTGACTACTTTTGCTAGTTATCAAAAAACTAGCAGGTACGCTTGGCACTTTTCCGGCCCAGCGTACCTGGTTTTCAAACCGCCGCCCTGGAGGCGGCGGATCCCATAGAAATCAATGGAAGTCTGACCATAGCGAAAGTTCATGTTCGCTGCTGCCAGACATCCCATTGATTCCTATGGGAGCTGTCTACACCTAACACCCTAACATGTACCCCGAGTCTAAACACCCCTAATCTGTCCCCCCTACACCGCTGCAACTAAATAAATGTATTACACCCTAAACCGCCGCTCCCGGAGCCCACCGCCACTCTAATAAACGTATTAACTCCTAAACCGCCGCTCCTAGACCCCGCCGCAACTATAATGAATATGTTAACCCCTAAACCGCCGCTCCCGGAGCCCACCGCCACTCTAATAAACTTATTAACCCCTAAACCGCCGCTCCCGGAGCCCACCGCCACCTACATAATACCTATTAACCCTTAAACCGCGGCTCCCGGAGCCCACCGCCACTCTAATAAATGTATTAACCCCTAAACCGCCGTTCCCGGAGCCCACCGCCACCTACATAATACCTATTAACCCCTAAACCGCCGCTCCCGGAGCCCACCGCCACTCTAATAAACTTATTAAACCCTAAACCGCCGCTCCCGGAGCACACCGGCACCTACATAATACCTATTAACCCCTAAACCACCTCTCCCGGAGCCCACCGCCACCTACATTATACCTATTAACCCCTATCCTGGCCCCCCTATACCGTCGCCACCTATAATAAAGTTATTAACCCCTATCCTGCGGATCCCGGACCTCGCCGCAACTAAATAAATAGTTTAACCCCTAAACCGCCGCCCCTGGACCCCGCCGCAACCTATATTAAACTTATTAACCCCTAATCTGCCCCCCCTACACCGTCGCCACCTATAATAAATTTATTAACCCCTATCCTGCCCCCCCTACACCGCCGCCACTGTAATAAAATTATTAACCCCTAAAACTAAGTCTAACACTAACCCTAACACCCCCCTAACTTAAATATTAATTAAATAAATCTAAATAATATTTCTCTTATTAACTAAATTAATCCTATTTAAAACTAAATACTTTAAAATAAACCCTAATATAGCTACAATATAAATAATAATTATATTGTAGCTATCTTAGGATTTATTTTTATTTTACAGGCATCTTTCAATTTATTTTAACTAGGTACAATAGCTATTAAATAGTTATTAACTATTTAATAGCTACCTAGCTAAAATAAAGAGAAATTTACCTGTAAAATAAAAACTAACCTAAGTTACAATTACACCTAACACTACACTATCATTAAATAAATTATTCCTATTTAAAACTAAATACTTACCTGTAAAATAAACCCTAAGATAGCTACAATATAATTAATAATTACATTGTAGCTATTTTAGGATTTATATTTATTTTACAGGTAACTTTGTATTTATTTTAGTTTGTTAGAATAGTTATTGAATAGTTATTAACTATTTAATAACTACCTAGCTAAAAGAAATACAAAATTACCTGTAAAATAAATCCTAACCTAAGTTACAATTAAACCTAACACTACACTATCATTAAATTAATTAAATAAATTACCTACAAATAACTACAATTAAATAAACTAACTAAAGTACAAAAAATAAAAAAAGCTAAGTTAAAAAAATAAAAAAAATAAGTTACAAACATTTAAAAAATATTACAACAATTTTAAGCTACTTACACCTAATCTAAGCCCCCTAATAAAATAACAAAGCCCCCCAAAATAAAAAAATGCCCTACCCTATTATGCCCTACCCTATTCTAAATTAAAATGTTACCAGCTCTTTTACCTTACCAGCCCTTAAAAGGGCCTTTTGCGGGGCATGCCCCAAAGAATTCTGCTCTTTTGCCTGTAAAAGAAAAATACAACCTCCCCCAACATTAAAACCCACCACCCACACCCACAACCCTAATCTAACCCAAACCCCCCTTAAATAAACCTAACACTATCCCCCTGAAGATCATCCTACCTTGAGTCGTCTTCAGCCAGCCGACCACCGATTGAACCGAAGAGGAGATCTGGAGCGGCAGAAGTCATCATCCAAGGGGGCGCTGAAGAAGTCTTCCATCCGATGAAGTCATCATCCAGGCGGTGCTGAAGAAGTCTTCCATCCGGGTGATGTCATCTTCCAAGCGACGTCTTCAATCTTCTTTCTTTCGGATCCATCTTCATCCCGCCGACGTGGAACATCCTTCTTCCCCGACGGCCGGCAACTGAATGAAGGTTCCTTTAAGGGACGTCATCCAAGATGGCGTCCCTTCAATTCCGATTGGCTGATAGGATTCTATCAGCCAATCGGAATTAAGGTAGGAAAAATCTGATTGGCTGATTGAATCAGCCAATCAGATTGAAGTTCAATCCGATTGGCTGATCCAATCAGCCAATCAGATTGAGCTTGCATTCTATTGGCTGTTTCTGATCAGCCAATAGAATGCAAGCTCAATCTGATTGGCTGATTGGATCAGCCAATCGGATTGAACTTCAATCTGATTGGCTGATTCAATCAGCCAATCAGATTTTTCCTACCTTAATTCCGATTGGCTGATACGCCATTTGCGTATCCTATCTTTTCAATGGGATCTTTCTAACGCTGATATTTAGAGTCTTGGCTGAAGTGAGCGTTAGAAATCTAACGACAAGACTCCAGCCGCAGAGAAAAACCAGGAGTTAAGAGCTTTATGGGCTAACGCCGGTTCATAAAGCTCTTAACTACTGTGCTCTAAAGTACACTAACACCCATAAACTACCTATGTACCCCTAAACCGAGGCCCCCCCACATCGCCGCCACTCTATTAAAGTTTTTTAACCCCTAATCTGCCGATCGAACACCGCCGCAACCTACGTTATCCCTATGTACCCCTAATCTGCTGCCCCTAACACCGCCGACCCCTATATTATATTTATTAACCTCTAATCTGCCGCCCGGACCTCACCGCTACTATAATAAAGTTATTAACCCCTAATCCGCCTCACTCCCGCCTCAATAACCCTATAATAAATATTATTAACCCCTAATCTGCCCTCCCTAACATCACCGACACCTAACTTCAAGTATTAACCCCTAATCTGCCGACCGGACCTCGTCGCTACTCTAATACATTTATTAACCCCTAAAGCTATGTCTAACCCTAACACTAACACCCCCCTAAGTTAAATATAATTTATATAACGAAATAAATTAACTCTTATTAAATAAATTATTCCTATTTAAAGCTAAATACTTACCTGTAAAATAAACCCTAATATAGCTACAATATAAATTATAATCATATTGTAGCTATTTTAGGATTTATATTTATTTTACAGATAACTTTGTATTTATTTTAACCAGGTACAATAGCTATTAAATAGTTAATAACTATTTAATAGCTACCTAGTTAAAATAATTACAAAATTACCTGTAAAATAAATCCTAACCTAAGTTACAATTAAACCTAACACTACACTATCAATAAATTAATTAAATAAAATACCTAAAATTATCTACAATTAAACCTAACACTACACTATCAATAAATTAATTACATAAAATACCTACAAATAAATACAATTAAATAAACTAACTAAAGTACAAAAAATAAAAAAGAACCAAGTTACAAAAAATAAAAAAATAATTTACAAACATTAGAAAAATATTACAACAATTTTAAGCTAATTACACCTACTCTAAGCCCCCTAATAAAATAACAAAGCCCCCCAAAATAAAAAAATTCCCTACCCTTTTCTAAAATAAAAATAGAAAAGCTCTTTTACCTTACCAGCCCTTAAAAGGGCCTTTTGCGGGGCATGCCCCAAAGAATTCTGCTTTTTTGCCTGAAAAAAAAACATACAATACCCCCCAACATTACAACCCACCACCCACATACCCCTAATCTAACCCAACCCCCCCTTAAATAAACCTAAGCCCCTGAAGATCTTCCTACCTTATGTAATTAATTTATTGATAGTGATAGTTAGGTTTAATTGTAGATGATTGTAGGTATTTTATTTAATTAATTTATTGATAGTGTAGTGTTAGATTTAATTGTAACTTAGGTTAGGATTTATTTTACAGGTAATTTTGTAATTATTTTAACTAGGTAGCTATTAAATAGTTATTAACTATTTAATAGCTATTGTACCTGGTTAAAATAAATACAAAGTTACCTGTAAAATAAATATTAATCCTAAAATAGCTACAATATAATTATAATTTATATTGTAGCTATATTAGGGTTTATTTTACAGGTACGTATTTAGCTTTAAATAGGAATAATTTATTTAATAAGAGTTAATTTATTTCGTTAGATAAAAATTATATTTAACTTAGGGTTAGACTTAGCTTTAGGGGTTAATAAATTTATTAGAGTAGCGGTGAGGTCCGGTCGGCAGATTAGGGGTTAAAACTATTTATTATAGGGTTATTGAGGCGGGAGTGAGGCGGATTAGGGGTTAATAACTTTATTATAGTAGTGGTGAGGTCCGGTCGGCAGATTAGGGGTTAATAAGTGTAGATAGGTGGCGGTGACATTGGGGGCGGCAGATTAGGGGTTAATAAATATAATATAGGGGTCGGCGGTGTTAGGGGCAGCAGATTAGGGGTACATAGGGATAACGTAGGTGGCGGCGGTGTACGGAGCGGCAGATTAGGGGTTAAAAAAAATATGCAGGGGTCAGCAATAGCGGGGGTGGCAGATTAGGGGTTAATAAGTGTAAGGTTAGGGGTGTTTAGACTCGGGGTACATTTTAGGGTGTTAGGTGCAGACTTAGGAAGTGTTTCCCCATAGTAAACAATGGGGCTGCGTTAGGAGCTGAACGCTGCTTTTTTGCAGGTGTTAGGGTTTTTTTCATCTCAAACGGCCCCATTGTTTCCTATGGGGAAATCGTGCACGAGCACATTTTTGAAGCTGGCCGCGTCCGTAAGCACCGCTGGTATTGAGAGTTGCCGTGGCGGTAAATTAATCTCTACGCTCCCTTTTTGGAGCCTAACGCAGCCCTTCTGTGAACTCTAAATACCAGCGGTATTTAAAAGGTGCGGGAGAAAAAAAGCACGCGTAGCTAACGCACCCCTTTGGCCGCAGAACTCTAAATCTAGCGGTTAGTTAATAAGAGAAATATTATTTAGATTTATTTAATTAATATTTAAGTTAGGGGTGTTAGGGTTAGTGTTAGACTTAAGTTTAGGGGTTAATAATTTTATTACAGTGGCAGCGGTGTAGGAGGGGGCAGGATAGGGTTAATAAATTTATTATAGGTGGCGACGGTGTAGGGGGAGTAGATTAGGGGTTAATAAATTTAATATAGGTTGCGGCGGGGTCCGGGAGCGGCGGTTTAGGGGTTAAACTATTTATATAGTTGCGGCGAGGTCCGGGATCCGCAGGATAGGGGTTAATAACTTTATCATAGGTGGCGGCGGTATAGGGGGGGCAGGATAGGGGTTACTAGGTATAATGTAGGTGGCGGCTGTGTCCGGGAGCGGCGGTTTAGGGGTTAATACATTTATAAGAGTTACGGCGGGGTCTAGGAGCGGCGGTTTAGGGGTTAATAACTTTATTGAGTTGCGGTGGGCTCCGGGTGGCGCCGGTATAGGTGGTAGAACAGTGTAGTTAGTGTGGGTACTTAGTGACAGGCTAGCAATAAAGCTGTCAAAAAGCCGAAGAGCAGTGAGATCGGATGAGTGATAACTCTCACAGTCCGCTGCTCATCGCCCCATACTTGGTGCACGTTTTTTTGACAGCTTTATTGATAACTTAGGCAAAATTTTGCAGGTCCGCGGCGACGATGGTAGGGGAGCTTAGGCGGGCGTATTGAACCGGTGAAGGCAGGTAAAGTAGACGCATTGATAACTACCCCCCAATGTCAGGGAGTGGCGGAATAGGGGTTAATATTTTTTAAAAGTGGTGGCGATAACGGGAGCGGCAGATTAGGGGTTAATAAATTTAATATAGTGTTTGCAATGCAGGAGGGCCTCGGTTTACGGGTTAATAGGTAGTTTATGGGTGTTAGTGTACTTTTTAACACTTTAGTTATGAGTTTTATGTTATAGATTTGTAGCGTAAAACTCATAACTACTGATTTTAGATGGCGTTATGGATCTTGTCATTTTAGACTGTAACGCAGTTTTTTAGCCTCACCGGAAAACTCGTAATACCAGCGCTATGGGAATCCCACTAAAAAATTTAATTTTTACGAATGCGGTACTGACGTTGCATTACAGGCTAAAAGGCTTGCGGTACACCTAGGCCAACAAGACTGTTAATAACTGCGTTTTAATGCTGAAAATACCATATTTTCAGCGTTAAAATACGAACGCACAGACTTGTAATCTAGCTGATTAACAATAATGAAAACAAATAATAATAATGTAAATTACTAAATGACCAAGCAAAATTATATAAAGTTAATTGCATATGCCACAAATGTTTACTTACATTATTGGTTATTTGAAAGTATATTTTCAAACTTAGACAGTCATCATCAGTAATGAATTAATAAGCCTTTATGCTTTGCTAATTTTGCAACATATTTTTTGATTCCTTTAATATCTATGAAAATTCACCCTCAAAAAGCCTGAGATGACACTTCTTATAATTTTTTTGTGTTTAACTAGATTTACCTGTTATATTATCTATACTATAATTGCGTTTGCAATGTCCATCGCCATCGGCAGTTGCGCAGGCATCCTCAATGTAATGTTGGTAGCGCGAGGCAGCCAACAGAATGTTGGCTGCGCGCGCAGCCAAAAGAATTCACTTGGATGCAGCAAAGCCACCCTGCCATTTTCAAAATCCACCGGGACGCAGCGAAGGCAAATTGAGCATTACAAAAAAAAAAAAACCTCCGCCCGCACGAAGTATAACAAAAAAAAACCGAACCTCTCACACAAAGAGGCCAATTAATTAAAGGTCTTGCGGACCTGATCCGACAGTGCGGATCATGTCCACAAGACCTTGCTGAATGCGGAGAGCAATATACTCTCCGTATTCAGAATTGCACCAGCAGCTTTTGTGAGCTGCTGGTGTAACGCCGCCCTCTGCAGACTCGCGGCCAATCGACCTCCAGCAGGGGGGTGTCAATCAACCCGATCGTATTCGATCGGGTTGAATTCCGGCGATTCCTGTCCGCCTCATCAGGGCAGATGGACAGGGTTATGGAGCAGCGGTCTTTAGACCGCTGCTTCATAACTGCTGTTTCTGGAGAGTCTGAAGACTCGCCAGAAACACGGCCCTTCAAGCTCTGTTCGGAGCTTGATAAATAGGCCTCAAAGTATTAACACATACACCGCAAACCCACACATCGCAAAATAATAAAGTAATTAACCCCTTAATCCCTTAACCATCAACCACCCACATAGCAATAAACCTAATTACAGTATTAACCCCTAAACCACAAAACCCCCACATTGCAATAAACCTAATTACCCTATTAACCCCTAAACCGCAAAACCCCCACATCGCAATAAACCTATTTACCCTATTAATCCCTAAACCGCAAAACCCCCACATCGCAATAAACCTAATTTACCTATTAACCCCTTAAACCTCCAACACCCACAACGCAAATAACTAATTAAATTACTAAGCCCCCGCACCTAACACCCCCTAACCTAACACCCCCTAAATTAACACAAATTAACTAAACTAAAAAATACTAAAGTTACAAAAAAAAACATAAGAATACAAAAAATAAAAAAGGCTAACATTATAGAAAATAAAAAAACAAATTACCAAAGTTTACAAAATTGAACCTAATCCTTATGAAAATAACCCCCCCAAAATAAAAACACCCCCTACTCTAAGAATAAACTACTAGTAGCCCTTAAAAGATTAACAGCTCTTTTACATTAAAAATAAGCAAAGTCACCCCTAACAGTAAACCCCCCACCCACCATACCCCTAAGTCTAAACCCCAGGTTGGTACTCAACGTTCCTGAAGTCCGGCGGAGAAGGTCCTGTTCCAGGTGGTGAAGTCTTCTTCCAAGCGGCGACCTCGTCTTTCTTCTTAAAGGAACAATCCGGCACGGAGTGGAGGGCGGAGCTGAAAACCAGAGACCCTGGAGCTGAAGACCGGCGATCCTGGAACTGAAGACCGGTGACCCTGGAGCTGAAGACCGGCTTTAAATGAGCCAATAGGATTTTAGTAGCTCTCATCATATTGGCTGATTTGAATTTGAAGAATCAAATCAGCCAATAGGAATTCAAGAGACGCCATCTTTAATCGCGTACCTTGAATTCACTATTCAGTGTACAGCGGCGATCGTACGAAAAGGATCCTCCACGATCCATGGCTCCGCGGTCGACAGTCTTCATTTCCAGGGTCGCCGGTCTTCAGCTCCAGGGTCGCTGGTCTTCAGTTCCAGGATCACCGGTCTTCAGCTCCAGGGTCTCCGGTCTTCAGTTCCACCCTCCGCTCCACACCGGATTGTTCCTGGAAGAAGAAACAAGAGGTCACCGCTTGAAAGAAGACTTCACCGCCTGGAACAGGACCTTCTCCTTGGGAATTCAGAAATGGTGAGTACCAACCTGGTGGTTAGACTTTTTTTAAAGGATTTTTGGGGGTTTGTTTTATTTAGATTAGGGATGGGCAGTAAAAGAGCTAAATGCCCTTTTAAGGGCAATGCCCAAACAAATGCCCTTTTCAGGGCAATGGGTAGTTTAGGTTTTTTAGTGTTAGGTTCTTTTATTTTGGGGGGTTTGGAGGGAGGCAGCGTTTACATTTAGGGGGGACTTTGTGTATTTTTAATGTAAAAGAGTTGTTTATCTTGGGGCAATGCCCTGCAAAAAGCTCTTTTAAGGGCTACTGGCAGTTTATTCTTAGATTAGCGAGTGTTTTTATTTAGGGGGGCTTTTTTATTTTCATAGGGATTAGGTTTATTTTGTAAACTTTGGTAATTTGGTTTTTTATTTTCTGTAATATTAGATTTTTTTTATTTTCTGTAACAGGTTTAATTTTCTTTTTTTTTTTTTTTAATATTTTTATTATTTTTTTTAGATTAGGGATGGGCAGCAAAAGAGCTGAATGCCCTTTAAAGGGCAATGCCTATAAAAATGCCCTTTTCAGGGAAATGGATAATTTAGGTTTTTTAATGTTAGGTTTCTTTATTTTAGGGGGTTTGGTAGGTGGTGGGTTGTACTGTTATGGGGGACTTAGAATTTTTGGTAACTGCAAAAGAGCTGTTTAACTTAGGGCAATGCCCTACAAAAAAGCCCTTTAAAGGACTATTGGTAGTTTAGCATTATATTCGGGGGGGGTTTTATTTTGGGGGGGCTTTTTTATTTTCATAGGAATTAGGTTTTATTTGTTTATTTTTTTCTGTAGTTCAATTTTTTTTATTATCAACACAGACTAAGAGGGGAGAGATAGCAAATGAGAGGGGAGAGAGAGCAAAAGAGAGGGGAGAGAGATAGCAAAAGAGATGGGGGGAGAGAGAGCAAAAGCGAGAGGAGAGGAAGAGCGAAAGAGAGTGGAGAGGGAGAGCAAAAGAGAGGGGGGAGAGAGAGCAAAAGAGAGGGGGGAGAGAGCAAAAGAGAGGGGGAGAGAGAGCAAAAGAGAAGGGGGAGAGAGAGCAAAAGAGAGGTGGAGAGAGAGCAAAAGAGAGGGGGAGAGAGAGCAAAAGAGAGGAGGAGAGAGAGCAAAAGAGAAGGGGAGAAAGAGCAAAAGAGAGGGGGAGAGAGAGCAAAAGAGGGGGGAGATAGAGCAAAAGGGGTGGTGAAAGAATCCACCTGGATGGATTCTTTCACCACCCTGCTTTTTTCGGAATCCACCTGGATGCAGCGTAAGCTGCATCCAGGTTGATTCTTTCACCTGGTGGTTCCGTCACCACAATAGACTGCCCTTCCGAAAATGGCAGGGTGGTTTGGTGGTTCCGTCACCACAATAAACTGCCCTCTGGGCAGGCTTTCCCATTAGTATACATATATAAAATAAGTTTACTACTTCAGTCCATTGCCAGTCTAATGGATTAAAAAAAAAAATGAACAAAACACCTGCACCTGAGTGTGTATATAAAGTTTTTGCACAGAAATTCTGATGCATTGAAACGTAGGCAACAATAATTTCCTTGTTTAATTAAAATCTTAAATAGAAGACTTAGACAAATCATAATTTGAAACATGTTTACAAATAAAATAAATTATATATGCATAATATACAGTATATCAGAAATTAAGCATTTTAAAGCATTAGAAATGTTAATTTTGATAGCAAAATTTACATTGATTTGCAGATCAGGGATATAATATGTTTGCCTTATTTCTTTATTACTGTTAAACATGCAGCTAGTGGTTTTGACCTTTAATTAATGTTTGCTAGACTCTATGGGGAAGTGTTTAACCACATTTTTCAGGGTTAAAATTGACAAAAAGGGCAAAATTTCAATATATATATATATATATATATATATATATATATATATATCATCAAAACAAGCAGCACTCCAAAGGTCTTATATCCATATGTCACCTTTATTAAGTGAACGTTTTCGGGCTACAAAAAACCCGTCCTCAGACTTACAAGGTTATGCAAACTTACCACCACGCTGTGTTATATCCACCACCAAACAATGAACTACGCTCTCCACGTTAGATGCGTCTTCCCTGCGAGTGACGTCATCGGCCGTGGCAACGTAACAGGGACTATAATAAAATGAACACATTAGACAAATAATCAATACACAAAAACTAACATAGGCAATACGCATCTTGATATAATATAGGACTATAGAAAAATGGCATCTAATAATGTTATGTAGTTCCTAGTGCCGTACCACACATGTCCCAACGGTTACCATAGCAACCTATATCAACAATGCAACTATTATAGGTTGCTGCAATAATTTAGAATTGACTCTATTAATTAACTATATTGTCAAGAGGAGGAGATAGGAACCGTATGCTCTTACAAAGGGAAGCCAAATGGACATTTGAGTTGAATACTCTGGTTCCCTATGGACTCAATACCCAGTTGGACTGGCATGTGTTCTTATGAGTCTCTGCTGAAAATGGATGCCTCTGTTGAGAGTCCTGAATAATTCTATTCTATATAATATATTTTTAATATAGGGTTTATATTATTTTGAATTCATTTATTTTATTTTGGTATGGCATATAGTTAATTAATAGAGTCAATTCTAAATTATTGCAGCAACCTATAATAGTTTGGATAGACACAACTGTTTGACCCCTATGCTTTATACCTATATGGTAATACTTGGGCTGTTCGTTATCTAGTAGTGCCGATTATTAAATTTGGCCTTTGTTAGTATGTTGTGATATTGATTATTGTACTTGCATATATAGATTGTCTATTGTATTAATGCCTTTGGTTGCTGTATGCTATAACCAATATGTTTGTAGTTCTTATGTTGCCCTCCACATATGCCGCATTGAATGTGCTGCATTGTTGATATAGGTTGCTATGGTAACCGTTGGGACATGTGTGCTACGGCACTAGGAACTACATAACATTATTAGATGCCATTTTTCTATAGTCCTATATTATATCAGGATGCGTATTGCCTATGTTAGTTTTTGTGTATTGATTATTTGTCTAATGTGTTCATTTTATTATAGTCCCTGTTAGGTTGCCACGGCCGATGACTTCACTCGCAGGGGAGACGCATCTAACATGGAGAGCGTAGTTCATTGTTTGGTGGTGGATATAACACAGCGTGGTGGTAAGTTTGCATAACCTTGTAAGTCTGAGGACGGGTTTTTTGTAGCCCGAAAACGTTCACTTAATAAAGGTGACATATGGATATAAGACCTTTGGAGTGCTGCTTGTTTTGATGGTATTATTATTGTGGCTCTAAGCACCCAAGGCTCATACATATAGGATCTGGAGTGCACTTTGCTGGATATTTATATATATATATATATATATATATATATATATATATATATATATATATATATATAATATTGTTTTACTAAGAATATTTAGAGGGCATTACACTTTGAGCTTAATGTTCCTTTATAAGTTTATTTCACACATGCCATGAACTTAGCTTGTTAAGAGATCATAATAACAGCATTTACACACAAGGCAGTAGGCAATCTATTATAGTTTAATAATGTCCTGATTTCCAATTGGCTGATGATTTTTTTGATCCGGTGTTGGTCTGTATAACCACCAGAGCAATGACAACGATTTCCCATGATGCCAGTTAATTGGCTTTACAGCAAAAGAAACTCAAATTAGGCAATGAGCAGTTGTCAAGGAGCAGAAGATCTGCTTTATTGACAGAGAGAATAATGCTAAAATATCTCAGGTTACTGAACACATGTAAAATGGGTGGACCTCAAAGATTGGAAAAACAATGTATTTTGTTTAATGTGGTGCAATAAGATGGTGGTACCACTGGCCTGTAAAAAGTAACAAGGAGTAATCTAACTAAAGCTGGCGGTGAGCCTCCCCTCTGACATAATTTACAAGGCAGCTGCCAGATGTTAGATGTTACAATTTTATTTAAAGAGAAAAAGTAAAGTAATATTCATATTTAGTTTTAATTTGGGGAATTTACATCTAATCCAGGGTTCACACACTGTTCTCAAGAACTGATTATACTCAACCAAAAGTGCACTTCACTCACGTTTCAATTGGCACTGTTACTCCTGTGTGAAACGCAAGTTACTGATCAAGTCAACAATCACAAAGACTTTGACCTTAGTGCCTTTCTTCAACCTACCCCTCTCCCTTTGACTTATTCTACCATGACATGGCATTGTTGGCTCTTAAAAAACATTCTGTTTTGCCAAAGTCAGCTGCTGCTTGTGGTTTCCATAGAAAGTTTCACTGCACCTCCGCTTACATGTGTTAGCGCCCCCCTGGGGAGGCCTTCCTCACATTTTAAAAACCACTGAGCTAAAGGAATAACCTTAAAGTGAAAGTAAACTATACCAAATCACTATATATTTCATAAAAATACTTAAAAAAATAAGTTAACTTTCATTCATAATTTTTTAATAAACTTGTTTAAAATCCTACATTGGTACCTTTCAAGCCGCTATACTTGTTTGGCATTCCTCCACCCGCATGAAAAAAATGTTTTGGGTATGCAGTGACGAATACCTCCAGATCGAATTCATTGTTCCGCCAGGGGTTTCTCAAACAGTTCTGTCTACGTCCCCTGGTTGAAGTGCACATGCGGCCATCACAGAATTTCCTCCATGTGTAGATGCGTGTTCATGATAGCCGAATGCGCATCTCAATGAAAAGGGAATTCCTTGGACTTACATAACAGCATTCAGAAAAAAAGTGATCGGACGAAGATACAAGTGTACAGCAAACAAATTCAGTAACTAGTGAGTCATATAGAGCAATAGATGTGGCTTTATATTTTAATTATATGCTATTCATGTGTTTATTCATGTCATAAAAATTTTAATATTTCTCATTTACGATTGAAAAAAATTAAATGTATTGGATACTAATCAAGCATTCCACATTACATTTTTTTTTATCATTGTATAATATGTATCTGTGTGAAGAGGGTATTATTGCGCATGCGCACAAAAATTGTCTGCACAAGAGCGAGCACGGCTCAATACATATACAGCGGGTGGGACCGCTCTTACGTATTACACTAGAAATGCAGGAAGCTAGCAGGGGCAGAGGAACATAACAAAAGGTACCAAAAATAAAAGATACATATTTTTAAAATTATACACAATTATAAAGAAAAAAACTTAGCAACTATATAGTTTTAGATTTGGTGAATGCATAGCATAATTCACATTTCTTAAAACGTTCACTTTAAAGCCAATAAAGTCACTTTTGTTAAATCTGATATAGGGCATTTTGAAAAATTATCAATTTTTTTTAAAAAAAAAATTCTATGGTTTTTGTCCTGAATATTTTTTGTTTTTATAACTATGAGGTGTGTCACTGTCCATCAACAGAGATGTTGGTGTTGTTCTTATTAGCCAGTGAGACACATCAATATCATTGTTAAAGGCCACACAAATTCTATAATGAATTTACTATATTTTAGCTTGCTGTATATTATATGTACTTTATAGCTATGTGTACTGTCTTTTACCCATTATATCTGAATGTTCTTCTAGCTGAAGGAAGTTTTTTGATTAGGCCATGCTTGCTCTGGCCTACAATGATAATAATGGTCCAACAGACGCATATATATTTTAGATATGGAACCAAATCTGTAATTGAGTGAACCTTTAACATTATAGTTTGTAAATCATTTAAGCCTGATTAGTATTTAAGCATTAAAGTGTGTGTGCATGTGTGTTTGTGTGGGTGCTGAATGATGAACAGCATAGTTGCAATACAAAAGAGAAAATTAAAAAAGGGCATTGATATGTCCCTCACTTTGGTAAACAATATACTTCTTGTCTCTGATGTTAGATACTCCAGTGGCTCAGATTAAAAATAAAGGGCCAGATTACAAGTGGCGCACGATATCGGCTTTATTGCGGCTGTTTGCGCATGTCGAATGTAAAGTTTGCATTACAAGTTGAAAGTAAATGAGAACACGTCAGTGCAATCGGGATTTACGCTATAATGATTACCGCAACCTCAGAGCTCTGATTAACACATCAAAAATATATTGAAAAGTACAGTTACACTAATAATAACACCATCTAAAAATAATATTAAAAACCAATAGCACAAAAAAGTATAAGGGTTCAAAGATATGAGGTCTCAGCTATGTTTTAGAAAAAAAAGGCAGGCAAAGGGCTTTAACATTGAGATAAATACATATACATGTCTAAATATGTATATGTATGCATATTTGTGTGTACACATGTATTTATTTATATTTACAGACATACATACACATATAAACACATATCCTTGACAAAGCTGAAGCCAAACACATGTAGGATTAACTTAATGGGACTCTATCACTTGCTTTACACAGGGACTTTGGGCTATATAAGATGTTTTGGACTAATTAACTATAGGCCTTAGAATGTGTGGTTAACTCAATCTTATACCCTATGTATGCCCATTGTTATACTAAAGTGATGAGTTTATTTTATATGTTTTAATAAAACCATTTTTATACAAGCCGGGCTGAAGGTTGTATGTACTATACATTTGAGCTTTACAAATTAAGCTCTGAACCACATGAGTAACAACTTGGGAAGTTGCCACAATCTATTAGTAAAGTTTAACAAGATTGCACTATTGTGTTCTTTTTTTTCTCTTTTATGTGTTCATGAGGAGGAACATGTGGATAAAGTGTTGAATCAAAAGGAAAGACTCCAAAAAAACCTAGGACACTGTATCCTCTTTTGAATATATCTCAATAAACAGATAGGTTACCACTTTTCCACTTATTTTTTTGTTTATTCTTTCTTTCTTTTTTTAATTCTTATTTATGTCACATTGCATATAGATATATATTGTACCAAAATACGTCAGATATATGTAGAAATATGTATTTATGAAGAACATTGGCATGTGAAATATTCATATTTTAATTTTGGGTTTTGAGCACTTGAGAATATGTGACCGGGTTTGCGTGTGAGTAGGGTTTTTTTCCCTTTTTTTTGCTACATTGACTTCTATGGGAGAATACGTTAACATGGTCATGATTTTCTAACTTCGGCTTTTTTTGTGCATCAGGTTAGCACGTGAGCAACAACTTTGAACTTTCAACTTGTAAAGCAAGAGATACCCCACACTTACTTCTAGCTGAGTTTTTTTTTGTAATTAATTTTTTATTATTTTCTCAGAAGCATAAGACAGAAAATAAAATCAAATTTACATCAAATAGCGATAAATGCCACAAAAAAGACTGTGATATCAGGTCGTTAGACTTCTTGTAAGGGGGGGGGAGGGAAAAAAAAGGGGAGGCTCCTCCATAACCTGCAGATATTTTCCCTAAATTATTACCCACTGTCTAAATGACATTCTCTAATGGAAGTTCACCTCTTAAGACTGCATTTTGTATCCATTCTGAATTTTTAGAAGGAATTAAGGAACATAGAGACGTTGGGACTTTGATTTCCAAGAAGAGATTATAATATTTCTTGCACATAATATTGTAAAATTTAAAAAAATTGTGTTTTCTTCCCTATTCCTTTGCTCCCTCAAAATGTTTATTCCGGCATACACTCTCTCCCAGTTTTTAAAGAATACATTAAGATCAAATGTGCTGAGAAAATGACCTCTAGTTATCAACGTGTCTACCTCAAATACGCTGGAATTCCGCAGCGTATTTGTGGCGAGGCTGATTCGCCTAAGTTATCAAGCCCTAGATACCGGCAAAAGTAGAATTTAGTGACGTAAGCTTCGATCCGCTGGACTCAGTCCGACACAGATCGATTCCTACGTCACTCCAGATGTTCCGCACACAAGTGCGGCACAATCTGACTACTTTTGCTAGTTATCAAAAAACTAGCAGGTACGCTCTGTACTTTTCCGGCCCAGCGTACCTGGTTTTCAAACCGCCGCCCTGGAGGCGGCGGATCCCATAGGAATCAATGGGAGTCTGACCATAGCGAAAGTTCATGTTCGCTGCTGCCAGACATCCCATTGATTCCTATGGGAGCTGTCTACACCTAGCACCCTAACATGTACCCCGAGTCTAAGCAGCCCTAATCGGTCCCCCCCTACACTGCCGCAACTAAATAAAGTTATTACCCCCTAAACCGCCGCACCCGGACCCCGCCGCCACTCTAATAAATATGTTAACCCCTAAACCGCCGCTCCCGGTCCCCGCCGCAACTATAATATATGTATTAACCCCTAAACCGCCGCTCCCGGTGCCCGCCGCAACTATAATATATGTATTAACCCCTAAACCGCCGCTCCCGGACCCCGCCGCCACCTACATTATACCTAGTAACCCCTATCCTGCCCCCCCTATACTGCCGCCCTCTATAATAAATTTATTAACCCCTATCCTGCGGATCCCGGACCTTGCCGCAACTAAATAAATAGTTTAACCCCTAAACCGCCGCTCCCGGACCCCGCCGCAACCTATATTAAACTTATTAACCCCTAATCTGCCCCCCTACACCGTCGCCACCTATAATAAATGTATTAACCCCTATCCTGCCCCCCCCTACACCGCCGCCACTGTAATAAAATTATTAACCCCTAAACCTAAGTCTAACCCTAACCCTAACACCCCCTAACTTAAATATTAATTAAATAAATCAAAATAATATTTCTCTTATTAACTAAATTAATCCTATTTAAAACTAAATACTTACCTTTAAAATAAACCCTAATATAGCTACAATATAAATAATAATTATATTGAGGCTATCTTAGGATTTATTTTTATTTTACAGGCATCTTTCAATTTATTTTAACTAGGTACAGTAGCTATTAAATAGTTATTAACTATTTAATAGCTACCTAGCTAAAATAAAGAGAAATTTACCTGTAAAATAAAAACTAACCTAAGTTACAATTACACCTAACACTACACAATTATTCAATAAATGAATCCTATTTAAAACTAAATACTTACCTGTAAAATAAACCCTAAGATAGCTACAATGTAATTAATAATTACATTGTAGCTATTTTAGGGTTTATATTTATTTTACAGGTAACTTTGTATTTATTTTAGCTAGCTAGAATAGTTATTTAATAGTTATTAACTATTTAATAACTACCTAGCTAAAAGAAATACAAAATTACCTGTAAAATAAATCCTAACCTAAGTTACAATTAAACCTAACACTACACTATCATTAAATTAATTAAATAAATTAACTACAAATAACTACAATTAAATACAATTACATAAACTAACTAAAGTACAAAAAATAAAAAAAATAAGTTACAAACATTTAAAAAATATTACAAAAATTTTAAGCTACTTACACCTAATCTAAGCCCCCTAATAAAATAACAAAGCCCCCCCCAAAAAAAATGCCCTACCCTATTCTAAATTAAAAAAGTTCAAAGCTCTTTTACCTTACCAGCCCTTAAAAGGGCCTTTTGCGGGGCATGCCCCAAAGAATTCTGCTCTTTTGCCTGTAAAAGAAAAATACAACCCCCCCCCAACATTAAAACCCACCACCAACATACCCCTAATCTAACCCAAACCCCCCTTAAATAAACCTAACACTACCCCCCTGAAGATCATCCTACCTTGAGTCGTCTTCAGCCAGCCGACCCACCGATGGAACCGAAGAGGAGATCCGGAGCGGCAGAAGTCATCATCCAAGGCGCGCTGAAGAAGTCTTCCATCCGAGGAAGTCATCATCAAGGCGGCGCTGAAGAAATCTTCCATCCGGGCGATGTCATCTTCCAAGCGGCGTCTTCAATCTACTTTCTTCAGGATCCATCTTCATCCCGCCAACGTGGAACATCCTTCTTCCCCAACGGACTAACGACGAATGAAGGCTCCTTTAAGGGACGTCATCCAAGATGGTGTCCCTTCAATTCCGATTGGCTGATAGGATTCTATCAGCCAATCGGAATTAAGGTAGGAAAAATCTGATTGGCTGATTGAATCAGCCAATCAGATTGAAGTTCAATCCGATTGGCTGATCCAATCAGCCAATCAGATTGAGCTCGCATTCTATTGGCTGTTCCGATCAGCCAATAGAATGCAAGCTCAATCTGATTGGCTGATTCAATCAGCCAATCAGATTTTTCCTACCTTAATTCCAATTGGCTGATAGAATCCTCTCAGCCAATCAGAATTGAAGGGATGCCATCTTGGATGACGTCCCTTAATGGAGCCTTCATTCGTCGATAGTCTGTCGGGGAAGAAGGATGTTCCGTGTCGGCGGGATGAAGATGGATTCTGAAGAAAGAAGATTGAAGATGCCGCTTGGAAGATGACATCACCCGGATGGAAGACTTCTTCAGCGCCGCCTGGATGATGACTTCATCGGATGGACGACTTCTTCAGCACGCCTTGGATGATGACTTCTGCCGCTCCGGATCTCCTCTTCGGTTCCATCGGTGGGTCGGCTGGCTGAAGACGACTCAAGGTAGGATGATCTTCAGGGGGGTAGTGTTAGGTTTATTTAAGGGGGGTTTGGGTTAGATTAGGGGTATGTGGGTGGTGGGTTTTAATGTTGGGGGGGTTGTATTTTTCTTTTACCGGCAAAAGAGCAGAATTCTTTGGGGCATGCCCCGCAAAAGGCCCTTTTAAGGGTTGCTAAGGTAAAAGAGCTTTGAACTTTTTTAATTTAGAATAGGGTAGGGCATTTTTTTATTTTGCGGGGCTTTGTTATTTTATTAGGGGGCTTAGATTAGGTGTAAGTAGCTTAAAATTGTTGTAATATTTTTTTAATGTTTGTAACTTATTTTTTTTATTTTTTGTAACTTAGCTTTTTTATTTGTTGTACTTTAGTTAGTTTATTTAATTTAATTTAATTGTAGTTATTTGTAGGTACTTAATTTAATTAATTTAATAATAGTGTAGTGTTAGGTTTAATTGTAACTTAGGTTAGGATTTATTTTACAGGTAATTTTGTGTTTCTTTTAGCTAGGTAGTTATTAAATAGTTAATAACTATTTAATAACTATTCTAACTAGCTAAAATAAATACAAAGTTACCTGTAAAATAAATATAAATCATAAAATAGCTACAATGTAATTATTAATTATATTGTAGCTATCTTAGGGTTTATTTTACAGGTAAGTATTTAGTTTTAAATAGGAATAATTTATTAAAGTATAGTGTAGTGTTAGGTGTAATTGTAAATTAGGTTAGTTTTTATTTTACAGGTAAATTTCTCTTTATTTTAGCTAGGTAGCTATTAAATAGTTAATAACTATTTAATAGCTATTGTACCTAGTTAAAATAAATTGAAAGTTGCCTGTAAAATAAAAATAAATCCTAAAATAGCTACAATATAATTATTATTTATATTGTAGCTATATTAGGGTTTATTTTAAAGGTAAGTATTTAGTTTTAAATAGGATTAATTTAGTTAATAAGAGAAATATTATTTAGATTTATTTAATTAATATTTAAGTTAGGGGGTGTTAGGGTTAGTGTTAGACTTAGGTTTAGGGGTTAATAATTTTATTACAGTGGCGGTGGTGTAGTGGGGGGCAGGATAGGGGTTAATAAATTTATTATAGGTGGCGACGGTGTAGGGGGGGCAGTATAGGGGTTAATAAGTTTAATATAGGTTGCGGCGGGGCCCGGGAGCGGCGGTTTAGGGGTTAAACTATTTATTTAGTTGCGGCGAGGTCCGGGATCAGCAGGATAGGGGTTAATAACTTTATTATAGGTGGCGGCGGTATAGGGGGGGCAGGATAGGGGTTACTAGGTATAATGTAGGTGGCGGCGGTGTCCGGGGGCGGCGGTTTAGGGGTTAATACATTTATAAGAGTTGCGTCGGGGTCTAGGAGCGGAGGTTTAAGGGTTAATAACTTTATTGAGTTGCGGGGGGCTCCGGGGGCGCCGGTATAGGGGGTAGAACAGTGTAGTTTAGTGTGGGTGCTTAGTGACAGGCTAGCAATAAAGCTGTCAAAAAGCCGAAGAGCAGCGAGATCGGATGAGTGATAACTATCACAATCCGCTGCTCATTGCCCCGTACTTGGTGCGCGGCTTTTTGACAGCTTTTTTGATAACTTAGGCGAAATTTTGCAGATCCGCAGCGGCGATGGTAGGCGAGCTTAGGCGGGCGTATTGAACCGGCGAAGGCAGGTAAAGTAGACACGTTGATAACTACCCCCCTAAGTCTTAATTGAAAATAACCAAACAGATCTCTCTTAGGAAGATTGTATTTTTCCTTAACGTAGCCAAATGTTTGTAAAATTTTGTATAATTTTTCTGTCCATATCTATACATTGATAGAAGTATTCTAGCCCTCTAATTTTCCATTTTTAAAAAACTTCTGAATCATGGCCTGGAAGAAAAACTGGATTATTTTGAATCGGTAAATATTTAGAGCAATGGAAGTTTATGCCAAGAGATGTACACAACTTTTGCCATGCTATATGGGATTTTTGAATGTGTGCATTTGTTTAACCATGATAGGCCATTCTTTTATGTTCATATGTACTAACGCCTTTAATGAATTAGGCCTAAAAAAGTCAGATTTTATGCGGCCTATATATAAAAGGCCTGTCGGACATGATCCGACATTGCGGATCATGTCCGACAAGTGAAAAAGTTATGGAGATTAGGCGCTTAATTAGCAAAAGGGATAAAGGTGTGTGTGGAAGTCATTAGCTTAATGTGTAGAAAAAACTGGACCTTTGGGCAGGATAAACGAAAATTCTTTACAATTTATTTTCAGAATAAAAACATGATATTACCAAGATAAAATAAATCACAATTCCTAAGTGTTGCAACACTATATCGATCAATTCATAAAATTTCTAAAATTAGAATATACATTTGTTTCATACACCAATAAAAGGTTATCTGTTCTTTCGTTTTCTATATTTTGTTCAGAAATATTTAGATAGAATGTATTCTTTTACTTCTACACAAATAATAATGTTTGCCTCTATTTGATATTTTATATCTATATTTCATCAACTTAAAAATACAAGTATGTAGCAAAGACTATCAAGTTGTTAAAACAATTTAAATGCAAGGCTGGTTATAAATGGTATCACCACAATGGCTGTTTACTGATATTAATTATAATTTTGTGTGTCTAAAGAGTTCATCAAAACACTGGTAAGTGTAATTTTGTAGGTAAATTACTGAGGGCTGTGTTCTTTATCCTTATGTTTATGTTGTAATAAATTACGGTTTCACAGTTACCCCTTCGTATCCTCAGTGAGCTTAATTTGTGGAAATGAAATGTTCCAAACAGTGTTTAGGGGCGATTTTCTTACCCTACCTTGTGAGCTGTTACTACTCACGGCTTCCCAGCGGTTCCTATGTGTCCTCGGTTTGACTCTCAGGCAAGAGGTTCCGGTAGGTGATTACCCTTTGCATTACCTTGTCTCCGTTGGCAACGCTCCTAAGGTACACTCTCTGTTGTGAGCTATTAGCGTTCACGGTTAACTGGCTTATCCTCCGTGTCCTCGAGGGGTTACTTGAGAAAGAAGTTCCGGTAAATGGCCTGTCTTACGTCACCGGTCCTCGTAGAAAGTGCTCTGAAAACAGCACCAAACTTCAGACGATCCCTTTGTTTCTGTAACTTGCGCAAGTTAACTCTTCTGTTTGTAGTCTTTTTACTTGTCAATCTCCTGCACTTAAGTACTTCTGTACGCAGGAAAAAAACGGGCTTTTCTTTCTTGGTATTCACACAAATATCAAACATGTTTCGCCAGAAACACTGGCTTTATCAAGATAAAGTATGAGCACACCTTACACCTTTATATAGCAATGTCTTGATTTCCATTGGTCCATCCACTGCTTCTCTTTTCCACTGGGTCCTAGAGTCTTTTTATTCAAATATCCTATTTTATTTTCTGACCTTTTCTTTCTTGTTCAGGTCATATCAAAGGGGTTAACCGATTTCTTTTTATATTATTTCTAACAGCCTTTCTTATTTTGCATCATTATTTTTCATATGCCAAGGGGTTTAGCCATTTATATTTTTAGCAATATATTTTTTATTTTCACATTCTTATTACATATCGATTCCTATTAGTCCTATTGATGAAATATAGATATAAAATATCAAATAGAGGCAAACATTATTATTTGTGTAGAAGTAAAAGAATACATTCTATCTAAATATTTCTGAACAAAATATAGAAAACGAAAGAACAGATAACCTTTTATTGGTGTATGAAACAAATGTATATTCTAATTTTAGAAATTTTATGAATTGATCGATATAGTGTTGCAACACTTAAAAATTGTGATTTATTTTATCTTGGTAATATCATGTTTTTATTCTGAAAATAAATTGTAAAGAATTGTCGTTTATCCTGCCCAAAGGTCCAGTTTTTTCTACACATTAAGCTAACGACTTCCACACACACCTTTATCCCTTTTGCTGATTAAGCGCCTAATTTCCATAACTTTTTCACTTTACACACCTTTTCTATCTGGGAAATAGGTAGTAGGAGAAGAAGGCCAAGGGATATTAACTCTTAAGCGCTAGTTTATTTAATCCTCCTTTGCTACGGATCATGTCCGACAGACATCGCTAAATGCGGAGAGCATTATGCTCTCCGCATTCAGCACTGCACCAGCAGCTCTTGTGAACTGCTGGTGTAACGCCGAGCCCTGCAGATTCGCTGCCAACCAGATTGGCCACTAGCAGGGGGTGTCAATCAACCCGATCGTATTCGATCGAGTTGAATTGCGGCAATCTCTGTCTGCCTCCTCAGAGCAGGCAGACAGGTTATGGAGCAACGGTCTTCATAACTGTTGTTTCTGGCGAGCCTGAAGGTTCACCAGAAACATGGGGCTTCAAGCTCCTTACGGAGCTTGATAGAAAGGCCCCTATGTCTTTTAGTGCTAGATGAAAACTATCTGTTAACCAATCTGTAACTATTTTCAACAGACATGCTAAATTATATTTCTGGATTGAAGGAAAATTAAATCTCCAGCATGTTCTTTACATTGTTTAAGTCTCTTTAATGAAAGTTTAGATTTAGACTTACCCCATAAAAATAATCTAAAGGCAGTATTTAGCTGCTTTATATCAAGCTTTCTAAAAAAAAGTGGGACATTTTGCATTACGTACAATAGTTTAGGCAGGGCTATCATTTTAATTAAATTGATTTTACCGGCTAATGAGAAAATGATGTCCACTTTTGGATATTAGCCAAGATTTTCTTAATTACCCCAGAAAAATTTGCACTGTACCATTCATCAGGACATCTAGCTACATTGATTCCTAGATATTTTAAGTTATTAACTTCTTTAAATGGCAATGGGGAGTGTGAGTCTTTTTTTCCTGTTTAACCATAGCAATTCAGATTTTTGAGAGTTTACTGCATATCCAGAGAAAGAGCCAAAGGCTCCTACCAATGCCATCAATTTGGGTACATTCTCCTTTGTATTGGAGAGAAATATGAGTAAATCATCTGTGTATAATGATATTTGAATGTCCATAGCTTCTATTTTTATGCCCTTAATGCTATTACGAAGCACAATCACTAAAGGTTCGATGCTTAAATTAAACAATGATGGTGAGAGGGGGCAGCCCTGCCGAGTACCTCTATACAATTGAAAATACTCTGTACATAATCCATTAACTATCAATGCCGACCTCGGATTGCTATATAAAGTTTGAATAAATGTCAGAAAGGAACCCTCAAAACCAAATCGTACCAAGACTTCAAATAAGTGATCCCAACTGATGGAATAAAAGGCCTTTTCGGCAATAATTGCGTTGTCATCTTTATCCGTATCCCCCTTTTCCTTCTGTATATTATAATATTCCACTGTTAACAATAATTTTCTCAGATTAGAAAAGGAAGATCTACCCTTCAAAAATCCCGTTTGATCATTATGAATTAATTTAGGTATAATTTTCTGTAATCTAGGTGCTAAAATGCTAGATAATAATTTGTAATCCATATTTAACAATAAGATTGGATGATAGGAGTCTAATTTCTCTGGGTTCTAACCTTTTTTTGGGCACAAGGGCAATTAAGGAACTGCTAAAATTACTAGATATAATATGTCTCTGAGAAAAATATGCATTCAAAAATTTAGCTAATGGATCAACTAATTGCGCCGACAAAATTTTATAATATTCAGCAGGCAGTGTATCCGGTTCTGCAGCTTTATTAAGGCTACTTTCTTTTATCACCTTAAGAATCTCCTCTTTAGAAATAGAGATGCAATCAGCCAATAGGATTGAGCTTGCATTCTATTGGCTGATTGGAACAGCAAATAGAATGCAAGCTCAATCCTATTGGCTGATTAGATCAGCCAATAGGATTGAACTTCAATCTGATTGGCTGATTCAATCAGCCAATCAGATTTTTTCTACCTTAGTTCCGATTAGCTGATAGAATTCTATCAGCCAATTGGAATCTAAGGGATGCTATCTTGGATGACGTCACTTAAAGGAACCTTCATTTGTCGGGTAGTCGTCAGAAGAATAGGATGCTCCGTGTCAGATGTCTTGAAGATGGAGCCGCTCCGGGTCGGATGAAGATAGAAGATGCCGTCTGGATGAAGACTTCTGCCCGTCTGGAGGACCACTTCGCCCGGCTTGGATGAAGACTTCTGCCGGCTTCATTGAGGACTTCGGCCCGGTTGGATGAAGACTTCTGCCGTTTCCTTGAGGATGGATGTCCGATCTTCAGAACAGTAAGTCGATCTTCAGGGGATTAGTGTTAGGTTTTTTTAAGGGTGTATTGGGTGGGTTTTATTTTTAGGTTAGGGTTTGGGCCTGCAATAGAGCTAACTGCCCGCTTAAGGGCAATGCCCATCCAAATGTCCTTTTCAGGGCAATGGGGAGCTTAGGTTTTTTTAGTTAGTATTTTATTTGGGGGGTTGGTTGTGTGGGTGGTGGGTTTTACTGTTGGGGGGTTGTCTGTATTTTTTTTTACAGGTAAAAAAGCTGATTACTTTGGGGCAATGCCCCGCAAAATGCCCTTTTAAGGGCTATTTATAGTTTAGTTTAGGCTAGGGTTTTTTTATTGGGGGGGGTGCTTTTTTATTTTGGTAGGGCTATTAGATTAGGTGTAATTAGTTTAAATATCTTGTAATTTGTTTATTATTTTCTGTAATTTAGTGGGGGTTTTGGTACTTTAGCTAATTTAATTTAATTTATTTAATTGTTTTTAATTTAGTAAATTTATTTAATTATAGTGTAGTGTTAGGTGTTATTGTAACTTAGGTTAGTTTTTATTTTACAGGTACTTTTGTATTTATTTTAGCTAGGTAGTTATTAAATAGTTAATAACTATTTAATAACTATTCTACCTAGTTAAAATAAATACAAACTTGCCTGTAAAATAAAAATAAACCATAAGATAGCTACAATGTAACTATTAGTTATATTGTAGCTAGTTTAGGGTTTATTTTATAATTAAGTATTTAGTTTTAAATAGGAATTATTTAGGTAATAATATTATTTTTTATTTAGATTTATTGTAATTATATTTAAGTTAGGGGGTGTTAGGCATAGGTTTAGACTTAGGTTTAGGGGTTAATACATTTAGTATAGTGGCAGTGACGTGGGGGGCAGCAGATTAGGGGTTAATAAATGTAGGTAGGTGGCGGCGATGTTAGGGATGGCAGATTAGGGGTTACTAATATTTAAAGGGACATGAAACCCCCATTTTTTCTTTCATGATTTAGAAAGAGAATGTAATTTTAAACATCTTTCTAATTTAATTCTATTATCTATTTTGTTTTATTCTCTTGATATTCTTTGCTGAAAAGCATATCTAGATATGCTAAGTAGCTGCTGATTGGTTGCTGCACATAGAAGCCTCGTGTGATTGGCTCACCCATGTGCATTGCTTTTTCTTTAATTAAGGATATCTAAAAAATGAAGCAAAATAAATAATAGAAGTAAATTGTAATGTTGTTTAAATTTGTATTCTCTATCTGAATCATGAAAGAAAGACTTTGGGTTTAGTGGCCCTTTAACTAATGTTTGCGAAGCGGGAGTGTGGCATTTTATGGGTTAATATGTTTATTATAGTGGCGACGACTTTGGGGGCGGCAGATTAGTGGTTAATAAGTGTAGGTAGGTTGTGGCGACATTGGCGGTGGCAGATTAGGGGTTAATAAATATAATGTAGGTGTCGGCGATGTTGGGGGCAGCAGATTAGGGGTTAATAAGTGTAGGTAGGTTGCAGCGACATTGGCTGTGGCAGATTAGGGGTTAATAAATATAATGTAGATGGCAGCGTTGTCCGGAGTGGTAGATTAGGGGTTAATAAGTATAATGTAGGTGTTGGCGATGTCGGGGGCGGCAGATTAGGGGTTAATAAGTGTAAGATTAGGGGTGTTTAGACTCGGGGTTCATGTTAGGGTGTTAGGTGTAAACATAAATGTGTTTCCCCGTAGGAATCAATGGGGCTGCGTTACTGAGCTTTACGCTGCTTTTTTGCAGGTGTTAGACTTTTTCTCAGCCGGCTCTCCCCGTTGATTACTATGTGGAAACCGTGCACAAGCACTTACGACCAGCTCACCGCTGACTTAAGCAGCGCTTGTATTGGAGTGCGGTAAGGAGCACAATTTTGCTCAACGCTCACTTCTTGCCTTTTAACGCCGGGTTTGTAAAAACCTGTAATACCAGCGCTGCAGGTAAGTGAGCGGTGAGAGAAAACTGCTCGTTAGCACCACATAGCCTCTAATGCAAAACTCGTAATCTGGCCGATCTTTAGTTACGTGTCATAAAACCCCTTTGCAATATACTTTCATTATTTATTTATTTTACCCCCCTTTTCTAATTTTCTCAATCTCAGAGCTGGAAATGCACACTTAGGGGCCAATTTATTTTTTGAATCAAATTATGCAATATTGGAATTAGCCAAATTTGAATCAATATATTTGTGATAGCATTTCTAATGCTCTCTTTAAATGTAATATTCAAATTATGCAATATTCGAAATAGAAAAACCCGAATGAATATATTTGTATCTATTATGTATCAATTTACTAAATTCCCTACTTCAGGAACTACTGAACTTCTAAACAGTATTTGTTAAATCAAATGTTACATTCAAAATTTCTAATGTGGATAATTTGATCTAATTATGAACATTCGAAATTGAAAGTAACAAAGCAAATTATATAATAGATATAAATTTGAATGTTGTTTCAAATTGTATGATCTATCTGATTCATGAAAGAAAATTAGTTTTATACTTTCAAGATGGTAACAAAAGGGAAGGAAATAATATAGTGGCCTCCTAGTGGTATGAAATATGAGTAACATTTTCCACTTTTTAAGTTTTGTATGATAATATTTAAATTCTTATAGAAATTCAGTTTCCCTGCTGGGCTATTTTGGCTCCTTTAAATGCTAATTAATCCACTGTAGTAAATATGGTACCATCTCAATTACTTATATCAATGAACTGTTTGTTTGTTTTTAAGTTGTCAATTCATATTTATATTTATTGGTAGCACTGGTTCAGGGCAACTATTTTCCTCTCCTTTCTAAGTACAGGTATGCTGTTTTCAAATTTTCAGTTATTGTGTCATGGTATTCCCTGCTATACAACACTGTAACTAATAAATTACCTCTGAAACAATATTTAGCAGCCAATGATTTATTTAAGTATAATTCCTGTCAGAATAACGAAGGCCTAATAGAGAAACTGTCGATTGCAAGGTGCCCAAAAGACACATCATATGAAGAAATCATTTGAAGGTTTGTTGATGAGGCCAAATGGTGGCAAAATGAGTCTATCCTTTGAAGGGCAGAGTACAAAGGCTATCTGCCAAAATATTAGATGAGACCCAATCAAATAGCTGTATGTAGTTGTAGATTCAGGAGTTGCCATCTTATTTGTCTCTTCAGATATCGGGCAGGGCAGCAGTGTAGGTCAGTGATTTAGGGCCCCCCTGAGAGAGGTTGAAAGGATTTAACTGTTGAGGAGCCTCTTTAAGAAAAAAGGAACAGAAAGAAGACACACTTTAAAATAAATTAAGGCAATAAGACCAGCACCTGTGCAGCTGACAGTATATAACATGGGTGCTACCAGTTTGGGACCACTATATATCTCAACCATCCAAAACAATTCCTTATTAAAAATGAAAAGTTCATATTTACTATATTTAGCTTTTTGCACCATCTTACCATTTATGCAGGAAGTAGGAATAAAATATCCATTTTTACAGTCATCCAATTCTTCTATCTTGATACCTGCAACTTTTTATTATTTCACAAAAACAAGATCAAACATAGAGTCTTATGATATACTTTTATGTTGAGGAGGATTGCGCATGATACAGCTTTGTGCATTCAGTTTTGTTACTATTTGGTACTGCAAAAATTTAACCAAGTACATTTCATGCAAATGGATAAATTAGCTGGTGTTGTAACAGTACTTACCAACACTACAAAATATCCCTAGACCCACTATAATAAACCATAAACCTCTATAACCCATCATATTTAACTCCTAAACCACCAGACACAAACACAATAACCCCTCGTTGCTAAAACTCCCTTATTGCCGTAACCTCTAACTCCTAATGTAAATATCCCCTTGCATTTAACCCCTAACTGCTAAAAACCTCAAAGCTTAAAATTCCCTCCCGACAATTAACCACTAAACCACCACGTTTTTATATTGTAGGTTATGGTGGTTATAGTGTTCAATGTTGCAGTGCCGTGCTAAGATTAGCTCTCAGTATTTTTACTTGTAATACAAGCTCAAGAATAGCAGCACTATTAATTTAACTTGTGCAGAGTTAATGCTCTATAGTTAGTGTTCGATAATGATTGCCACAGTGATTGCTGTCTAATCATTGTATGGGCGATTTTTCTTTTATTTGCTTGTATATGATCTTTACTCTTCCCAAAACGGAAATGTTGTTAACACTTGGATTGTGAACTTGAAAAACACGTATTGGAAGCTGAAAAAAAAACAGCCAATATATGAGATTGTAAATATTAGAATCAACCTCATTATTATTATTATTATTATCGGTTATTTGTAGAGTGCCAACAGATTCCGCAGCGCTATAAACAAATGCAGAAGTACAACAAAACAATTATATGGATCAAATGGGTAGAGGGCCCTGCCAAGAGTTGCACTGTTGTAGTCAGCTCTTAAGAAGGTGATCTACAAACAGCTAGACTCTTAGGCTTACATGCTAAGGGGGTTCAGGGGATAGCAATGGAGGAGAAGAATTGGTATAAAGAAAGGTTAGCGTAGGTTGTATGCATCCCTGAACAGTAGAGTTTTTAGGGAGCGCTTGAAGCTTTCAAAACTAGGGGACATTCTTGTGGAGTGAGGCAGAGAATTCCACAAGATGGGAGCCAGTCTGGAGAAGTCCTGTAAAGGGAGTGTGATGAGGTAACAAGAGAGGAGGAGAGTAGGAGGTTGTGAGCATAGAGAAGGGGATGGGAGGGAGAGTATCTGGAGACAAGGTCTGAGATATAGGGGGAAGCAGTGCAGTTGAGGGCTTTGTATGTCAGAGTGAGAATTTTGTGTTTGATCCTAGAGGCAAGAGGAAGCCAGTGAAGGGATTGGCAGCAAGGTGCAGCAGATGAAGAGTGACGTGTAAGGAAGATGAGCCTGGCAGAAGCATTCATTATGGATTTAAAGGAGCTATGCGGCAGGTGGGGAGACCAGAGAGGACAGAGTTGCAGTAATCGAGGCGGGAAAGGATGAGAGAGTGGATTAAAATATTAGTTGTGCCTTGTGTAAGGAAGTGTCTAATTTTAGAGATGTTTTTAAGGTGGAAGCAGCAGGCTTTAGCCAAGGACTGAATGTGAGGAGTGAAAGAAAGATCTGATTCAAATGTGACCCCGATACATCAGGCATGCGGGGTAGGGGTAATGATGGAGTTGTCAACAGTTATAGAGAGATTGGGGGTGTAGATTTTGGAAAAAGGGGGGAAAATAAGGAGCTCAGTTTTGGAGAGATTTAGCTTGAGGTAGTGAGAGGACATCCAGGAAGAGATGTGAGAAAGACAATTAGTGACACGGGTTAGCAAGGAAGGAGATAGGTCTGGTGCAGGAAAATTAATTAATACACATAAAAGTTCATTATAGTAATTGCAATTACACACTGGTTTCTAGAGCAGCCTGCTTGTAGTAAATTAAGAATATGTTTTTCCTATAAGAGAAAGGTTTTGTCTTATTATAAGTGTTTAATGGTCTCTTCTTCAAAATAACTACAATGGTTTACTTTGATTATGACTTTTAATATTGGTCTCAATCCAGCTACTTTGCATACACAGGTACAGGGATTGCATGCAGTAGCTACTGCTCCAAGAAACTTCACCAAGTGTGGGGCTGTCCTCAGGGATTTCTCCAAAAAAATGGTCTTTCTATGCAGCCAATACAAATCAGATTACAAATCAGCATATAGTATCTTAAATCTCCCCCATGTTTTCCTATACATGTTTTTGCATATTTTGACACAATTTCGCCGACTTTCAGATGGCAAAATGAAGCAACAAGATCTACAGCGGGAAAATGTTTAGAGAATATGTCAGACCTGAAAGAGAACTTTCAGCAACTCCCATGGAACGCCCCTGTTCAGTCCAATACAATAATGAAAATATGCTGTGAATTTTGTACTTTTAGCCCCTTAAGGACTGGGCATTTCAGACTAAGGGCTCGATGATTGAAAGCTCTCTGGGCTGGTAAGATTATTAAAGAATGCTCGTCAGTCCTTCTATTTCCCTGGTGGAATGATCTAAAGCCACTTTTTACCCTGAAAACAGGGTGTCTCGCTAAGGGGCATATACTGCATTTTCATATAATATATACACAACAAAATTCGTATTTTAAACATCATACAAAACAAATATTTGAACTATTCACGCAAAAATAAGCATGGAAAATTTGTATTGTTAAGGTGCATCAAAAATCGTAACAAAATTCTTTACCAAAAATCGTATGTTAACAAAAAAGTAAAATTTGTTTGTAATTTACACAGGAATAAATCAAATTAAATATGCACAGCGTAAATCGTAATTGTAGTACACTGGATGTGCAAAAATCACACAGAAATTTGAACTTAAAAATACAAAATGCAAAGCGTAATTGTTTTTTCGTAAAATGGGCTGAACATGGGCGTTCCATGGGCAGATATTAAAATGTCTCTCTAATCCCAGCGTAATTCTATAAAGATTTTCGCACTGCAGATCTCACAGTTTTTTCTCGCCAACTAAAAGGTGGCAAGCTTTCCTCAAAACATTACGGACAGTTATAATCCCAATAGAAAAACAAATGCATACTAAACTATAGGCTCTATGCAGAAAGCAGCATAATGTGCATTATATTGGCTGCAGGACTTTAATTTTAGAGTGCTACCCCTGCTAACTTCGCACTAAGGAGCATAGTGTTCCTATCCAGCGAGCTTCATTACTTTTAATAGGAGCCACCTTGCTACTCGCAGGGACTGCCCCTTTTTAACGATTATTGCACCGGGGGAAGCCCTGTGAGAGTCAGCAAGAAAAAGTAGGTTTGAGTTGGCGAAGATTATATCATCGAGCCCTAAGAGTTTTTTTTAGCATTTTTGCCACCACTACATTTAAACAGAAATAATGCCTAGTTTTTTTTTATTTACCTATCAAAACTATATATTTTCTTTTTAGTAGACAGCCCAAGGTATTGATCTAGGCCCATTTTGGTATATTTCATGCCACCATTTCACTGCCAAATGCGATCAAATGAAAAAAAGTTAAATTTTTCACAAACTTTAGGTTTCTCACTGAAATTATTTACAAACAGCTTGTGCAATCATGGCACAAATGAATGTTAAAGCTTCTCTGGGACCCTTTGTTCAGAAATAGCAGACATTTATGGCATTTCCATTGCTTTTTTTGTACTTAGGAGGCAGTTAATTGCAGCTTCGCAGCACACTTTTATTATCCCCAGCAGTGAACGAGTTTATTAGGTAGCTTATAATGTTAATTTTAGCTTTAGAGTAGAGATTAACTTCCCCCCCCCATGATCCCTCCCTGATCCCTCTCAAACAGCTCTCCCCCCCCCCCCCCATTGGTCACCCCATCTTAAATACTGGCAGACAGACTGCCAGTATGCAGTTTTAGACAGTTTTTTTTCTGTGTAGGATTACCCCTTTACCTTCCCACCTCCCTGATCCCTCCCAAAAAGCTCTCTAACCTTCTACGTCTTCCACCTTACCCAGTTATATAGCCATGTTTCTTTTTTTTCTATTTAATAATAATACAAATATTTTTTCTATAGTGTAGCTGCCCCCCTTATTACCCTGCCCCCCTCGCCCTTCCAGATCATTTATCCACCCTCTAATTCCCCTCCCTCCCTCCTTCCCAATCCCTGCCGCTTTAAGCTTTTTTTTCTGTAATGTAGCGGTCCCACCCACTCCCTCCCCTCCAGCGATGGGCCGCCCACCCAACTCCCTCCTAACCCTCTCACACCACCAACGATCGGCAACACCACTGCCCGCAGTGGCCTTCTCTGCATTGGTTCCTCTGCCCTTCTATTTCTGCACTGCCTCCCTTGTGGGGCATGCAGAAATAACGCAATCTTACTACTTTTAGCAAGATCGCGGCAGAGGGAGGCCCAGGACAGCAGTGTTGTACAGGGTACAACGCTAGTTCTTAAAAAGAAAATACCAAACAACTTAGTCTGAACATCAAATGAGTAGTATATTTTTTTCTGACAAAGTTCAATGTTATGTCTATTTCCATCAGGCAATCACAAATGCATATATGTATATTCTGTGAATTCTTGCACATGCTCAGTAGGAGCTGGTGACTCAAAAAGTGTAAATATAAAAAGACTGTGCACATTTTTGTTAAAGGAAGTAAAAAAATTGCATGCTTTATTTGACTCATGAAAGTTTAAAATTGACTTAAGTGTCCCTTTAAGTATGAATTTCAAATAGATTTTTGCACCAGCTGTGTAGTTTTATTACAGTTTATACTGTCTGCTGTAAATATTTTCTTCTCCTTTTAACCTCCGCGCCACTGGCATGAAGATAGGAGATGCCCCGTGATGGATGAAGATGTTGCCACCTGGATGAAGACTTCTCGCCGCCTGGATAAAGATGGATGCCTGGACTTCAGGAACGGTGAGTAGATTTTCTGGGGTTAGTGTTATTTATTTTTTTTGTGTGTTTTTTTTTTTTTTAGATTACAGATGGGCAGTAAAAGAGCTGAATGCCCTTTAAAGGGCAATGCCCATACAAATGCCCCTTTAGGAGCAATGTGTAGCTTAGGTGTTTTTATTTTGGGGGGTTGGTTGGTTGCGGGGCTACTGTTAGGGGGACTTTGTAATTTTTAGGTAAAAGAGCTGTTTAGCTTAGGGCAATGCCCTACAAAAGGCCCTTTTAAGGGTTATTTGTAGTTTATTGTTAGTTTAGGGGGTGTTTTTATTTTGGGGGGCTTTTTTGGTTTTATAGGGGTATTAGGTGTAATTTTTTTATTTTGGATAATTTTGTTTATTATTTTTGTTATCTTAGAGATTTTTAATTTTTGTAATATATATTTTTTTATTTTTTCATAGTGTTAGGGTTTTTTTAATTTGTAATTTAGTTTTTTGTATTTTTCGTTAATTTTATTGTTTTAAAATAGTAATCTTAGGTGACTTTATAGTTGAAACTTAGTTTTTTATTATTTCACAGGTAAGTTTTTATTTTATATAGTTATATTGTAAATTGAATTTAACATTAGGGGGATGTTAAGTTTAGGGGTTAATAGTTTAATTAGTGCGTTGCGATGTGGGGGCCGGCAGTTTAGGGGTTAATAGGTTTATTTTATTAGTAGCGATGTGGGGGGCTGGCGGTTTAGGAGTTAATAGATTTATTTATTAGTAGCGATGTGGGAGGCCGGCATTTTAGGGGTTACTAGGTTTATTTTATTAGTAGCGATGTGGGGGCCGGTGGTTTCAGGGTTAATAGGTTTATTTAGTGCTGGCGATGTCGGGGCAGCGGATTAGGTGTTAATCATTTTATTTTGCGTCAGGGAGCAGCGGATTAGGGGTGTTTAGGCTTGGGTTTTATATTAGGGTGTTAGGTTTTAACGTACGTTTTTTTCCTCATAGGCATCAATGGGGTTGCTTTATGGCGATCGTCATTCCATGATTGCAGGTGTTAGTTTTTTTCTAACACTCTCTCTCCATTGATGTCTATGAGGAAAAGCGTGCACAAGCACATCCCAACTCTCCCGAAAGTTCCGGGAGTCTCCCGCATTGAAAAAGCTGCTTCCTGAAACCTGCAAATTAAACACAATCTCCCGGAAATAGCGGTGTCAGAGAAAATCAAATTTGTGCCTGCACTTTTGATTTCAACCTCTAGGTGTCACTGTTCCGTTATAGCTCAATGTAAATAGTTACTGTGTTCCTCTCTAGACTTTCCTCCCCCTTCCTGAGCTCTAGTGTACATAGCAGCAGACCTGATATAGGTGAGTTGTCCAGACTCCCATACTTTATATTGTGCAGACTCCAAAACTCTATATTGTACTGACTCCCAAACGCTATATTGTGCAGACTCCCAAACTCTATATTGTGCAGACTCCCATACTCTATATTGTGCAAACTCCTGTACTCTATTTGTGCAGACTCCTATACTTTATATTGTGCAGATTCCCATACTCTATATTGTGCAGACTCCCATACTTTATTTTGTGCAGACTCCCATACTTTTTATCTATAAGATGGTAATATATATTTATACATGCAAGGTTCATCTTGTCTTTTTTATTTACATGTGTATTTTTTTTTTCTTATATACTTTTTGTAATAACATTTTCAACTATTTCATAATCAGAGCACTGAGGAATTCTGAATTGGGGGGGCTGGGGGGTACAATAGTGAGGTGGTACAGTGAGATACAATAAAGAGGTGGTACAGTGAGGTACTATAGTGAGGTGGTAAAGTGAGGTACTATAGTGAGGTGGTACAGTGAGTTACTATAGTGAGGTGGTGGTACAGTGAGTTACTATAGTGAGGTGGTGGTACCGTGAGGTACGATAGTGAGGTGGTACAGTGAGGTACTATAGTGAGGTGCTGGTACAGTGAGGTACTATAGTGAGGTGGTACAGTGAGGTACTATAGTGAGGTAGGCACGCAGTGAGGTAGTATAGTGAGGGCCGCGGGGGGGGGGGCACCTACCTGAAATGAGTTTTTGCAGGTTGGGATGTCTGAATATTGGTAAAATAAGTGTAAAGTTTTAGTGTAGTTAAAACAATGGGAGCTGCCATGTTGTTACTTAGGTTACCTTCTCTACTGTGGCCAATTACAACAGTTATAAATAGGTCACCAGAGTGTGCATTCAATGGGGGCTATCTATCAAGCCATCAACTGTGTTGCATTCGACGGCATCAATACGCTCGCCTAACATCACCTAACATCACGGCCGCTGACCTGACTATGATCTCCATATTTATAAAAAAAGCCGGCAAAAAGATGCGCACCAAGTACGGGGTGATGAGCATCGGACTGTTGTTAACTAACAGTCATCGATCTTGCGTCTATTCGGCTTTTTCCCAACTTTATTTATACCCTGTCACTAAACGCCACCCCTATGCTAAAATGTTTAACCCCTATCCCGCCGCTCCCTGACACCGCCGCAACCTAAATAATGTTATTAATCCCGCCGCTTTCGGACCTCGCCGCAACCTAAATAAAGTTATTAACCCTATCCCGCCGCTCCCGGACCCCACTGCCACTAAATAAATGTATTAACCACTAAACCTCTGGCCTCCCACATCGCTATCACTAACTACACCTATTAACTCCTAAACCGCCAGCCCCCCACATTGCCATAAACTAAATTAAGCAATTAACCCCTAAACCTAATAACCCGCTAACTTTAAATTAAAATTACAACATCCCTATCTTAAAATAAATTTAAACCTACCTGTAGAATTAAAATAAACTATATTAAACTATTAATTAACCTACCCTAACTATTATACTACAATTAAATTAAACTACCAATTAATTTAACTAAATTACAGCTAGATTACGAGTTTTGAGCGCTATAGCGAAAGTAACGACTGCCACAAAAGCGGCGGTATTTCACCTCCCTATAGCACTGCTATTACAGGTTTTGAAAAACACTACTTACCTGTAAAATAAAACCTAAGCTAGCTACAATATAACTAATAGTTACATTGTAGCTATCTTAGGTTTTATTTTTATTAACTCTAGACTAGTTAGTAAATAGTTATTAACTATTTACTAACTACTTAGTTAAAATAAATACAAAGGTTACCTGTAAAATAAAACCTAACCTGCCTTACACTAAAAACTAAAATTACAATAAAATAAAAAAATTAAATTAATCAAATAAAATTATCTAAATTACAAAAAAACCCCACTAAATTACACAAAATAAAAATTTTTTTTATCCAAAATAAAAACAAATTACTTCTAATCTAATAGCCCTATCAAAATAAAAAAGCCCCCCCCCAAAATAAAAAATAGAAACCCTAGCCCAGTGTTTTTCAACCAGTGTGCCGTGGCACACTAGTGTGCCGTGAGAGATCCTCAGGTGTGCCACGGCAGACTGACAACAGTGTGACATATTTTTTAAACTTGCTTGTTTTTTACTCCCAGTGCAGGGGTAGTTTGTAGGAGGCATGGCATAACAGCACAATACATACAGTATGTGTGTGTTTGTGTGTATGTGTATATATATATATATATATATGCTGTATTAGGCTACAATGTGTGATTTTTTTTAACATTTTGGGATGGTGGTGTGCCACAGGATTTTTTAACGTAAAAAAGTGTGCCACGGCAAAAAAAAGGTTACAAATCACTGCCCTAGACTACACTAAACTGCCTATAGCTCTAGAAAGAGCCTTTTGCAGGGCATTGCCCCAAAGAAATCAACTCTTTTACCTGTAAAAAAAAATACAAACACCCCCCAACAGTAAAACCCCCAACATTGCCCTTAAAAGGGCATTTAGCTCTTTTACATTGCCCAAAACCCTACTCTAAAAATAAAACCCACCCAATAAGCCCTTAAAAAAACCTAACACTAACCCCCGACGATCCACTTACAGTTTTCGAAGACCGGACATCCATCCTCATCCAGGCGGCAGAAGTCTTCATCCAAGCGGACAGAAGTCCTCATCGAAGCCGGCAGTTGTCTTCATCCAAGTGGGCAGAAGTCTTCATCCAGATGGCATCTTCTATCTTCATCCATCCGGCGCGGAGCGGGTCCATCTTCAAGACATCCAATGCGGAGCATCCTCTTCTTCCGATCGCCGCTGTAGAATGAAGTTTCCCTTTATTTAAGGGTTTTTTGGGTGGGTTTTATTTTTAGATTAGGGTCTGGGCAGTAAAATAGCTAAATGTCCTTTTAAGGGCAATGCCCATACAAATACCCTTTTGAGGGCAATGGGGAGCTTAGGTTTTTTTAGATAGGTTTTTTTTGGGGGGGTTGGTTGGTTGGGTGGTGGGTTTTACTGTTGGGGGTGTTTGTATTTTTTTTACAGGTAAAAGAGCTGATTTCTTTGTGGCAATGCCCCACAAAAGGCCCTTTTAAGGGCCATTGGTAGTTTATTGTAGGCTATGGGTTTTTTTATTTTGGGGGGGCTTTTTTATTTTGATAGGGCTATTAGATTAGGTGTAATTCTTTTTTAATTTTGATAATGTGTATTTTTCCCATAATTTACACCTAGATTTAGAGTTCTGCGTTAGCTGTCAAAAGCAGTGTTAAGGGTCCTAAACGCTGCTTTTTACCGCCCACTGGTATTTAGAGTCAGTCAGGAAAGGGTCTAACGCTCACTTTTCAGCCGCAAATTTTCCATACCGCAGATCCCCTTACGCCAATTGCGTATCCTATCTTTTCAATGGGATCTTCCTAACGCCGGTATTTAGAGTCTTGGCTGAACTCTAACGACAAAACTCCAGCCGCAGAAAAAAGTCAGGCGTTAAGAGCTTTCTGGGCTAACGCCGGTTTATAAAGCTCTTAACTACTGTTCTCTAAAGTACACTAACACCCATAAACTACCTATGTACCCCTAAACCGAGGCCCCCCCACATCGCCGCCACTGTAATAAAATTTTTTAACCCCTAATCTGCCGACCGCACACCGCCGCCACATACATTATCCCTATGTACCCCTAATCTGCTGCCCCTAACATCGCCGACACCAACATAATATTTATTAACCCCTAATCTGCCCCCCCAACGTCGCCACTACCTACCTACACTTAACCCCTAATCTGCCGACTGGACCTCGCCGCTACTCTAATAAATGTATTAACCCCTAAACCGCCTCACTCCTGCCTCGCAAACCCTATAATAAATAGTATTAACCCCTAATCTGCCCTCCCTAACATCGCCGACACCTAACTTCAAGTATTAACCCCTAATCTGCCAACCGGACCTCGCTGCTACTCTAATAAATGTATTAACCCCTAAAGCTAAGTCTAACCCTAACCCTAACACCCCCTAAATTAAATATAATTTTAATCTAACAAAATAAATTATTTCTTATTAAAAAAATTAATCCTATTTAAAGCTAAATACTTACCTGTAAAATAAACCCTAATATAGCTACAATATAACGAATAATTATATTGTAGCTATTTTAGGATTTATATTTATTTTACAGGCAACTTTGTATTTATTTTAACTAGGTACAATAGCTATTAAATAGTTATTAACTATTTAATAGCTACCTAGTTAAAATAATTACAAAATTGCCTGTAAAATAAATCCTAACCTAAGTTACAATTAAACCTAACACTACACTAGCAATAAATAAATTAAATAAATTAACTACAATTACCTACAATTAAATGAACTAAACTAAATTACAAAAAAAAACAAAGACTAAATTACAAAAAAAAAAGATTACAAGAATTTTAAACTAATTACACCTACTCTAAGCCCCCTAAAAAAATAACAATGCCCCCAAAATAAAAAAATGCCCTACCCTATTCTAAAATAAAAAGTTAACAGCTCTATTACCTTACCAGCCCTTAAAAGGGCCTTTTGCGGGGCATGCCCCAAATAAATCAGCTCTTTTGCCTGAAAAAAAACATACAATACCCCCCCAACATTACAACCCACATACCCCTAATCTAACCCAAAGCCCCCTTAAAAAACCTAACACTAAGCCCCTGAAGATCTCCCTACCTTGTCTCCTTGTCTTCACCCAGCCGGGTATCACCGATCCGTCCTCCAGAGGGTTCGAAGTCTTCATCTTATCCGGCCAGAAGAGGTCCTCCAGAGGGTTCGAAGTCTTCATCCTATCCGGCCAGAAGAGGTCCTCCAGAGGGTCTGAAGTCTTCATCCAGGCGGCATCTTCTGTCTTCTTCCATCCGGAGCGGGTCCATCTTGAAGCAGCCGACGCGGAGCCATCCTTCCTCACCGACAGACTAACGACAAATGAAGGTTCCTTTAAATGACGTCATCCAAGATGGCGTCCCTCGAATTCTGATTGGCTGATAGGATTCTATCAGCAAATCGGAATTAAGGTAGGAAAAATCTGATTGGCTGATTGAATCAGCCAATCAGATTCAAGTTCAATCGGATTGGCTGATCCAATTAGCCAATCAGATTGAGCTTGCATTCTATTGGCTGATCGGAACAGCCAATAGAATGCGAGCTCAATCTGATTGGCTGATCCAATCAGCCAATCGGATTGAATTTGAATCTGATTGGCTGATTCAATCAGCCAATCAGATTTTTCCTACCTTAATTCCGATTGGATCAGCCAATCAGATTGAGCTCCCATTCTATTGGCTGTTCCGATCAGCCAATAGAATGCAAGCTCAATCTGATTGGCTAATTGGATCAGCCAATCCGATTGAACTTGAATCTGATTGGCTGATTCAATCAGCCAATCAGATTTTTCCTACCTTAATTCCGATTGGCTGATAGAATCCTATCAGCCAATCGGAATTCGAGGGACGCCATCTTGGATGACGTCATTTAAAGGAACCTTCATTCGTTGTTAGTCCGTTGGTGAGGAAGGATGGCTCTGCGTCGGCTGCTTCAAGATGGACCCGCTCCGCTCCTGATGGAAGAAGATAGAAGATGCCGCCTGGATGAAGACTTCGGACCCTCTGGAGGACCTCTTCTGGCCGGATAGGATGAAGACTTCGGACCCTCTGGAGGACCTCTTCTTGCCGGATAGGATGAAGAATTCGGACCCTCTTCTGGATGGATCGGTGATACCCGGCTGGGTGAAGACAAGGAGACAAGGTAGGGAGATCTTCAGGGGCTTAGTGTTAGGTTTTTTAAGGGGGGGTTTGGGTTAGATTAGGGGTATGTGGGTGGTGGGTTGTAATGTTGGGGGGGTGTATTGTATGGTTTTTTTTCAGGCAAAAGAGCTGATTTCTTTGGGGAAGGCCCCGCAAAAGGCCCTTTTAAGGGCTGGTAAGGTAATAGAGCTGTTAATTTTTTATTTTGGGGGGCGTTGTTATTTTTTTAGGGGGCTTAGAGTAGGTGTAATTAGTTTAAAATTCTTGTAATGTTTTTTTTTTTGTAATTTAGTGGGGTTTTTTTGTAATTTGCTAGTGTAGTGTTAAGTTTAATTGTAACTTAGGTTAGGATTTATTTTACAGGTAATTTTGTAATTATTTTAACTAGGTAGCTATTAAATAGTTAATAACTATTTAATAGCTATTGTACCTAGTTAAAATAAATACAAAGTTGCCTGTAAAATAAATATAAATACCAAAATAGCTACAATATAATTATTCATTATATTGTAGCTATATTAGGGTTTATTTTACAGGTAAGTATTTAGCTTTAAATAGAATTAATTTATTTAATAAGAAATAATTTATTTCATTAGATTAAAATTATATTTAATTTAGGGGGGTGTTAGGGTTAGGGTTAGACTTAGCTTTAGGGGTTAATACATTTATTAGAGTAGCGGCGAGGTCCGGTCGGCAGATTAGGGGTTAATACTTGAAGTTAGGTGTCGGCAATGTTAGGGAGGGCAGATTAGGGGTTAATACTATTTATTATATGGTTTGCGAGGCGGGAGTGAGGCGGTTTAGGGGTTAATACATTTATTAGAGTAGCGGCGAGGTCCGGTCGGCAGATTAGGGGTTAATAAGTGTAGGTAAGGTAGCGGCGACGTGGGGGGGCAGATTAGGGGTTAATAAATATAATATAGGGGTCGGGGGTGTTAGGGGCAGCAGATTAGGGGTACATAGGTATAATGTAGGTTGCGGCGGTGTCCGGAGTGGCAGATTAGGGGTTAATAATAATATGCAGGGGTCAGCGATAGCGGGGGCGGCAGATTAGGGGTTAATAAGTTTAAGGTTAGGGGTGTTTAGACTCGGGGTTCATGTTAGGGTGTTAGGTGCAGACTTAGGAAGTATTTCCCCATAGGAAACAATGGGGCTGCGTTAGGAGCTGAACGCTGCTTTTTTGCAGGTGTTAGGTTTTTTTTGCAGCTCAAATTGCCTTATTGTTTCCTATGGGGGAATCGTGCAAGAGCACATTTTTCCAGCTGGCCGCTACCGTAAGCAACGCTGGTATTTAGAGTTGAAGTGGCAGTAAATATGTCTCTACGCTCCTTTTTGGAGCCTAGCGCAGCCCTTCCGAGAACTCTAAATACCAGCGTTATTTAAAAGGTGTGGGGGGAAAAAACATGCGTAGCTAACGCACCCCTTTGGCCGCAAAACTCTAAATCTAGCCGTTAGTGTTTTTTATTTTTTGTAATTTAGTGTTTATTTTTTTTGTAATTTAGAAATTTTTAATAAGGTTAAATAGTATATTTAAATAATTTGAGTAGGGTTATGATTTTTTAATATGTAATTTAGTTAATTTAATGCGTAGTTTAATTTAATTGTAGTATAATAGTAAGGGTAGGTTAATTAATAGTTTAATATAGTTTATTTTAATTCTACAGGTAAGTTTAAATTTATTTTAAGATAGGGATGTTGTAATTTTAAGTTAAAGTTAGTGGGTTGTTAGGTTTAGGGGTTCATAGCTTTATTTAGTTTATGGCAATGTGGGGGGCTGACAGTTTAGGGGTTAATAGGTTTAGTTAGTGGTAGTGATGTGGGAAGCCAGAGGTTTAGGGGTTGCTTTCAGACTCCCATTGATTTCTATGGCATCCGCAGCCTCCAGGGTGGCGGATTGAAAACCAGGTACGCTGGGCCAGAATAGCCGCGAGCATACCTGTTAGAAATTTGATAACTGGCAAAAAGTGTCAGATAGAGCCGAATGTGTATTCGGAACATCTGTAATGACGTAAGCATCGATCTATGTCCGATTGAGATTGGTGGATTGTATGTTACGTCACAAATTTAAACTTTTGCCGGTCTGTAGGCTTTGATAACTAGGTTGGATCAATCTTGCAACAATTACGCTGCGGAATTCCGGCATATTTGCGGTTGATGGCTTGATACATATCCCCCAATGGCTGTGTGAAATATAACATTGTTCTGCACTTCAATTTCTAACAGGAACTGAAATGCTTACAATTTCAGAGTGGAATTACAGGAAAGGGGGACAAAATAAATAATAAAAGTATATTGCAGAGGTTTTTTATAATATACAATTTATCATTTTATATTACCATCTCAAAGTGTTTAATGTCCCTTTAACTCTCTCCCCTCCCTTTTCTCTTCAGTCTCTCTTTTTTACCCTCTCCCTTATCTCTCAGGCCATGGGGCAGATTTACCAACCCCCATATCGGCCCCAATGCCTCTGTTTCTGTGCAAGCCTTCAGGCTCGCCGGAAACATTAGTTAAGAAGCAGCGGTCTTAAGACTGCTGCTCCTTAACTCGTCCGCCAGCTCTGAGGCAGCGGACAGCAATCCACCCGATCGTATACGATCATGTTGATTGACACCCCCTGCTAGTGGCCACAATTCTGCAAGGGGAGGCATTACACAAGCAGTTCACCAGAACTGCTTGTGGAATGTTAAATTCTGACAGCGTATGCTGTCTACATTTAGCAATGCAGCGTGGACATGATTCGCTATAGAGAATCATGTCCGCCTGGGGTATGATAAAGCTATACCACTGATTTTCAACAATATATTTTGAGGGTGATTTTCTACTTACCCACCATTTTTTCCAGTTTGAGTGGGTTTTCTATCTCCAGAGATGTGGAATGGCAATGGGAGCAAAAGTTTGCCCCATCATACGCCAACCTCTTCCTAGGTTGGTGGGAATTTTTCCACATCTTTGGAGATAGAAACCCCTACAGAAATGACATTCTGATGTACAGGAGGTATATAGATGACCTCCTGTTCATATGGAAAGGGTCACAGGGAGATGTTCTGCCATTTGTCAACTATCTCAATCAAAACTAAATTGGTTTAAGTTTTACGTATGAGGTACACTCTTCTACTATCAATTATTTGGATTTGTCTTTGACAGGTATGGGAGATGGCAGAATAGTGACTAGAACGTACAGGAAGCCCATTGCAGGGAATTCCCTTTTACATAGGAACACAATCACTAAGGCTAGAAAACAAACTAATGACAGACAGAGAGAAGCCCTTCTGAAATGTGTCAATAGATCAAAACAAGCCTTTAAATTTGTGAACTTCATCACTAGCTATAGTGCCCACCACCCTGAAAAGTGCAAATAATAAAGAAACATTTTCCTATTTTGGCAGCTGACGAAAAACTAATTGGTCTAGTCAAAAATGAAGTAAGATGTAGCTCCAGAAAGAGTCCTACTTTAGGTACTATTCTGTCACCTACACAATTGAGGCAGGAACCACCTAATAAAAGTACGTGGTTAAGGAGTACAGGCATGTATGGATGTGGGCATAATAAATGCAAACCCTGTGAATACTTGGATAGAACGAAATAATTCAGTTCTTGTGTAACAAAATACATTTTTTCTATCAAAACACTAATGAATTGCATGTCAAAAAATGTCATCTATATGTTAAGATGTGAACAGTGCCAGATCTAGAAATGTGCGATTCGTTTCGGATTGATTTGGAAATTCGGCCGAATTTCTTAAATTCGGAGATTCGGATCGATTCGAATTTCCGAATTGAAATAGTGCCAAATCTACCGAATAAATACGAATTAGTTCGGATTTATTTGGTAGATTCGGATGGCCATGGATTACACTAGTATTGTACAGTATATTAGGTTATATCACCCTGCTATGGGTTACACCTAATATACAGTACATAATACTAGTCTAATACACAGCACATCCTACCTAACACATACTGAAATTCCGAATTTCCGAACCGAACCGAATCCAGCCGAATTTATTAGAATCCGAATGAATCTGAAACAAATCCGAAACGAATTCATTCAAATTTTTCCGAATTTGAATCGATCCGAACCAAAATTAGAAAAAATCTGAATCGATCCGAGCCAAACCGAAACAATTTTTTCGATCATGCACAAGTCTAGCCAGATTCAATATATTGGTCTCACTTCCAGAGACATAAAGTCCAGAATAAGAGAACATCTTTCTACTCTTGGCAAGGGTAAGTCTTCCACCCCTCTGATACGACACTTTTCTGAAATTCACAATGGCAATTTAAACACAATGAAGTGGTGTGCCATTGAACAAGTAAGGACACCCAACAGGGGAGGGGATGTGGATAAACTTTTGGCCAAGAGAGACATTTTTTGGATGTTTAAACTAAGAACAAGATATCCAGAGGGTCTAAATTCTAGATATGACATCATTAATTATTGGGAGTGATTAGTTTTCAACTTTGACTCCCTCATGTCATCCATTCTTTCCCTCTGGATGTCTTGATGTTTATTTATTTATTTATTTTTGCATGGATAGAGTTTTTTTTGGTTTCAGTTCTGCCTTTGTCCCTAAGATTAAAATTGATCAATATCCTACATCTTTTAAGTATAATTTGGTACGCCCACATGCATCAATGTACTGTCTATTTAAGAACATGTGCTACTCATTTGCTCAGTGTGTACTTTTCTATACTGCATTATCTACAATATATTTAATCATCTGTGATCACTGTACACCTCTTGGGATGAGTTCCACCTAATGACATATAATATGCCCATAAATATGTATTCACCTTATATATTAAACTGTCAATTATTATGTATTGACAGAGGTTTAATTTGTTTTGTCTTTAGGACCTAAGAAGTTAAACATATTATGTTGTCCAAGGTATCTTTGACATGCCCACATACATTGATGTACTGTCTCTTTAAGAGCAAATGCTTTTTATTCAGCTCATTGTGTACCTGTTATAGCATTTATTATGCCAGGTAATATCGATGATGTATTGTTTTAACTAGAGCTTATGCTAATCCTTTTGCTCATTAGGTACTGTTCTATATTGCAATATATGTATCGTTGATGTGGATAACATTTATTGACTATTGTAATCTCTATGCGACTAACTCATTTTATTTGGCTATACAGTGTTTGTTTTCATTTTCTTTGTTTGCTCCATACATCCAGTCTTTGGCAGTTTGTGACTACTTAAAACATATAGATGTTCAATTACTTGTAATGTATACGTATACATCTGATGAGACGTGCTGAACATACAGGTGTTTCCTGTGGAGAAGCGCTGTTTTTTTAACCAATCAGCTAGTTGTAGTGTGTTTTTAAGTTTAGCTAGGTATGCACAAGTTAGGCTATGATTACGGGACACTCCCGAAACGCGTAAGCCGTTGTGCTGCGCTCCTCACAGGTTTTGTACTTGGTGGCTTGGTGATTTTTAAATGTTTCAATAAACATATGCTTTTCATATTCAACTAAGAGCGTGTTACAACTTTGTTACTTTGCATGATAAATCTACCCCCATATCTTCTATTTACCCTATTTATTTCCCTTCTCTCCTATCACTTTACTCTGTTATTTTTTCTCCACTCTATCTCAACTATCTCCTTCTGCGCTTTCACTTTTCCTCTGCAATCTTTCTTTCTCTGTCCCGTTTACCCTCTCAGAAGTAACAGTCTAAGCACTAATGGGGTCCCTAGAGGAATAACATATCCTTGCCTTTTGATGGATATATATCCCTTTACATAATATTTTTAGCACATAGCCCAAAATGTGTCTGCTAGATTACGAGTCTTGCGTTAGTTTTAAAAAGCAGCGTTGAGAGGTCCCAACGCTGCTTTTAAGCGCCCGCTAATATCACGAGTCTTGCAGGTACAGGTGTACCGCTCACTTTTTTGGCCAGACTCGAAAATACCGCAAATCCACTTATGTCAATTGCGTATTGCCGGTATTATAAGTCTTCCAAAAAGTGAGCGGTACACCCTCTCCTGTCAAGTCTGATACCGTATTTTAAAGTCAGTAGTTAAGAGTTTTATGGGCTAACGCCGTAGCATAAAACTCTTAACTAAAGTGTTAAAAAGTTCACTAACACCCATAAACTTCCTATTAACCCCTAAACCGAGGCCCCCCCACATCGCAAATGGTTAAAAAAATGTTTAACCCCTAATCTGCCGAACCGGACATCGCCGCCACTATAATAAATATATTAACCCCTAAACCTCCGCACTCCCGCCTCGCAAACACTAGTTAAATTTTATTAACCCCTAATCTGCCACCCCCAATGTCCCGCAACCTACCTACACTTATTAACCCCTATCTGCCGTCCCCAACGTCGCCGCCACTATATTAAAGTTATTAACCCCTAAATCTAAGTCTAACCCTAACCCTAACACCCCCCTAACTTAAATATAATTTAAATAGGGGGCAGAGCCAACATGCAACGAGACAAGACGCAGATCCTTGAAGCTCCTGAAACATAGCCTTAAAAATGTTTAATAACTGAGGGTATTTTATCTCAAAAAAGCATATTCTTTCTAGCAAAGGTACCTAGTGTGCAATTAGCACCCGGTAGCAGCTACAACATGAAATGGAATCTCTCGCATTTGCTGGACAGGAAGCTTGCAGGGTAAAAGCTACGGCACAGTTTTTGAGCCATCATCTATATCTCACTGGCATGTATTTATCCATGAGGTACTACTCCTAGAACACTAAAAAACGGGGCTTGGTAATCGCAGCATCACCCCTCAGCCTCGACAGCTCTGACTGCCCCTACTGTACACGGAGGAAAATGGCGACCCCAGCCGCCATATTGGAAATGATTAGCTCTCTATTGCATGACCACCGGTTAGCCTTCTTAGGAACTATGCAAGCGGCATACATTACCCTAAAATCCGAGGTTATCGGAGTGCACAACGGAAGTGGTGGGGCGGTAAGGCCCCCGCCATTGCTGCCTATCGTCTCTACAGCCGTCTGTCAGTCATCAGGGGAAAATGGAGCCACGTGGGAGTGCCAGTCAGCTGCAAGCTCGGCTTTTCTTGAGAGGCCGATTTCTACAGACTTAAAGGCTCACGTTCCTGTCAGTCACACTAGCCTGTCTGTCGATATACCATCTACCTTGTATGCTGCCGGTTGGTCGTCGGATGGGAGATCTGCCCTGTTTGTCCACGGGACCAAAAGCAAGAAAACACGAAGGTCTGTATTTACAGGGAAACCAGCTCAGCACAGCTGGGACTCACAAAGCGCAATCGAGGCAGACTGGCCTGTAATGGTACTCACTACATTACCTACTGTCAAATCGGGTATTGGTTGAAGACTCTCTATGTTTCTACCGACACTGGCCATTTAGGGACTGTGTTTGCTGAACTGAACATCAAAGTTCGATAGAGACCTAGACTACCTGGGGATTTGTGTTTTTCCTTGTTCACTGTCGGCCTCAGGGCCAGGGTTAACGCATCTACAACATAACACCTGTTTTGCTCTCTAGCTCCTTATGGCTATGTTATAGCAACCAATGCGCTATAATGTTTTTCTTTGTCAATGTTATAGTGATATGTGTACTGTAGGCATGTCAGTTCACGCTTTAATGGTTTACATCCTGTTTCTACTTATGTTGCTGCAACATGTTTAATGATATAACTCTATAGACGCTGCACGCAGGTTTGACAATATTTACTCTATCTAGCTCAGTTGCCATATAGGTAATGCAGCACATATTACAAAACATATCTTTCCTGGTCACAGGGGTTTCCTTTTCAGCATAATCTGAAGTTCTGCCCATACTGAGCGATCTCTATCTAGCTGCTTATACACTGGGACACAAGTCTAGATCACTATATGCATGTTAAATGTTAGTCTCACTGACAAATTTTTGCTTCCCCCATCTTAAAATCTGTTTATTAGCCTTATGTTAATCCTGCTTCAAGTTGCTGGCGTTCATTATATATTTTACATGTTTTGATGCCTATTTATATGTATGTGAATTTATATGTATGTGTACAGTCCATTGATATGCCTTATTAGACTGTCTTTCAGCTTAGGTCCTATCAACTCAGATTCTTCAAGTAATATAATAGGTATTGCAAATGCTATATAGATAATTGAGGGAAAGTTGAGTGTGCTTGTTGTTTGGGCATAGGGCCCGTGTCTAGACAACAAGGTTTCTAAGTATGTGGAAAATACTATATCTTACTCTCTGCTTATACTGTAATGCCTAATTGATCATCAGGACTAAAATGTTGGAGTTATTTTTATTTCCCTATAATTAGGTAGGCATTTTAGCTTGTTAGTAGAGGATTTAATTACTGTAGACATGCATATATAGCTATATTGGTAAGTGAGGAAGGCATTACAATTAAACTTGCAGTTCCCAAATTTCATCAAGAGGAAGGCATCCCTTATTAGAGTCTAACAAGATCTTTTAGACCCCAAAAATAACATATATGTATAGGAAGGCTGGGTAGCTTACACTTTCTAGCAATTTCCAGTTTAATAAGTTCTATAGTTTAAACACAGCCATCTTACTGAGAGGCTAAACATTATTCCAATATTCTTCGTATCTTTGTTACTTGACCTACTCCTACTTGCTTAACCCTTTAATGCTAATATTTTATGTAACATGTATGAACCATTTGTTACGTCACTTCAGTGGGCTGGACCCACATTGCTACTCTTACTTATGGTCCCCCAGCGCATAAAACCCTAAACGAATCATAGCTCCACAAAAGACTTCGACCTTAAAGCTCTAACAGACCAAACCGCTCAACAGCCCAGTACGACACTAACCCTTTTTTGTCATTCCCTTAGTAACCCACATGCTCTTGAGAGCACTACTGAAGTTCGTCTCACGTTTGAGTTATTGTATTATAAGCCATCTTGTCTCTCCACCGCACTCTAAATAACCACCTCCCCCCCCCCCCAACATAATGTGCCTCCAATAAGTGGAGGACTACTTAAGCGTTATTCTCTTCTATACCGCATCCATAATAATTACTTTAACAGTCCTACATATCTCATCATAGCACCTAAGCATAGGAATGACGCCTTCATCGTTGTTATCATTTAAAATGTTAGTTGCTAACCTTTTTGAAGCCTATAGATCTCCTCAAACTAACCATTTTCCTCTTCTAGAGATCCTTGCAATTTATAAGAGGTACAAGAGTTGCCTCTAGTGTGAAATGAGGAAACACATTGTGTTTAGGTTATGTAAAAAAGAAAAAGAGGTTCCAGTTTCTGTATAGCATTACCCAGAATGTGAATTTTATGTATCTATATAGAAGCAGTTAAATTGAGATGTATCATTTATGTCTGTCTTATGTTTTGCTATTTCAAACAAGTTGTATTGTCCTCGCACAACCTCAATAAAAATCTATTTAAAAAAAAATATATATAATATAAATAAATCTAAATAAAATTACTACAATTAACTAAATTATTCCAATTTAAAACTAAATACTTACCTATAAAATAAACCATAAGCTAGCTACAATATAACTAATAGTTACGTTGTAGCTAGTTTAGGATTTATTTTTATTTTACAGGCAACTTTGTATTTATTTTAACTAGGTAGAATAGTTAGTAAATAGTTATTAACTATTTAATAGCTACCTAGTTAAAATAAAGACAAATTTACATGTAAAATAAAACCTAACCTAAGTTACAATTACATCTAACACTACACTATAATTAAATTAATTCCCTAAATTAACTACAATTAAATACAATTAAATACAATTATCTAAAGTACGAAAAAAACAAACACTAAATTACAGAAAATAATAAAATAATTACAAGTTTTTTTTAACTAATTACACCTAATCTAATCCCCCTAATAAAATAAAAAAGCCCCCCAAAATAATAAAAATCCCTACCCTATACTAAATTACAAATAGCCCTTAAAAGGGCCTCTTGCGGGGCATTGCCCCAAAGTAATCAGCTCTTTTACCTGTAAAAAAAAGTACAATACCCCCCAACATTAAAACCCACCACTCACACACCCAACCATACTCTAAAACCCACCCAATCCCCCCTTAAGAAAACCTAACACTAACCCCTTGAAGATCACCCTAACCTTGAGAAGTCTTCACCTAACTGGGCTGAAGTCGGGCGAAGTGGTCCTCCAGATGTCAGAAGTCTTCCTCCAAGCCGGTCAGAAGAGGTCCTCCAGACGGGCAGAAGTCTTCATCCAGGCTGCATCTTCTATCTTCATCCATCCGGCGTGGAGCGGGTCCATCTTCAAGACATCCGACGCAGAGCATCCTCTTCGTTCTTCATCCAACGACTGAATTAAGGTTCCTTTAAATGACGTCATCCAAGATGGTGTCCCTTCAATTCCGATTGGCTGATAGAATTCTATCAGCCAATCGGAATTAAGGTAGAAAAAATCCTATTGGCTGAACAGGTCGCATCAGCCAATAGGATTTTTTCTACCTTAATTCCGATTGGCTGATAGAATTCTATCAGCCAATCGGAATCTAAGGGACGCCATCTTGGATGACGTCACTTAAAGGTATCTTCATTCATCTTAGTCGTCGGATGAAGAGGATACTCTGCGTCGGATGTCTTGAAGAGGGACCCGCTCCACGCCGGATGGATGAAGATAAAAGATGCCGTCTGGATGAAGGCTTCTGCCCGTCTGGATCTGGAGGACCACTTCGCCCGCCTTGGATGAAGACTTCTCCTGGCTTCGTTGAGGACTTCGACCCGGCTTGGATGAAGACTTCTCCCGGTAAGTCGATCTTCAGGGGGTTAGTGTTAGGCTTTTTTAAGGGTGTATTGGGTGGGTTTTATTTTTAGGTTAGGGACTTTGGGCCTGCAAAAAGAGCTAACTGCCCTTTTAAGGGCAATGCCCATCCAAATGCCCTTTTCAGGGCAATGGGGAGCTTAGGTTTTTTTAGATAGTATTTTATTTGGGGGTTGGTTGTGTGGGTGGTGGGCTTTACTGTTGTGGGGTTGTTTGTTTTTTTTTACAGGTAAAAGAGCTGATTACTTTGGGGCAATGCCCCACAAAAGGCCCTTTTAAGGGCTATTGGTAGTTTAGTTTAGGCTAGGGTTTTTTTTTTTGGGCTATTAGATTAGGTGTAATTAGTTTAAATATCTGTAATTTGTTTATTATTTTCTGTAATTTAGTGGGGGGTTGTACTTTAGCTAATTTAATTTAATTTAGGTAATTGTATTTAATTTAGTTAATGTCTTTAACTATAGTGTAGTGTTAGGTGTTATTGTAACTTAGGTTTTATTTTACAGGTACTTTTGTATTTATTTTAGCTAGGTAGTTATTAAATAGTTAATAAATATTTAATAACTATTCTACCTAGTTAAAATAAATACAAACTTGCCTTTTGAAATAAAAATAAACCCTAAGGTAGCTACAATGTAACTATTAGTTATATTGTAGCTAGCTTAGGGTTTATTTTATAGGTAAGTATTTAGTTTTAAATAGGAATAATTTAGTTAATGATAGGAATTTTATTTAGACTTATTTAAATTATATTTAAGTTAGGGGGTGTTAGGGTTAGGGTTAGACTTAGATTTAGGGGTTAATACATTTAGTACAGTGGCGGTGATGTTGGGGACGGCAGATTAGGGGTTATTAAATATAGGTAGGTGGCGGTGATGTTAGGGACGGCAGATTAGGGGTTAATAATATTTAACTAATGTTTGCGAGGCGGGAGTTTAGGGGTTAATATGTTTATTATAGTGGCGGCGACATTGGGGGCGGCAGATTAGGGGTCAATAAATGTAGGTAGGTTGCGGCGACATTGGGGGTGGCAGATTAAGGGTTAATAAATAGTATGTAGGTGTCGGCGATGTTGGGGGCAGCAGATTAGGAGTTCATAAGTATAATGTAGGTGGCGGCGATGTCCGGAGCGGCAGATTACCATTTAATAAGAATAATGTAGGTGTCGGCGATGTCGGGGGCGGCAGATTAGGGGTTAATAAGTATAATATTAGGGGTGTTTAGACTTGGGGTTCATGTTAGGGTGTTAGGTGTAAACATAACTTTAGTTTCCCCATAGGAATCAATGGGCTGCGTTACTGAGTTTTACTTTGCTTTTTTGCAGGTGTTAGACTTTTTCTCAGCTGGGGAAATCGTGCACGAGCACGTACGACCAGCTCACCGCTGACTTAAGCAGCGCTGGTATTGGAGTGCGGTAATGAGCAAAATTTTCTCAACGCTCACTTCTTGCCTTTTAAAGCCGGGTTTGTAAACACCTGTAATACCAGCGCTGCAGGTAAGTGAGCGGTAAGAGAAAACTGCTCGTTAGCACCGCATAGCCTCTAACGCAAAACTCGTTTTCTGGGCCTTTGCTACTACAAGATGCCACCAGACTTCAGACAGTGAATGAATATTGATTTTACTCACTACTGTTAAATTTCCACTCGCCTATGGCTAGTGGGCGAGTGGAAATTTTGAGCCCTGAAAATGCACACACACACTTTGGAGCCCTTCCCAGACAAATACCTTTAAACATGAAAATTAATATTTATTCAATTATATGTTATGTTTTAATGTATTTTTAATATAAATATTTCAGAATCTGATGTTCTTCACATAGAAGAAAATGTTCTTTGTACTTTTAAATATATATCTATGTATATATCTATATTTGTAAATATTCAGATATGTATATTTAGGTATAGATATATATTTACAATTAAAAAGAACAGGCTCTTCTATGTGAAGAACATTGGAATGTGAAATATGTATAACTAGCTATGAGTCTAGAGATGTAAGTCTGAAGCGGTATTGGGTTAGCAATTGAACAATAAGTTTCAGTTGTTTTTTAAAGCACGCTCAAAGTCTATGGCGAGAAGAAATTAACGTGATTAACATGATCGCAATATCTGAAGTTAGTGCGCATCGGGTTTTGCATGTGCGCTAACCCATCCGTGATAAAAATTTACCTTTAGCCGTGTTAGCGAGGGAAAATATTATTTAGTTTGCCACTTGTGATCTGGCCCTTAGTGTTTAGTGAATGTAAGAGGAATAGTAAGTCATTTGCACATGCTCAGAAGAAGAAATACCCCTTAAGTTACCAACATGTCCGCTATCTTTTCCAAGGTATTTTTTGCAAGAAAACAAGTAAAATGTTTGTTGTTTTTACGCAATCTGTTTCTATTTTTTATTTACATTGATTTAGCATATTTGTTTTTACTAAGGGAGCACTGCTTCATATCCCTTTAACTTTCTTTCTACTCCTATCCAATATTACATTGTCCCAAACTGCACCCCAAACAATGAACCATAAATGACCACACTATCACCAGGTGAGGGACCAATTGCACCAAACGATACAGATCCTTCAGTGAACCAGCCCTCTCTGGAGCATATAGCTTAAATCATCACCTCCAGCAAATAAACTAAAATATCTGGAGTAGGAAACATTCTAACGCAATCAAATACTTTCAAAAATACCTGCTCCCAACAAAGGTCCTGGATCCCAAACGACTGAAGCTGACCTCTGCAAGTTTAAACAAGATCAGGATGAACATCAGATATATATCTCTTATACACTGCATGTCTTAAAGTGCACATCTCTCTTATGCAGTCTCCCAAAAAACAGCCTCTGTAGCTGCTCCAATATGGAAGGAATGTGACCTAACCTGAAAATACCCTTCCTCAACACCACTGCAAACTGAAATTGAGATAAAGCAGAACTGTTGTTGTAAAGCAGCAAAGACCCAGGTTTATTCAAATGCAACAATATAAATGCCCATGCCAGCCTATTAAGGCACACAACCAACTCAAAAAGATTCAAGAAAACCAACTTACCCTTTCCCAGCTGATCAGTCTTAGACCTTTTCAACAGCACTGAATAATACAAAACTAAATCCTGCTGATCTTACACCTGAATGCCATCCAACATATTAATACTACCCAGTTCTGACATATGAAACGCACTGAAGAAGGCAAAGGAAAATGCCATTGAAAACAAGCAAACATCAAAATTACTCAGAAAGGCTACAGGCAAAATTACCAACAACCTTTCCAACATGCTAAAAGATACAGGATGCCTAACATTTTGCTGATCCCTACCCCTATGAAAGCCTTTTACTGCCTGATGCACTACAAACAGATTTGTGATATCATATTGACCGACCAGCTTAAAATTAAAAGGCAGACAAATTCTAGAACACCATCAAAGGTGGCACCACACTCCTATCAGCCCCACAAAAAATTCCACCTTGAAACCTCTACAGGCTGTATTAATGCCACAGCTCACCAGTTCCTTTGGCTCTACTCACACTTTCCTCTATTCATGGATGGTTCCTGGAGCTAGGGACATCTGCACCAATGACATTAAGGCTGCATTCCTAATTCCTACAGAAACTCCCATATACACGTTACAAATGACTTCAGTTCGCCACATGCTGTGCTGTTCCTGAACTGCGTCTCTCTGGTTAGTTTAAGTGTTTCAAGGGAGAAAAAAAAAGATTAAAATGCAAATATTAATTAGTAGTTCATTCTCATTTACCTCTGTAATTATTTCCCTCTTGTTTAAAACTGATGACAACATTATATCTACACCAAAGTCACATATGCAGGAATGTCTTGTAACATTACTGCTGGAGAGAAAACTTAAAGGGACATGAAACCCAATTTTTTTTCTTTCATGATTCAGATAGAGAATACAATTTTAAACAACTTTCTAATTTACTTCTATTATCTAATTTGTTTCATTCTCTTTGTATCATTTGTTGAAGTAGCAGCAATGCACTAATGGTTTCAAACTGAACTCATGGGTGAGCCAATCACAATTAATATATATATATATATATATATATGCAGCCACCAATCAATAGCTAGAAACTAGGTTCTCTGCTGCTCATGAGCTTGCCTAGATAAACCTTTCAGCAAATGATAACAAGAGAAGGAAGCAAATTAAATAATATAAGTAAATTGGAAAGTTGTTTAAAATTGTATTCTCAATCTGAATCATGAAATAAAATGTTGGGGTTTCATGTCCCTTTAAGTTAACTCAGTGGCCTCTAATTATGGTGCAACGCCGCCCCCCTGCAAACTCGCGGCCAATAGGCCGCCAGCAGGGGGGGTGTCAATCAACCCGATCGTACTTGATCAGGTTGATTTCCGGCGATGTCTGTCCGCCTGCTCAAAGCAGGCGGACAGGTTATGGAGCAGCGGGTCTTTGTGACGACTGCTTCATAAGTGCTGTTTCTGGCAAGCCTGCAGGCATCAAGCTCCATTCGGAGCTTGATACATATGCCCCAGTGTCTGAGCATAATGGGAAATGTAGTTCCAAAACCTCTGGAGCATCAAGGTTGAGCACCCCTGCATTAAACCTTCCCAGATCGCCACATAACAGTGATGATCATGGCACATCATCCAAAAACTGCCTATGTTTTCCAGTTTTGTTTTCTAATGGTTATCTTACCAAAGTTAGGGTTTCCTGATAGGACTAGGGCCTGATGAACTAGTTCTCTGATCAGGCAATATGATCTAATAAATCTTGTCTGCTCGGTGAGGTCCCTTAAGGAACTTTAGAAATGCAAATTTTAGCATGAGAGCCATTTATCTCACCATTATGGCTCTGAATGTGAAGGACAGACTGCTACATTACAATGCAAACATGTTTAAAAAACAAATGCCAAAGATTTTGTGTGATTTCTCTGTTAATGAGTTTTCGATCATTTGGCCCTAGGTGAAATATCCCTCTTTTTTTTATTTTGCCCCACGTCACACTTTCCAGACTTGTCCATTTCAATCTTATAGAATGTTATGGCAAAGCAATTTTCATTGCTCTTATTGTATTTCTAAAAGTAATTCCAAGCAATTATAAATCTCTGTTTAACGATTGACTGTCTAGTGCCTATTGTTAGCTTACCCAACGCTTTGCATGGTGACAATTAGACTATGCTATTCAAATAATTATAAAATACTTTTTTGTTCTTTTTTATTTTGTCAGCTTTGAACCTCCATAAAACACATATAGGGGCCGAATTTATCATTGTCTGGTGGACATGATACGCTGCAGCGTATCATGTCCGCCAGACATCGCTGAATGCCGACAGCATAGGCTGTCGGCATTTAATATTGCACAAGCAGTTCTAGTGAACTGCTTGTGCAATGCCTCTCCCTGCAGATTCGCGGCCAATCAGCCGCTAGCAGGGGGTGTCAATCATTCTGATCGTATAGGATTGGGCGGATTAATGTCCGCATCCTCAGAGGCGCCAGACCAGGTAAGGAGCAGTGGTCTTAAGACCACTGCTTCACAACTGCTGTTTCCGGAGAACCTGAAGGCTTGCGTGGAAACAGGGGTATTCAGGGGCGTTCGGCCCTTGATAAATCGGTCCTCATAGACTCCTTCAAATGGTACATTGATCGTACATCAAATTTTTTTCCCTCATAATTAAAAAAATCAGTTACAGCCATATTTGTTTTTTCTTCAGATTAAGTTTTCATGCAATTTTAATTTTAACTTTTCTTGTTTCTTGGGATGACATGTTCTCACACATTCAGCTGGCATATAATCAAACACTTCCTGGTTGATAACTAAATGATAACAACACATATAAAAAACAATTAACATATCAAGTATACCAACATATAATAACATTAGTAATACAAAAAACCTTTGCTACACTTTGCAAATTAGTTTTCATACTTTAAAATTATGTTGATATATTGAGTCAGTTAACTGCTTGTCTGTAAGCAATTCAGATAATAAGGACACTATTAAAATGTCAATTACACAGACAGGTCAGTTCCAAAATATATACACTTATGAATGACAACTTGTAGTTATTGCACAAACTGTGCAATAGACACACACCCATGTCACATAGGGGAAATTAGCCAATGAGAAAACAATCCATGATGGCAAACCCAGTAGCAATAGCTGACTAAAACAACAAGAGTGAATAGGGTTCAGCCTCCTATTGAGGACGGCACAGTGTAAGGAAGAATGGGTAAGAGACTTTTCCAAGGTGAGAGGGTCACAACTTGTGAGAAGGGTAGATGACCAAAAGAGGGCGATCCATCCTGGCATAAAATCTGGAAAGGCCATAGGCCCAAAAGGCCAAAATCCCCATGAATAATACATCAAATGTTTTTTCTTAAGGAACTGAGGTATGTGGAATAGTGGAACTATATCAGTTAACCTTTCAAGTGCTCTGTATAATCTGCTAGATGACCTGGAACCAACATCTCAAGGAAAGTGGGCAGTATTTGGGTTAGAATGTTGGCTTGCATAAACTTTCTGCCCTCTGTGGGGCTTCACCACTGAATGGTACTTGGCCACTTCCTGGCAGCTCCAAGGCCACTTTGCCTAAAAGGGTAATTTCCCTAACCTCATTTTGTTTAACTTATCTAATAATATACATCTATAACAAGCATGCAATTACCACTTTAAGTGGTCATTATAATGAAAAAATAAATGATCTTATTCTTTAGAGCATGAAATATTATCACTATCAACCATGAAAATCTATTTAATCCTGCAAATGGGTTTAAACAATTAGGTAAGTACCACCCAGAAGCCCCAGAGAACCAGGGGCAAAACTACAGGGGGTGCAGTGGTCGCAATTGCAACTGGGCCCCAAAGGGTGGGGTTCCAGCTTCAAAAAAATTTTTTTTTTACTTTTTTTAAAAAAAAGAAAGAAAAAGGTTGACCTGCCACTGCCTGCACTGATATCATGTGAGTGTGACATGATGCTTCACTAGTGTCTCTGACTACAGGGATTAAGTCTTTCTGTTTTACCCATTGGTGTTTATGTGTGTGTATGTATGTATGTGACTGTGTGTGTATTTATGCATGTATGTGTGTGTGTGTGTGTGTGTATGTGACTGTGTGTGTATTTATGCATGTATGTGTGTGTGTGTGTATGTTTGTGGAACCAGCAAATTACAGACCTTGTTACTACAGCATGGGGGGGAGGGGGTAAACAGTGTCACTATGCAGTACCACTATATACAGTATGGGGGGGCTGGACTATGTCACTTATTTTAAAGTTTATTGTACGATTGTAATAATTTGTTTTAAATTGTGCTTCTATGAATTAAAAATTATATTTATATTCTAATGAAGACATTATACTTTAGAATAGAATACTTTTTACATACGTTATTAGGGGGATTAAACATTCAAATACAACATTTTAAGAGTTTTCATTTATATACTGTGTAAATACTATCGCCTAGATTTAGAGTTCTGCGTTAGCCGTCAAAACCAGCGTTAAGGGGTCCTAACGCTGGTTTGGCTGCCCGCTCCCCTATATTATATTTATTAACCCCTAATCTGCCCCCCCAACGTCGCCGCTACCTACCTACAATTATTAACCCCTAATCTGCCAACCAGACCTCACCGCTACTATAATAAATGTATTAACCCCTAATCTGCCTCACTCCCGCCTCAAAAACCCTATAATAAATAGTATTAACCCCTAATCTGCCCTTCCTAACATCACCGACACCTAACTTCAAGTATTAACCCCTAATCTGCCGACCGGACCTCGCCGCTACTTTAATAAATGTATTAACCCCTAAAGCTAAATCTAACCCTAACCCTAACACCCCCCTAAATTAAATATAATTTAAATATAACGAAATAAAATAAATCTTATTAAATAAATTATTCCTATTTAAATCTAAATACTTACCTGTAAAATAAACCCTAATATAGCTACAATATAAATAATAATTATATTGTAGCTATTTTAGGATTAATATTTATTTTACAGGCAACTTTGTATTATTTTAACCAGGTACAATAAATAGTTATTAACTATTTAATAGTTACCTAGTTAAATAATTACAAAATTACCTGTAAAATAAATCCTAACCTAAGTTACAATTGAACCTAACACTACACTATCAATAAATTAATTAAATAAACTATCTACAATTATCTACAATTAAATCAACTAAACTAAATTACAAAAAAACAAACACTAAATTACAAAAAAAACCCCACTAAATTACAAAAAATAAAAAAAGATTACAAGAATTTTAAACTAATTACACCTACTCTAAGCCCCCTAAAAAATAACAAAGCCCCCCAAAATAAAAAAATGCCCCTACCCTATTCTAAAATAAAAAGTTAACAGCTCTTTTACCTTACCAGCCCTTAAAAGGGCCTTTTGCGGGGCATGCCCCAAAGAAAACAGCTCTTTTGCATTTAAATAAACATACAATACCCCCCCAACATTACAACCCACCACCCATATACCCCTAATTTAACCCAAACCCCCCTTAAAAAACCTAACACTAAGCCCCTGAAGATCTTCCTACCTTGTCTTCACCACGCCAGGTATCACCGATCCGTCCAGAAAGAGGGTCCGATGTCTTCCTCCTATCTGGCAAGAAGAGGTCCAGAAGAGGCTCCAAAGTCTTCATCCTATCCGGCAAGAAGAGGAGATCCGGACCAGCAAACATCTTCATCCAAGCGGCATCTTCTATCTTCTTCCATCCGGCGTGGAGCGGGACCATCTTGAAGCAGCCGACTCAGATCCATCCTCTTCTTTCCGACATCCTAAGTCCAAATGAAGGTTCCTTTAAATGATGTCATCCAAGATGGCGTCCCTCGAATTCCGATTGGCTGATAGGATTCTATCAGCCAATCGGAATAAAGGTAGGATAATCTGATTGGCTCATTGAATCAGCCAATCAGATTCACGTTCAATCGGATTGGCTGATCCAATCAGCCAATCAGATGAGCTCGCATTCTATTGGCTGATCGGAACAGCCAATAGAATGCAAGCTCAATCTGATTGGCTGATTGGATCAGCCAATCCGATTGAACTTGAATCTGATTGGCTGATTCAATCAGCCAATCTGATATATCCTACCTTAATTCCGATTGGCTGATAGAATCTATCAGCCAATCGGAATTCGAGGGGACGCCATCTTGGATGAAGTCATTTAAAGGATCCTTCATTCGGACTTAGGACGTGGGAACAAGAGGATGGATCCACGTCGGCTGCTTCAAGATGGTCCCGCTCAGAGCCGGATGGAAGAAGATAGAAGATGCCGCTTGGATGAAGATGTTTGCCGGTCCGGATCTCCTCTTCTTGCCGGATAGGATGAAGACTTCTGAGCCTCTTCTGGACCTCTTCTTGCTGGATAGGAGGAAGACTTCGGACCCTCTTCTGGACGGATCGGTGATACCCGGCATGGTGAAGACAAGGTAGGAAGATCTTCAGGGGCTTAGCGTTAGGTTTTTTAAGGGGAGTTTGGGTTAAATTAGGGGTATGTGGGTGGTGGGTTGTAATGTAGGGGGGTATTGTATGTTTATTTAAAAGCAAAAGAGCTGTTTTCTTTGGGGCATGCCCCGCAAAAGGCCCTTTTAAGGGCTGGTAAGGTAAAAGAGCTGTTAATTTTTTATTTTAGAATAGGGTAGGGCATTTTTTTATTTTGGGGGGCTTTGTTATTTTTTTAGGGGGCTTAGAGTAGGTGTAATTAGTTTAAAATTCTTGTAATCTTTTTTATTTTTTGTAATTTAGTGTTGTTTTTTTGTAATTTAGTGTTTGTTTTTTTTGTAATTTAGTTTAGTTGATTTAATTGTAGATAATTGTAGATAGTTTATTTAATTAATTTATTGATAGTGTAGTGTTAGGTTTAATTGTAACTTAGGTTAGGATTTATTTTACAGGTCATTTTGTAATTATTTTAACTAGGTAGCTATTAAATAGTTCTTAACTATTTAATAGCTATTGTACCTGGTTAAATAAATACAAAGTTGCCTGTAAAATAAATATTAATCCTAAAATAGCTACAATATAATTATTATTTATATTGTAGCTATATTAGGGTTTATTTTACAGGTAAGTATTTAGATTATTTAGGTATAATTTATTTAATAAGATTTATTTTATTTCGTTAGATTTAAATTGTATTTAACTTAGGGGGGTGTTAGGGTTAGGGTTAGACTTAGCTTTAGGGGTTAATAAATTTATTAGAGTAGCGGCGAGGTCCGGTCAGCAGATTAGGGGTTAATACTTGAAGTTAGGTGTCAGTGATGTTAGGGAGGGCAGATTAGGGGTTAATACTATTTATTATAGGGTTTTTGAGGCGGGAGTGAGGCGGATTAGGGGTTAATACATTTATTTTAGTAGCGGTGAGGTCCGGTCAGCAGATTAGGGGTTAATAATTGTAGGTAGGTGGCAGCAACGTTGGGGGCGGCAGATTAGGGGTTAATAAATATAATATAGGGGTCGGCGGTGTTAGAGGCAGCAGATTAGGGGTACATAGGGATAACGTAGGTTGCGGCGGTGTACGGAGCGGCAGATTAGGGGTTAATAATAATATGCAGGGGTCAGCGATAGCGGGGGCAGCAGATTAGGGGTTAATATGTGTAAGGTTAGGGGTGTTTAGACTTTGGGGTACATGTAAGGCTGTTAGGTGCAGACTTAGGAAGTGTTTCCCCCTATGAAACAATGGGGCTGCGTTAGGAGCTGAACGCTGCTTTTTTGCAGGTCTTAGATTTTTTTTCAGCTCAAACGGCCCCATTGTTTCCTATGGGGGAATCGTGCACAAGCACGTTTTTTAAGCTGGCCGCGTCCGTAAGCACCGCTGGTATTGAGAGTTGAAGTGGCGGTAAATATGCCTGTACGCTCCCTTTTTGGAGCCTAACGCAGCCCTTCTGAGAACTCTCAATACCAGCGTTGTTTAAAAGGTGCGGGGGGAAAAAAGCATGCGTAGCTAACGCACCCCTTTGGCCGCAGAACTCTAAATCTAGGCGACTGTTAGTAAATTCACATTTTTCCCATACAATTTTGACCTTCAGCCCTGATGTTATAGGGGCACCACTCTCCCTATTATCTACTGTGGTCACTTTATAAAGTACTGGGGCGGGTAGGGTCAGGCCAGCCATCTCACCGGCAGATTACAGGCTGTGTCACTGACTCACTATATACAGTACTGGTGGGTTAAACAGTGCCACTATATACAGTAATAGGGGGTCAGACCATCTCACAGACTGTGGGCACAGGGTATCTCCTTTTGCAGACATGTAATCTGATTCACATTTTTTTCTGTGTTAAATGTAAAAAAAAAAAAAAAAAAAAAAAAAAGATATGTATTTATTTCACCTGGGCCCTGTGGTTTCTAGTTACGCCTCTACAGAGAACTACTTATTCCAAGCAGAAACTGTTGCTGATCCTGGTTCTATGGCAGTAGCAAGAAATGCAAAGCACCCCCAATCATTTAGCTCCCTCATTGGACTGATGAGGAGGGTAAAAAGGTCTACTCCCTGCCCCTGTTCTTTTAGGCAGGTCACTTTACACAATTGCCAAAACACACCCCGGACCACCTGGCTCTGCCCACAAAAAACATGTAACACCACCTCCCCCTGTCCCACCTCCCACTGTCCTGACCCTGCACATGAAAAACTTGTAACTACACCTCCAACCACCTTGTCCCAAAACACATGGAATACCTGCACTTCAAAACGCAGGAGTGTTTGATCCCACTTAATAAGGTTTCTGGACACAGCAGGGTCCCATAGCAGTGTCCAATGGGAGCCTCGTTCTCATGCCATTAGACACGGGAATAGAATATAGTGCAGCAAAGGAGGTAAATAGCGCAGCGATGGGCAGCATTTTTAAATATATTTATATATATTAATATATACATATATATTTATGTGTTATAAACATATTAACATGTAAATATATGTTTATAAGCATATACATGTATATTTATAGTAATAACACAGTTGCCAAAGACCGCAATGTACTGCTTTTTGCAGTAATTTTATTAAAAAATAAAGATGCTGCTATCTTTATTTTTTAATAAAATATATTACACTGTATTTTGGGGGCATTTGGTGAACATTTATAAAATTAACCAGAGATCTGATCTGTGGTTTATTTTGTAATGGCTGGATATTTAGCACGCAAATTTGTGCTCCACTTGTAATCTAGCCCTAAATGTATATCACTGTTTTGTATATATATATATAGCATGAAATATGCCCAGCCAAGCCACACACCCTTCCCGGCCCAGCCAATTCATTCCCCCACCTATGGCACTACTAACAAGCTGGTCACGGCTCCTACCTTGTTCATGCGGTGTGGCCAGTCTCCAGGCAGCTCGGCTACCACCTTCCGCCCTGCTCACGCTGTGGCGATAATTTTGAACATAGCGGTGGGTCTTCTTTATAACACGTGAAAGCAGCTCCCTGAATGACCTCCCTCACAGTGTTGTCCCCAAACCCTAGATGAGCTGCCCACCGGGAAATATCCCAGCATCCTGGCAGGCCAATTAGGCCCTGAACAAAAAGTATAAAAATGCGTATTTTTATTATTATTATTTTGTGTGTTTTGTTTCTCTAAACTCTAGTCAAAACTTTTGTGGCTTTGTAATCGTATTGGGTAACCTTTCTAAAAGGTTTCGCTATTGGAATAAATGTAGCTCACTCCCGCTACTAGACCAGAGCGGGAGCGAGCTACATTTATTCCAGTCGTGTGACTGGGCGTGCTGTGACTAGCTAGCAAGCCCGCAAAGCGCTTTGAATATCCAAGACCTGCCCAGTAGATCCTGGATCGGAGTCCAACGTTACACAGCAAAATTGGAAAACACTTTTATATTTAGTTACCGCTTAAATAATGTTATATAATTCTGCACTGTGTGCAAAATTATATAACATTATTCTGAACCTTTACTGTCCCTTTAAGGTACGTAGGGGTTCTAATATACACCCCCATCCAGCTCTATTCTCTTGCCTGTTGTCACTGATATCCCTTGATTACCCTGTTATGCTAAACAGCATGACCACATTACAAACCCCTGGAGATACTAAGATGGTGAATAGGGTTGTCAGGTATCCTCTACAAAAATACTGGGCAATTTTTTGGTGACTTGGTACAATGGCAGATGAGGGTCACACAGTACCCCTCAGAAGCTCTACCTCAGCAAAGTCGCTCTCTTGAACCCACAATATATATTTTTTACAACTAAGCAGTCATTCTTCCCCTTGGCTGCCATTAACATACAAAATAAAAAAACTGTGCCTCTTTGACTGCCAGTAAGAAACGTGAACAGAAATGTCCAGTATTCTTATGAAGATTTTACGCGACCGCTTGCTAAAATACTGGACTATCCAGTTAAATACTGGACACCTGGGCAACCCTAGTGGTGCAATATGCTCCAAGAGTGTCCCCACCAGTAGGCCAGCTTCTAGTTTTCCCTCACACTCTGAGCTATATGCAGGCGACAACAACATGTTGCCCATCCCACTTTAGGGGTTAAAGGGACATGGAAGCCTAGGCAATGCAAAAAGCTTTATAAAAAAAAAAGGATGCTTTTGACCTATATCTTAATGCTATATTAGCTACTGTGTTAGCCCTGAGATTGGCACTGGGCATGTGGTGGCAATCTTAACATTTAAAGCAATAAATAACCTAAAAAGCATTTTTCTATATGCTGCATTTAAGCAATTTTAATAAGCAACAAGATAGCTACAATTTTTGGCAAAGTGGCTAAAATGTGTCCATACCTTATTCCTGAGTGTAGTCAAACTTAAAAGTGTTGTAAAAGGTAATAACACACACTCTCACACAACACACGCACTACATACACTCTCATACAACACACACCACACACACTTTAATACAACACACACCACACACACTCTCATACAACACAGAGACCACACACACTCTCATACAACACACACCACACACACTGTCATACAACACACACCACGTACACTGTCATACAACATAGAGACCACACACACTCTCATACAAAACACACCACACACACTGTCATACAACACACACCACACAAACTGTCATACAACACACACCACACACACTCTCATACAACACACACCACACACATTGTCAAACAACACATAGACCACACACACTCTCATACAACACACACCACACACAATGTCATACAATACACACCACACACACTCTCATATAACACACCACACACACACTGTTATACAACACACACCACACACACTCTCATACAACACACACCACAAACACTGTCATACAACACACACACTGTCATACAACACACACCACACACACTCTCATACAACACACACCACACAAACTGTCATACAACACACACCACACATACTCTCATACAACACACACCACACACATTGTCAATCAACACAGAGACCACACACACACTCATACAACACACACAGTGTCATACAACACACACCACACACACTCTCATACAACACACACCACACACACTGTCATACAACACACACCACACACACTCTCATACAACACACACCACACACACTATCATAAAACACACACCACACACGATCATACAACACACACCACACACACTGTCATACAACACACACCACACACACTCTAAACAACACACACCACACACACTGCCATACAACACACTCCACACACACTCTTTCAGACACACCACTCACTTTCATACAACACACAAACAGTCGCAATCCAGTAAACATGGTGTTGCGGCCCAGTTATGGGTCACAACCATGGTTTGAAGAACCCTGCCTTACAGGGACACTGTACTACACAATTTTCTGTCATCCATATGAAATAGTATGAAAAAATGTCAAGTAAAAGCTTTTTAAAAGTAATGATGTAATGCCCATTGTGGATCATAGGTACTAAGTATATATTATACATATTATACTTTATACTACTATGTATTATACTGTCATATTATACTTTATACTACTATGTATTATACCTCCTGATACCATAAAAGCTTCTTCATAAAGTAAATACAAGATGTACATAGCACCTTCTCATATTCTCACCCCTGAAGGTAGTGTGGGGCCCCCCAAAGTGTAGGACTGTGGGAAGGTGCCCCTCTTACTCTGCCAAAGAGCAGGCCTAATTCTCTCAAAGAATTTTAGAAAGGCAAATTGAAGGTTGAGAGCTATTTATCTAATTGTGCAAGGTTCTGGGTGTGAAAGAGATACACCTACATTACAATTTAATGCTAAAAAAACCTACAACACTTTTTTGGGTGATTATCCTTCATGCCAGCGAGTTTTTGATCATCAGGCCGTTATTGAGCATTACAAGGAAGTACCTATAAACACATACACATTATTAAGAGCACACAGCTGCTACTTTTATGTTACATTACATTTAAACAGCTTTTACTTAAAGGGACAGTCTAGTACAGTTTTTGTTTAAAAAGATAGATAATCCCTTTAATACCCATTCCACAGTTTTGCAAAACCAACACAGTTATATTAATATACTTTTTACCTAAGTGATTAACTTGTATCTAAGCCTCTGCAGACTGCCCTCTTATTTCAGTTCTTTGACAGACTTGCATGTTAGCCAATCAGTGTCCATTCATAAGTAACTCCAGGGGCGTAAGCACAATGTTATCTATATGGCACACATTAACTAAGGCCTTCTAGCTATGAAAAACTGTCAAATAGATTAGAAATTAGCATATGAGCCTACCTAACTTAACTTTCAACTATGAATTAGACATGTGCGATTCGGTTCGGTTCGATTCGGAAATTCGGAAAATTTGGCAAATTCGGCGATTCGGATCGAACCGAATTTCCGAATTAAAATGTTGCCGAATTTTCCGAATCGAACCGAATCGAATCGATTCATAAATTCGGATGGCCGTTGGGATTACACTAGTATTATACAGTATGTTAGGTTAACACCTAATATACAGTATAATACTAGTCTAATCCCACCTAACACTTACCGAATTGCCGAATTTCTGAACCGAATCGAACCAAATCGAACCGAATCGAACCGAATCCAGCCGAATTTCTTCGAATCCGAATGAATCCGAAACTAATCCGAAACTAATCGATTCGAAATATTCCGAATTCGAATCGATCTGAAACGAACTTCGAAAAATTCTGAATCGATCCGAACCGAACCAAATTTTTTGCCATGCACATGTCTACTATGAATAGCAAGAGAACAAAGCAAACGTGATGATAAAAGTAAATTGGAAAGTTGTTTAAAATGACATGCCCTATCTGTATCCTGAAAGTTTAATTTTAACTAGACTGTCCCTTTAAATACTGCTCTTTCATATGGATGACAGATTTTGTTAGAGAAGTACTATTTACAGCTAGATGGCAAATGACCTTCTTTGCAGCTATATGCTCTCTAGGAGCATATAGTATGATTTGAGGAAAGCATAAACAATGTCATATGTTGCCAAAACAGTGTTCATGAAAACATTTAGGGCTAGATTACAAATGGAGCGCTAAATTATAGCATGCCCACAAACGGTCAAATGTGCCCGTTTGCGGGGACGCGATAATTAATCAGCTATTACAAGTGTATCGCAAGATCTCAAGTTAATTTGAGCTCCATACCGCACACAAATACCAGTGCTGCTTTGAGCCGGTTTTACGTGCTCATGCACGATTTCCCCATATACATCAATGGGGAGAGCCGGCTAAAAAAAAGCCTAACACCTGCAATAAAGGAGCATAAATCTCCGTAACGCAGCCCCATTGATTCCTATGGGGAAAGAAAAGTTATGTTTACCTAACACCCTAACATAAACCCCGAGTCTAAACACCCCTAATCTGCCACCCCTGACATCGCCGCCACCTACATTACACTTATTAACCCCTAATCTGCTGCCCCCGACATCGCCACCACTATACTAAAGTTATTAACCCCTAAACCTAACCCTAAGTCTAACCCTTACCGTAATGTAACCCTAACCCTAACACCCCTAACTTTAATATAATTAAAATAAATCTAAATAAAAATTACAATTAATACCTAAATAATTCATATTTAAAACTAAATACTTACCTATAAAATAAAACCTAACCTAGCGACAATATAACTAATAGTTATATTGTAGCTATCTTAGGTTTTATTTTTATTTCAAAGCTAAGTTTGTATTTATTTTAACTAGGTAGATAAGTTAGTAAATAGTTATTAACTATTTACTAATTACCTAGTTAAAATAAATACAAATGTACCTGTAAAATAAAACCTAACCTGTCTTACACTAACACCTAACATTACACTACAATTAAATCAATTACATTAATTAAATACAATTAAATAAATTACAAAAAATAAATAAACACTAAATTACACAAAATAAAAAAGAAATTATCAAATATTTAAACTAATTACACCTAATCTAATAGCCCTATCAAAATAAAAAAAAACCTAGACTAAACTAAACCGCCAATAGCCCTTAAAAGGGCCTTTTGCTGGGCATTGCCCCAAGGAAATCAGCTCTTTTACCTGTAAAAAAAAATTACAAGCAATCAGCCAATAGGATTGAACTTCAATCCTATTGGCTGATCCAATCATCCAATAGGATTGAGCTTGCATTCTATTGGCTGTTCCAATCAGCCAATAGAATGCGAGCTCAATCCTATTGGCTGATTTATTTTAATTATATTATAGTTAGGGGTGTTAGGGTTAGACTTAGGGTTAGGTTTAGGGGTTAATAACTTTAGTATAGTGGCGGTGGTGACGTTGGGGGCGGACGATTAGGGGTTAATAATATTTAACTAGTGTTTGTGATGCGGGAGTGCGGCGGTTTAGGGGTTAATATGTTTATTATAGTGGCGGAAATGTCCAGAGCGGCAGATTAGGGGTTAATAATTTTATTTTAGTGTTTGCGATGCAGGAGGGCCTCGGTTTAGGGGTTAATAGATAGTTTATGGGTGTTAGTGTACTTTGTAACACTTTAGTTATGAGTTTTATGCTACACATTTGTAACATAAAACTCATAGCTACTAACTTTAGATGGCGGTATAGGGTGTACCGCTCACTTTTTGGCCTCCCAGGCAAAACTCGTAATATCGGCGCTATGGAAGTCCCATTGAAAGTTAGTTACGTTGCGTTACGACCAAAAAAGTGTGCGGTACACCTATACCTGCAAGACTCATAATAGCAGCGGTAGTGAAAAAGCAGCGTTATGAGGCTTTTTCACTCATAACGCATAACTCGTAATCTAGCCGAAAGATAGCAGAATCTTTTTTTATTAAAGTGACTGCACTAGGGAGTATTTTGGGGCTAAAGTTGGTGGGTGTGGGGTATTAGAAAAAAAAAAACGGCATAAAAAGTGCCTTTACATTGCGGTCTATGGGAACTGTGTGTTCCCAATAAATATTTATTTATTTATAAAATATTTTACCAGGAAGGATACATTGAGATTTCTCTAGTTTTCAAGTATGTCCTGTATATACACATATTAACACATAAATATATATGTGTATAAGACATAAATATATATTTAAATTTGCTGCCATTGATGAGCTACTTACCCCTTTCACTGCGCTTAAATTCTAATGCCGTCTCTGTCGGCAACAGAACAAAGCTCACATTAAAGCCTATAGAAGCGCACTCTTGTGAGCACAAAGCTTCCCAGTAATGCAAATGCAAGCTCGCATTCGCATTGTGGTCATCTTGTAATAACAGCACACATTAACGTGCGCTGGTATTACACAATGGAGCACAAATATTGCTTTCATGAAACATCCAGCCAAAGGTTCACCTGAAAAACTTAACTTTTTTGTTGATATAAACATGCATAATTTGTAACCATTTACTAGAAAAAAATAGCAAATCACAAACACACACACATACTATATATATTATAAATATAATGTATTTTTTTAAAGTGGACATAAAAAAGAATTGTTTATGTGGCGATTACTCAATGAACAAGCTCTAGAAAGAGTTAATTACAGTGATTAAAAAATATCACTCTTTATATTATCAAGCACATGTAATGTATTCATTTATTCGCACATCACACAGGTGAAACCCTTAGTTCTAAGAATGGTTCGTTAAGCAGGCTGATCTACGCCACTCTTTTTCCCACAGGGGGCAGTAACGTTACACAGAACAAACTCAGATACTGTATGAATAAAAGCAGCGCTCTGCGTGTAAATATTCCCAGACAGGACAGAGATACACAAACCACTGGGCATAGAATCCTTTACTCAAATCAATACCTTAATCTGTAAGCAAATGTAATTTAATATATTGCTTGTGGATACCAACAGATGTCAGAGTTCAAAACTGTGGTAAAATCACTGGGTACTGGAATGGAATGTGTATACACACACACATATGTATATATAAATATATATATATATATATATATATATATATATATATATATATATATATATAAAATATAATATGTATATATATATATATATATATATATATAGATATGCATGCAATATATATATATATATATATACACATATATATATATATATATATGTATACATACATATATTTACACACATATATATATATATATATATATATATATATATATATATATATATATATATATATACTGTATATCAAAAAGTTTACATTCATTGGAATAATACAATTTTGTTTTTGGATCCCCCTCCTGCTGGATGACCATATATTCAGGATGTGAGAGTGCATATTTGTGTCTGTGAGTATATATATATATATATATATATATATATACTGTGTATATATATATATAATATATATATACTGTATATATATATATATATATACACACACAAACACACATGTATGCATCAACATATATAGATATGTATCTGTGTGTGTTTTGTGCTTTTTGAGACTGTGTGTTTGTAGTCTATTTAATAGATTGTATTTCAGTTTATCACAGAATTTATCTAAAATGTCCCAGTTGGGCTTTAATGGAGAATTTAATATATTGATTTGTTTATTTGCATATATACATGCAGCTATATAAAATACAGCAAATATGGTAAATACCACCTGCAGAACATTAATGGGGTTAATGTTAAAGTACATTTTTGTGTATTTAGCTATATATTAATGTTTAGTTAGCATACAGTCTTATGGGGGAGGGTGAAGAGACTCGGTGATCGTGACAATAAGAATAAAAGAAGGGAAGGTGGAGACAAGCAGACTTTACTTCCCCCCTCTCCTCTCTCGTTTGCTGTCATTCTCAAAATTGGGTTATTTGCTGTGATTTTTTTTTTTTTTATTGAGGACATAATAGCACGTGACTCCTGTGTGAGCTTGTAGGGTGAAAAATGTAGTTAGGGTATTTAACTCATTGAGTGCTTTGATGTTTAAAAACTGTTATGAATTGCTAACACCCCCCCCCCATTTAAAAAAAATTAAATAATAGAGCACATTTAGGTAAACAAGTAAGATTGTGGAACACCTCTCACATCATCATTCTGCTTCCCACCTTTCAGTGTACGTGCCCTGCTGTTGCTCACCAGTAACCTACTGTTTAACTTGAGAACAATAATACAGTGACTGTATCATTTTTTTCAACCTAAAATACACTGTTGTTCATTTTGGCCATGAAGGGGTGTGAATGGTAGCAATTACAGCTTTCCTTGGTAAAGTGAGAGAAGGGTAGATTAGTGAAGCCAAATAATATGTAGATGCGAAGATAAAAGGCGTGCTGGTTCTCTCCGGGGAGCGAGGGAGCTGAACATATGAAAAGGAGCCTTAGTTAAAAGGGAAAGACTCAAGAGGAAACTACTGTTAAACACTAGTATATATGTGCTGGTTATAAAAATCTATATATGTGAATGTGTTAATAAGTGCATTAGATATTTTTGCTTTAGTAAAAAAAAATGAGCTGTGCCACATTACAGACAGCTGCACGTACACTCGGATCCAGGCACATTATGCCAGCTCCCATAAGCCTCCTTTTAGTCCTGAGTGACATATTGAAGTTGAACAGTCTCTTTGGAGTGTTGTATATGTTTTTCCAATCTAAGGCCCAGGAGTTCCAATACAGTCTTTCAAGGCTTCTTTTCTGCCTTTCCTTTCTCCCATCCCCTGCTGCTCCTTTATTTCTCTCCATGTGCATCACACAAATAATGCTCCTTTTCTGACAGGTGATAACTTCTATTCTTTAATGATTCCAAGTATATCCAGGTTTGGGGCATTTATCTTGCTCAAAGAATTACTCCTATTAATTTTAGACAGAAGAAAAACTGATCAGACAGGAGGATAGATGATAGATAGATAGATAGATAGATAGATAGATAGATAGATGATAGATAGATAGATAGATAGATAGGGAGTTTTATATATATATATATATATATATATATATATATATATATATATATATATATAAATATATATATATACATAGAGAGAGTTAGATATATATTAGATTAGATAGATATATAGACAGATATGTAGAGAGAGAGATAGATAGATAGTGATATATATATATATATATATATATATATATATATATATATATATATATATATATATATATATATATATATATATATATGATAAGTTTATAGGGATTTGCACTCTCACCTTTCATATAATGTGCCAGGGTGTCAGGAACTTAGATATTCACTTCAAAGTTATAGTACCGCACTCTCTGGACTTGTAATAGCAAAAATGTATTTTGTGCAGTGATGTTTCGGGGAGCTAACTATCCCCTTCATCAGACGATGAAGGGGATTGTTGGCTCCCCGAAACGTCACTGCACAAAATACATTTTTGCTATTACAGGTCCAGAGAGTGCGGTCCTATAACTTTGAAGTGTATATATATATATATATAGATAGATAGATAGATAGATAGATAGATAGATGATCGATAGATGATATATAGATGGTAAATACTGTATATATAATAATATACACACACACATAGGAGAGAAAGATAGATAGATCAATCCCTTCTGCATCCTCTGCATTGCATAGAACATCTAAAAGGAACTATGAGGTTTGGTTGCAACAGTAATTAATTTGGCACCCAATAGAACCACCACGTTATGGTTCTCATTTGAAAACATTGAACACTTCTGATATAGCATTAACAATGTGTGTAAAAAATAAGCTTGCCCTTGATTTCCTTTTAAATAAGCAGAATGGTCTTCTTTCTAACATATCTTAGCACCCCTTTCTGCACTGTATTCTGTAACATCTAAATTAAACTCAAATAAATTAAACCAATTCATCTCAGAACTGAAATAATAGAATAGACCATTTTAATTATTATGAGTATAGCTTTACATATCAAGACCCCATAATTACAAAAAATAGACATAAATAAATATCTATCTTTATCTTGCACTTTATCACATTAAGAGCCAAATTACGAGAGGAGCGATATTGAGTTTTCGTGTTCATTTGTGCTCAAGTAAAATTGCGCTCATATTACAAGTTGAAAGTAAACGTGATTGATTGACTGCAATTGAAGTTAGCGTTTGTCAGGTTAGGGAGTCCTCAGAGCTGTGGTTAACTGTTTCACTAAAAAAAGGTGTCACAAAAAACATCAAAAATACATTACACAATACAGTTACACTCATAATACCAATAATAAAAAAAATGTAAAAAAATTGCACAAAAAAAGTTATAAGGGCTCAAAGATATGAGGTCCCAAGTGTAAGGGAAAAAAAAGGCAGGCAAAGGGATTCGACATAGACATAATAGTCTATATATGTATACATATGTATTTATATGTGTATATATGTATTTACACACATATATACACATATAAACACAATAATACATATGTAAACATATATAGACACATATACTGTAAGTGCATTGGAGCGTTTTGAAGTTAAGTAAATGAAAACATGAAAAATCATATTTATACAGTATTCATATTTAATAAAGTGTTATGTGTATTTACTGTAAATGTTTCAAATTCCAACGTTCTGCACATAGCAGAATATGTTCAAAGTATTTTTAAATAGATATTCCTATATTTATCTGTATATATCTAAACCTATATACATTCATCTATATATATAGGTATAGATATATATTTACCAAAATACCATTAGATATATGTATAAATATTTATTTATGAATAAACAGAACATATTCTGCTATGTGAAGAAAATTGGAATGTGAAACATTCATATTTTCATGTCTGGTTAGGGCACTTGAGAATATGCATTCAGGTTAGTGCGCAAGTGGGGTGTTTTTCCTCCCACTTTTTTTGCTCTGTTGACTTCTATAGGGGAATAGATGATTGCACAGCAATATTCTATTGTTGGCTTTTTGCTCGAGTCAGGTTAGCGCAAGAGCAATAACTTTTTACTTTTAAAGGGACACTGTGCCCAAATTTTTTCTTTTGCGATTCAGATTGAGCATGAAATTTTAAGCAACTTTCTAATTTACTCCTATCATCAAATTTTATTCATTCTCTTGGTATCTTTATTTGAAATGCACAAATGTAAGTTTAGATGCCGGCTCATTTTTGGTGAACAACCTGGGTTGTCCTTGCTGATTGGTGGATAAATTCATCCACCAATAAAAAAGTGCTGTCCAGAGTACTGAAACCAAAAAAAGCTTAGATGCCTTCTTTTTCAAATAAAGATAGCAAGAGAATGAAGAAAAATTGATAATAGGAGCAAATTAGAAAGTTGCTTAAAATTGCATGCTCTATCTGAATTACAAAAGAAAAAATTTGGGTTCAGTGTCCCTTTAACTCATAATATCAGTGCAACCCGACACGTGCAAAACATTTACTTCTAGCGCAATTAGTGCTCTAGCGAAAGTGCTAAATTGCGCTCCACTCGTAATCTGGCCCTAAGTGAGGTGATAAGGTTAAAATATTCAATTTGTAGGCAATATTGTACCATAATGTATACCCAATAGAGTATAGTACACTGCAAGAGCCGAACGGTACAATGCTACACAGTACCGCACAAACGTATTCTCAGGTATACATACCAGAAATGGCAAGGCTGAGGGCCTCTTCCATGCAGCAAAGTCACAATAGAAATCCTTCCTGCGGGACGATGGTAGATAACTTTTCTTTACTAGAGTGTGCTAGGAGCAAGATCCTCTGGCTGGAAAATATGAAAGATGTCCACACATGGAAAATGCTTTTGGGCTATGAAGGAAACCCCTTATCTAGATCTTTACTTGCAAGAGTAAAAATAAATATAAATATGAGGTATAAGAATGTGTTTGATCATGTGTAACAAAAAATAGCTATTTACTTAGAAAATAATACCTTATACCTAAAAAGTTGTGACTGAAACAAGAAACGTTCTTTCACTTTGAAACTAGGCCACTAGGCCCCTTTTAAATGCCTTGTAATTGGTTTCTGTTTTGTTTTTGTTTGTTTGCTTTTAAACAGCATCAGGTTTATATTTACATCAAAGTTGTGTAGTGCTCGTGTGTTTTCTGTTGAAGGGATTGCAAGTTACTCAAGTCTACACATTATGCCTTTTTTCTTGTTTTATAAGTTTAAAGTGTAGGTAAAGTTTGCTATACCACATAATCCATGTCCAAAGGTCTACAGAAATGAATGGTACTTTCATTCATCAAAAAAAATATTTTTATTTAGAAAGTTAGTTTTCGCTATTTTTATTTACCTTTTGCCATTTCGTAAATGCAGCCCGTTTCCCCCCCCCCCCTTTCAGGTCAAGTTTTCATATTATCCAATTGAAATTCTGGTCGTTAGGCGGCCGTCATTTAAGTCATTGTGCTATCCGATGATCTGCACATGCGTTCCCAATAATACTTGTACTACGAAGACAGGCGCGCTCCCGTTTCGCACATGCTTATTGAGAGTGTTCCAATTTTATCATTATCACATAGGGCTCTTTGCCGAGACGGATGACGCCTGTGCTTTGAATTTTTTTTATCAGATTAACACATGCGCATTGTTGAACGTCGACTAATATATGCGCATGCGTTGTTCATTGGTTACACATGAACGCGCTTTTGAGACACATATAGAGCAGGTGGGACCGCTCTATACGTCAGACGGATAGAAATTAGGAAATGGCAAATGGGAGGAGTAAGTGTCAGCACGGTAGGGAAATAAAAAACATCTTTATTATATAAATATAAAATATTTTTCAAACCATAAGTTAGCGATTAAAAAGCATTAGTGTATAGAGACAGTGAAAACTGTACCTTCACTTTAAACATATAATTGTACTGCGTTGTAACCTTTAAGAGTAAAAACTAATTTAATGTGCCTCTAAACAAACATGTGCAGTCATAATTCTCTGTGTACTGAATTGCTTGTGTAATGCCCTAAAAAGACATATTTGAAAAGGAACCTACACAGTCCCTTTTAAATGTACCTAAAGCATAGCCTATTTTGATCAAACTGATTTGTAAAAAACAGGCACCACTTAGTCCTAGTTACAGCAAAAATGTTTTGACAAGGACTCTTTAAGGTGTAATGTTTTTTTTTTCTTAAAACCAACCCTGTTGTAAGAATTCTATACCCCTTTGGTATGAAAACAAATAAAAAAATAGGGTTTTTAATTCTGGTCTGTACAAATCTGTTACATACACAGTAGATTATCCTATTTTCTCATGTTTCATATAGGTAGAAAGTTTGTAAGAGTAATTGTACCTATATATATATATATATATATATATATATATATATATATATATATATATATATATATATATATATATAAAATTAAAAACTAAATAACACCTACTTACATAATAGTATTGCTGAGTTTAATAAACCACTACATATAAATGATAGTCAGAGGATGTGCAAGAGTCAGTGAATATGCACATATATAGGTTTATCTAGTCTAATTAAAAACATATAGTAAACTGAAACTTACTGTAGGTAATTATAAACTTTTTGGAAAATCCCCGAATATGTATAGGAGTTTTATTTTTTCTGCAAAAATGTATAGCCTCATCTGGACATATATACAACAAACAAACAAACACCTCTTTATTGATTCTTCTCACATGAACATCATCTATTTGGCCACTACAATAAGGATGTGGCACCACCTGAACAGAATCACCTAAGGCTCAGTTGTAAGCATTGTTGAATGTCTGTTTTTTTTACATTTGACTGACAGGAGCAATGTTCCCCTTGACATTTGAACTACCATTCAAATGTTTCGACAGAGCAAATTTTAACACTTAAATATTGAATATAGAGATTACTTTGGGATATTGATTTCTTTTGGCCTATATTGAAGTTTGTGTATCACCATTTGAATGTAAACATAAAATATTTGAATGTTCTGCTCAATATAGGGAAAATGTATTGCTTGTTTCCAAAAAATGAATGAGCCCAATTTTTTTTTTTTTTAACTAATAAACCAAAATATATAACCATTCCTATTGAAATTAGGCCAGGTTATGGAAGGTTTTCAGTCCCTTATGCTTTCAGTATTATTAAACTGTAAAGTGACTTCCTCGTTTAACATATTAGATGATGATTTCAGGTGGATGTAAAAATGGACTTTAAGAGAAAGAGAAGCAGATATAACATAGGAAATACTTTTCTTACTTAGTGGATGTGTACTACTTACTGCTAACCAATTGCATCACTCAATAAACTTATCTAAGAGAAGGGTTCCCTTAGAATTGTTGATTTATTTAACCATACATCGACTTTCTCGATAATAATTGAAACTTTAAAATTGATTTGTTTATGTATCATTGATGCAATTTACAATTTGAGATAAAATAATTTTAAATAAGACATTGTCCTTGATTGAGAATCTGTCCTTTCTTGTTCAAATAATCTATTGGACTGTAAGATATATTCATGTCTGCTGGTCTTCACCAAGGAAAACACAATGAAATCGTAATGGTTCTCCACTTAGTATAACTATGCACATTAAACAGTCCAAAAAACATTCTACCGGTAATATTAGACAGGAAGAGCATTTCTTATAGGAAACATCATCTGACCCCAGTATTAAGCTGTTTTCAGTTCTTGAAACTATTTTTATTGCAGATATTGCAGAGTGTATAAGCATTATATATGAAACGGAATCAGGGACTATTACAATAAAAATTGTATGTAACATTGATTTCATTTACAGGCGAAAAGTTTGGCTGTCTTGTTATCCTTTACCACAGATTCTATGAATATATCTAACTAACCTTAAGAGTAAAAATGAAAAAGAAATATTTATATTTAATACTTTTCTCCATGTGTAAATTCCGCTTCTATTGAGATCAACAGTTACCCCTGATCGGAAATTAGCCATACTTTATTTATAACATCACAGGGAGTTGGAAAACATTTTTATTTATTTTTTGTGAGTGTGCACTAAAACCTTAGAGAATAATAAGGGTTTGTTTTCCAGCTGTAAAACTGGAATATACCTGAAACTACTTTTTTTTTATGTCTACTAAATTTGTGCTGGCAACCCGTTAGTGGTCAAAAATGTAAAATAGTTAATTGCAGGGAAAGAGCAGTGGAAATCAAAAGCAACATATTATAGGGTGCAGACAGAGGTGTAGAAATGTGGATTTTTCATACAAAAAGTAATAATTTCAAAGCACCAATTTGGGTAATTTGTTCCTATATGCATTTGCATATCTTGTTTTTTCTGTAAAATGTATAACAAAAAAAGTAAAATTGCTTCATGACATTTATTGCAACTCCCACAGCATAAACCTGAAATATCCTTCTTTGCTCAAGGTTAATACACTTCTCAAAGGGTTAAAAAAAAATTCTCATGCTGTGTTTTGCTGAAGTATAAATTATTGTCATTAAAATGTTGAAGATGATACTTCAGAAGTTATTAAATAGCACTGAATGCTCCTCTTAGCAAACTCAAGTCTGTACAGTACATTAGACGACGGAGCAACTCTCATTCTTTAGCCTGGGGAAGGTTTGCTCTGAGCCATCTGAGAACAGTCATTAGCCAATAACCAAATTATCTGTACCAAAGATGGATTTCATATCATATTTCCCCTGTGGCTAATAACACCCATCTGCTTTCTAAATAATGAAGTTCTGCTAATTGTTCATTTCTACAGTTTGAGGGGATTTTAGATTGAAATTGAACTAGTTTCATTGTGTCAATAAAACATTTGAGAAACATTCATAGATAACTGTATACATAAATCTAAATCTGTATATATGTGTGAGTGAATGCATGCTAAACAAGATCTCTGTTAATGTATATCTACTCACAAAGTTACACAAACGCGCACACATATGCACAAGTGTATTAAAGCACAAGCAGTTATAGCCGCTTACACACTTTCATGTTTACATATGACTGTATTTCCTAGATAGTAGTGCTAATCAGTAGGCCCCTCAGCTCTCTTTGTATTGGTTCATTTAAAACTCCTGTCTACGCCTTACGTATTCATTGCGTCCATATATACAATCTCTCAAAATATTGCTCTGTGATGTCAGTTTTTAATGTAATACTATAAAAGTAGAAGAACTTATCCATACCCAGTCTATAAGGGATACATTTACAAAACTTTGCTTGGAAAATATTTCCCCTTTGTATTTAAATGAAGTAAAACACAATATATACACTTATATCATTAGCCTATTTTATTATAAACCACTAATCTGATTTTAGCACTTCTGTATTATAAAAATATTGATATCACCTATACCAGAATTATACCATTTTGTATATATGTTTTAATGTCAAAAATGGTGTGCCTTTTGCCGTTAATACAGCTTCAGCACATGCTTTCAAAAATAGTTACCTTTCTTAGTAATAATTTTGGCTCTGTCAAAACACACACACATACAGTTTTTGAATAAGATAATATGCACATTTTAATATGTAATTGAATTACTCTAGCTATATATTGGTCTGTCTATCAACTGCTATCTATATCTTTCTATCTATCTATCTATCTATCTATCTATCTATCTATATATCTCTATCATATACCTACCTCATCTATATGTCTAATTAAAATATCTATCAAATCTTACATTACATCACAGTTAAAATTACACAAACATATTGTTAGATAGGCATTGCTTGTTAAGGAAGAAGTCAGCAAAGTGATATCTGAAAAGAGAGAAACCATTATCATGTCAAGTATCCCAAATTTCACAGTAGTGGAGCTAAAAAGGAATTTTTAGTAATTAAAGTTATTTACAGTAGGTAACAATATAGGGTAGGGAAAACCTTTTTCATTTAGTATTCCATTTAAATATATTTAAAATGAATGTAACAGACGTGGTGTTTTTAATATCAAAAAGAGGAAAATTAATTTGAGGGTAAAATGATACCTGCATCTATATATTGTTTAGGGATTCACTGAAGGGAATTAACACCTTTAGGTAACTAAACGACAGGTTAGTATCAAACTGGCTGCAATAGACAAAACAAAGAATTTTATTTTTCTACATTATACAAAATACTTTTTTATGTGGCAATAAATTCTAAAAAAGTGTTTACATGCTCAAACATTCCCAAAACTGAAGGGAATGCCTGCAGTGTTTATAACAGCAAATAAGGCATTAAGGGTTTTATATTCTTGTAGACGTTGACTAAACGTTGGCACACAACAGATTTATAACAAAGCTCATTCTTTTCTCTTTGGGACAATTGTGAGTTCACCCATTAAGTTTGCACAAAAACTGTACTGAAATAGCACAATTTACTTAGGAAACTCTACACATATAAAAGGCTACATATTAATGTATACAATTATATTTTAATTGCATTTTGAGTTCTTTATAGAAGTTAATGTTCCACATAGATATAATTTAAGCACATGGCCAATGACCAACACACACTAGAAGTTAACAATATCCTAATCTTGAACAGAAAGCAAAAATAAAAATAGTGTTATTTTATTTTTTAGATCTTATAAATCATTTTATGTTTTTGGTTATTTTTTGCAACAACACTTGAGTAGAACAGTTTAAAATACACCGATCATAACATTATTTAAATACAATGTTTCATCAGCACCTTGTATAGAAACATAGGTTTATTCAAAAAAATATTACATAGTAATATTATGGGACTAGGAATGTGTGAATAATTTGCAATACATTTATAAAATGGATCATAATAGTTAAAATACTTTTCAGTTGAGTCAGCAAATAAAGTTGCAGTAAGTCTTAAGTGTGAACACAGGACATAACATTGAGCCATAGAATAGAAAATAGACAATATAATATCTTGCCCATTGATTTATGAAAAAAACATCTTATAAAGTACATCACCAAAAAGTGTAACATGATAGTTAAGTCTAAAATGTTGAGCATTTAGATTTTCTTAATATTTTGATTTAAATAAAAAAACACTACAGACATAGAGCAATTTTATTTTCATTATTTTATTTGATCACTATAAGAGGCCAATGAAAAAGTTGAATTTTATGGATATGGACCCATTTTTAAAACACATAATCCGCAAAATAATTTGCAAGTAAATAATATGCACAAACATAGAAAAAATAAATTAAAGATAATGTCTTCCAGTTATGTACATAGTTATTTTAATTTTCATAGGATTTTTATTATCCTAAGCAGTCCATGATTTAACAAATATAGCCGAAGATTACAAAAAAAAAAAAAAAATTGTAGAAAAATAATTAGGGTAAAAAGTGAATTTACAATCAATGAAAATCAATTTTGTTATTTTTTGAAAATGAAATCCTTATATTACTATTTATACTGTGTGGCAGGAAATTGATTTAGATACACAAATACATTTAAATTCATTTTAATTCAAATGAATGTAATCACATATGGAATTGTAACTTAAATTGAACACCTTGGAATATTATATATATATATATATATATATATATATATATATATATATATATATATATATATATATATACATATATATGTGTGTGTGTGTTTTTGCAAGAACTTTCAGTTTTATATAAGTAACACATACTTTCTTTACCATACATATAAAAAGTAAGTTGCAAATCTACATTTTGAAAATATACAAACATAATTCACCAAACCAAAACTTTAAAAATAAAATATTGCAAAGTATTTTACAGAAGCAAAAAAAAAAAAAACATCCTGGGAAAATAAATAGAAAGGGTCATGTTTATCCGTAAATAATATTAAAATATCCTCATCAAATTAGTATGTGTACAAAAGTATGTAGAATGACAAACAAAAAAATAAAAATAAAAAAGGAAAATACACGATCTCAAAAACATACATATGTATATATATAACACATATTTACAATGGCATTAAGTAGAAATCTTTTTAAAAGTTTAATTGCTTTATAATGGAATATGTTGGTATTTTAATTTTATTTCTGTATACCACCCCTTTTAATACAGCATACACAATATAGATAAAAAAAACAATTTGGAGTTTTGTGTGTTTTGTAATAGTTCTACTATAAAAAACATACAGGCTGATAGAATAACAAAATGTAAATAGTGATATGATATAGCATGCAAAGGCAAAAAGATGAAACAATAGTAAATTGGAATTTTGGCCCTGAAAGCAGTAATACAACTATACCAATTAATGAGATTGTATAATACAATTGCTTCATATTATTATATCGAAATATTACTCAACATCTTGCCCCATCATGTAGATTTTGGTGTAAATAGATAATTTGCCAAGCAACATTTGATATCCATGAATCTTTTTTCCCCAAAGACTAGGGATATGCACCTGACATTAAAATAACAAAAATAAAACAACACAAATACATTAACTTAAAAAGACCTTTGGATGTGCATTTTTAAATTAAAAATGTGAATAATTAATCAGATTAATTTTTGTGGTGTTCAAATATATATATATACATATATATATATATTTTTTTTTAACAAGCAGGGCATTTATATTAACCGCATGCATGCCAGCGGTATCCCCCCCCTCACCTTCAGCTGCACTTCAGGGGTTAAATAGTCTAATTAATAAATAACACACATATTTCCATTCAAAGCTGCCAAAGTCTTTGTTACAATGATTTACATTAATAATAATAATTAAAAAAAATATTCACAGTTCTTATAATTTTAGCCCATTCCCCCAATATTCTGATTAATAAATTACTCCCCCTCTTCTTTTTTTACCTTCATGGAGGAACATGAACATTTAGATGAGTTGAGGTGTACCAAAGAGAATAGCTAAAAGCAATTTTAGTGATGTTTGTTTATGTCTGTATATAGTCTTCTGGTGAGAGATACACCAGTGATTCCCTAAGAGTCCTGTAACTATTATTATTTCTCTTTTGTAAAATCCAAAAGTACTTACTTCATCCCCACACCCCCTTACATCCACTCTTTCTGTTTCATAGTCATTGTACAGAGGTCTGCAGTGTGTGATGGAGTGGAGGAGTCTCAGCTTGTGAATACACATCCTCCATGGGGGGGTGAGGAACCCCAGCTGGGGTCATTCTTTTCTCTTTCTGCCTTCTGTTGCAAAACCAAACTCTCACCACCTCCTTCTCCAATTGGAGACTGTCTGCCAGGCTGGTGATCTCATGGGCTGAGGGTTTGGGGCACTTTAGGAAATGGTTCTCCAGTGCTCCTTTCACCCCAACTTCTATGGAGGTCCTCTTCTTCCTTTTCCTTCCCTGGGCTGCAATCTTGTCCAGGTTTGTGGGACTCCCCGTAGTGGAATCTGTCTCCTCCAGCCACTTGTTCAAAAGAGGCTTCAGTTTGCACATGTTCTTGAAACTCAGCTGTAAAGCTTCAAACCTGCAGATAGTTGTTTGAGAAAAGACGTTACCATACAAGGTGCCCAGGGCTAAGCCAACATCTGCCTGAGTGAAGCCCAGCTTGATTCTCCTCTGTTTGAACTGCTTGGCAAACTGTTCTAGGTCATCAGAGCTGGGGGCATCTTCGTCTGAGTGGTCCTGGTGGTGGTTGAGGTGCTGTGGAGGTGACTCTACATGAGTGTCATGGACACCTGGGTCATCGTGCAGTGGGTCTCTGATGTGGTGCAAGGATGAAGCCTGTGGACCTAGCAGATTGGTATAAGAAGACTGGGAGTAGATAAGGGGTTGATGGCTGTTGGAGCTTGGGGACATTGGCGACAGGTGGTGGTTCCCACTCTGCGCCCACGCGTGGCTACTTGGCGTTTGCTGATGGACCAGGTGAGATCTGTGATGGTGGAAGCTGGTACTCAGGTCCTCCCTGCTGCTCTGAACTGCTCCTTTGCCATGATCTGCTTGACCACCTAGGTGGGAGCCGCTGCCCCAGTCGCTGGTGGGATTAGGCAACCACTGGTGATGGGTGAGGCTCATTGGGTGTCCGGCGTTGGTGGCCAAGCCTTGAAGGTACTCTTGGTGCATCATCTTTTGCACCTCTCTGTAGGTGGTACCCTGGTGCATCCTGTCTGAGTCCGGATGCATCAGAGGATTAGAAGGCAATGTGTTATTCCTAGGCAGATACTGAGCAGTTGCAGCCATGGCTCCTACTCCTTAACTGGCTGCAACTTTCCAGCTTTGGCTGCTTTAGAACCAAGCAACAACCCAGTGAAAAGAGTCCGTAACAGTGACACATCCCACTTACGCGGCAATTGGTTCGTTCTCCCCTGATTGACGCTTCAGCCTCACCTCCTTTCCTCTCTGTTAACGCCGCTTTATCCCCTGATTGGCTGACATCACCAAATTGACTCCGCAGCGATCTTTCTCATTGGTTAGCTGTTTTCATTCATGCTGTTTTGCAAACAACCACGTGGGGGAGTAAGCAGTGTATTTTTTGCAGTTTGCTTGGAAATATATTACAGTAGATCTAGTTTTTTTTTCCTCTTTATTTGGACTTCGCGCATAGGATAAAAGAGGGGCATGTTCGATTGGAATTATGCATTATTAATTCATTTTATGATACTTGATCAAGGCTAATTAAGAGTTTTCAGTGCACGAGGGATTATTATAACGCTGCTATTTCCGTGTTTGTGTCTGATCTTATTTAGGATTTTGCACGAGTTAAGATACGTCATCGGGTTCTTTCCTTACATATAAGCAACACTGGGGTTTTTTTTGGGTGGTGAGGGGGTGGGCACCCCATTAATAAGATATCGAAATAAAGTTTGTGATGCTGATGGGATAAAATGAGCAGACAGTATGGGAGATCTAATGGCATGGGCGAGTTTGTACCTTGTTAGAAGCAGGTGCATCTAGTTTTAATGTTCTTTGGGGATTGTCAGATCTGCCTTTCTATATGAATACATTTATACATTTCATTTTGCAGCTAAATGATAATTCTAAAGAAAAATAATCACATTACCTCTTTTCACCTTGCAATAATAATAATAATAATACTGTGCTAAACTGATCTGCACAGATAATATGCCCTATATTTATAAATCCTTAATATTAAATATATAAAAAGGCACAAACTCTTTGAAATGTCACAGTTATTTTGATTAATAAACTCCATGGGGTTTTATAGAAAATGATTTATCCCGTGCAAAATTAAAGAAAAAAGTATAATTGGCTTATATATACACAATTCACCCGTGGTGTGCAATGCACTTCATCTAAATAACTATCTCAGTTTCAGTTTTAATTACAAATAATATTATTTCAAAATAAATGTTACAATGTTAATTAATATTTATATATGTTTTGTTTAAAATAGTAATTGATCTAACAGTACAGTCTGTATAAGTGTATGAATACAATGTGTGTTTTTTGTTTAATTTTTCATCCCTAGTAATTGCACAAGTTTTTATTTTATTTTTGCAGAAGGTATTTTGAAAGTATGAAAGAAAGAAAAAACACACAGTTAATTCCCGTTTGTGTTGAGCATTATTGGAAGTTTAGAAAAAGAAACAAATGAAATATTCTGCGCTCTAATGAGGATTTCTATGATGATCTAATGAAAGTAGAAGCTGTGTGTGACAGTATTTGAAATACAAGGGAAATAACCATTATTTCCAAGCCTGGGAGTCTTTTCTTCCCCTCCTTTTGCCTAGCATCCAAAAAGTCGTTAAATCAAAATAATATAATTACACAGACACTCCAATAACTGCAACTAATTATTTTGTATTAAATTTTAATCCCTCTAAATCTATCAGGGCAGGGAAAACAAACTATTTACTAGGCTGGATGTTATTTAAGAAATAAAACTGTATTTTTGTGCCTTTCAAAGTCAATTAGACACTGATGCCCATCTCTCTCTCTCCCTCTCTGTCTCTCTCTGTGCACTGATTTCTGATTGTTTTTCTGTACACGTTTTGCCCTAACTGCAAATTACCAGTTGTATGAATTGCAAAGCAGCTGCCTTCCACAAAGCTGAAAAGGAACTCAGCACACACAATCAGATCCTTCATGTACATTCTCTGCTCATTCAGCTACTGATCTACACCCTACAGCCTTCATATACATTGGATCCTCATTCTTCCCTCAAGCTGCCCCTAACCACAAATCCAAAGTAGGGGTGAAAACCTAGTCATCTGCACCCCACCTTTTTCTTCTGCACAAACCCACTAGGTAAGTCATACTGCTGTGTGTCAGATCCATCTCTCCTCAATATACATGTGCTATTAAATTACTTCAACATCTATTTTATTTTTGGTTATTATTATTATTTTGGAATACATTTTAATTTAAGATTTGATGTTTCTAGCTTTATGCATTGCTTACAGTAGAGGATGCTAAAACTTTCAGTTATTTCTTTTTGGAGACATATCTATAGAATGCAATTTATGTTTATATTCTAACATATACTTTAAAGAATTTCAAACAGAACAAAATGTGCTTGTAGATCTACACTATCTTGTTTTATTATATCTTGAAAAGTTTGTAACTAATACTTTTTTATGATCATATCACCAGTTTATGGGAGTCATTTACACAGGTGCATGTTATTTTATTTTACATATACAAGTATTAACTCTGCTGTTTGAGGCAGTGATTTTATTTTCCTTTTCAAACATCTTATGTCATTGCTTTTTTAATTGTTTATGAAAAACACATTTTCTGCTTTACTACTAAAGTACACATGATACAGGAAACAGGAGAACTGTTTCTATTAATAATCACACATTAATAGGACAATAGAGAATATCCATGCTCTATTAAGTATATAGAGTAAGGGTATATATAAGAAAATGTGCTTTGCTGATATTGTTACATATTTGATTTACTTTTTTTGTCTTATTAGGCAACTGTTGTAAACTTGAAATCATAAGCAGGACATAAACAGTGTTACTTAATTTCCAGTTAACTAATTACTGTGTTTTAATAACAATATATAAAATACATTTAAGGATGTTCAGATAACTGAACAATTAAATAAGTATTACATTACTGTTGTCAAAAGAGCACAAAAACAATACTTTTTCTTGATTCTAAGTTTTCTCATACAGTAACAGAGTTAATACATATAATTCATACTATCTGCATTAGAATAAAACTCTGGATGTGTTATTTGAGATAATAAAATCTATGAAACTAGAAAACATTAGAAAGTTTTATTGATGCCAGGATTTTTTTTATGTTTTAGGGTGGCACATCAAATTATTTTATTAAACTTTATAAAGCAACATACATGCAGTAGGTATATAAATAAAATACACACAAAGTAGTGTTACCTGTAGCTTTTTCATTTGAATTCATGATCATTAGTGATATTCTTATAACACTGATTTGTTGAGCTATACCTGTACTAGGTTTCCTATTCCCCAGAGTATAAGAAAAATGACCCCTCATACCCCCATATATTCATTTTTACCCATAAAACGTCTTTATGCTCCTTTCCCTCTTAAATCTACTATCTGCTACATACATAGTTGATTCAAATACTTTTGATTGAAATGTAGTTAGTACTAGAGAGAAAACTACTGTGTTGACCTTTTGAGAACTTGGGGCCAAATATGACATCCTTTTAGCGATTTTGGTTGGCCACAACTGATAAATATTTATATTTTACACTATAGAACAATATTTGCAAATGTTCACTGCATAGATTAGGAACAACATACTTTTTTGATTGCTTTTGCATATATTAATAATTCAGCGTTTAAATATATACAGTATATAGAGTACTTCATACAGTGTATAGTTGTGTGCTCATGTTTATGCATTTTATATATATATATATATATATATATATATATATATATATATATGTGTGTGTGTGTGTGTGTGTGTATATATATACATGTACATACATACATATATACATATATACATATATATTCTTCAATGATAAAATCATGATGTTTTTGTGATTTTAAGAATTGTTTTCACTATTATATTTGCATAGACTAAATTGCTCTCTTCAGATCTGATTTTTTTTTCCCCTTTTTGTAGGTCCATATTTTATTCCCAGCAGGCTCTGGTTAAGATGGTGAAGACGGGAGAATGTAAAATTCAATACTCTGTACCGCTTACAATGTTTTTAGGATTATATACTAAATCGAGATGGTTTATAACTTTTTTTTATTACTTTTTTAAAGTAGATATCCTGTTTGACCCTTGTTTTTTTTTTTCAGATGCAAGAAAAGTTACTTCTTATCTGATGTCATAATGACCAACTCAAAAATTCTTTGGTTCTCTTTTACAGTTATCCTAATTTGTAGACATCAAAAGCTGGGAAGATGGTTGGGGACCCAGTGAAAAGAAATACTAGCTGTTATGGTGTTACAAGGACAGGCAGTAAAAGTTGGTTAAAAGTGTCCAGATTGGGCCATTGTGAAGAATATGGCCTTGTCTTTGTTAGGGAGCATATTTGTCAGCATCCCAATGGTAACTATGGAGAGGGAATTAAAAGGCTCACAGAATGCGCATTGAATAGGGTTCATCCACAGAGAGAAAGACTTCTGTTTAACCTAAAAAATCCACAACTCCTACAAAAGCTACAGTGATAGGAAAAAACACAATCCTCTATCTTAAGCTTTCCAGTAGTAGTTATTTGGGGTTTCCTTTCCTTTCTTTTTTTTTTTTTTCCAAAATAAGTATTATTAGCAAAATGTCACAGTTGTTTTTTCTTGAAAACTGTGTGACACACCTGATTTATTTATTTTTTTATTTCTGTGTGTCATCCCATTAATAATATTCAATAATAAATAAATAAACTAATGTGACTATAGGAAATATTAAACGGTGTCGACAGCTTTAAAGGTTTAGAAAGAAAGATATTATTATCAAATTGGTGTCTTTTTAGAGCCTTAGTCTAATTTTGTATGCCCCCCTCAGCATTATGAGCACTCTAACACATTGGTGAAGTATTTCTTATATATCATGATTATTTTTATTGAACTCTCATATTGCACTTGGAATATGCTGTATTACTGTATGTTTCAAAACATCAAAATTTCAACACTAATTATTTATGTTTATTTAAAAGCTGAGATTAGAAGAAAAAATACTTTTTGGAATATTTGTCCAGCAAAAGATAACTACATAGCTACTTAACATAATTACATATTTTATTAAAGGACCAGTGAGTGCTTTGCTACAAAATATGGAAGGTTATATTTAACATTTTAGCACTAAATAGATATATAGATTTTGTATACATTACATAGATAGATGGATAGATAGATAGATAGATAGATAGAAAGATAGATACATATGTAGATACATAGATATATAGATATATATTATATAAATGAGATAGATGATAGATAGATAGATGATGGATAGGTAGATATATAGATATAAATAAATAAAGATGATAGATAGATAAAAAGGTAGATGATAGACATACAGATAGATGAAAAGACAGATAGATGAATAGATAGACAGACAGACAGACCAACAGACAGCTAACATTAAATAAATAACGAAATAAGAAAGAAAGAAATAATTGCACAGCAGGCAAAACTCCCATGCACAGAAAAACATGGGGACTAATATTTCCCAATCAACTGAAAAATGAAAAATCCGAATGTATTCATAATTATAGTGTTTGCCTCTACCATTTCTGCTGGTATGGTATTACCTTAATCCACTACTCTTTCAACCTTTGTTTATGTAATTTCAGATGATATCAAGCTCATCTGTTACATTGCTTGAGAAGAATGTAATTATAACAGTGATAAAAAAAAGCCCACATTTAACCCAATTTCATTTCTTATTTTGTAGCCCGTACAAATTAGGTGGCAACCTCTATGCTGTGTTGTATGAAGGACCAAGTTAATATAATGGCAGGCCAAAGTTTAATAGATTAAATCAAGACCACTGATGTTTTTATAAAAACAAAACACATACGAATGTATATTTTGTAAATTATACTGAGAAGCTTGTCCTGGAAATGCTTGTGTATTTCTCAGAGGTTTTATCACCTCTCTGTTTCCCAGGAGATGTGACATGAAGGGATGTGCAGAGACTCTCTGTCCTTATAAAGCAGGTGGCACTCAGGCAATCAGGTCATTGCTCATTATGACAGGTCTTGTTAATTATATTAACATGTAAAAGATCACTATTATGCAGATATACATATGAAGAGATATATATGTTTTATACTATAACCTGTTACTCTCTGGTATACTACAAACCTGTATATATGTCTACACACATGTACCGCATATGTACAAATACAAGCTCCTTACACATGTATACACACACATGTACCGCATATGTACAAATACAAGCTCCTTACACATGTATACACACACATGTACTGCATATGTACAAATACAAGCTCCTTACACATGTATACACACACATGTACCGCATATGTACAAATACAAGCTCCTTACACATGTATACACACACATGTACCGCATATGTACAAATACAAGCTCCTTACACATGTATACACACACATGTACCGCATATGTACAAATACAAGCTCCTTACATATGTATACACACATGTACCGCAAATGTACAAATTCAAGCTCCTTACACATGTATACACACACATGTACCGCATATGTACAAATACAAGCTCCTTACACATGTATACACACACATGTACCGCATATGTACAAATACAAGCTCCTTACACATGTATACACACACATGTACCGCATATGTACAAATACAAGCTCCTTACACATGTATACACACATGTACCGCATATGTACAAATACAAGCTCCTTACACATGTATACAAACACATGTACCGCATATGTACAAATAGAAGCTCCTTACACATGTATACACAGACATGTACCGCATATGTACAAATACAAGCTCCTTACACATGTATACACACACATGTACAGCATATGTACAAATACAAGCTCCTTACACATGTATACACACACATGTACCGCATATGTACAAATACAAGTTCCTTACACATGTATACACACATGTACCGCATATGTACAAATACAAGCTCCTTACACATGTATACACACACATGTACCGCATATGTACAAATACAAGTGTCATGAGCGCTTCCGTTCATCGCCGTGTCGCCGCGGCTCCCGGAACTCCTCTGTGTCTCTGACGTCATGTTGCTTAGCAACATGACGCTTTCTCTCACACCCCTCTGATGACGGTTACGCTCCTGCCCTTTAAATCTCGGCGGGAGATCTGAATCTGGGCCCGTTTGTTTGTTTCCCTGGATTGTGAGTACCATATCAGTTTTATTCTTCTGTGTACCGACTTCTGCCTGCCTGACCAAGCCTCTTGCCTAATCCCTACTTGCTGATATTTGGACATTGACTTCTGCCTGCCTGACCTTGCCTGTAGCTATTACCCTTTTGCTGACACTTGGATGCCGACTTCTGCTTGCCTGACCCTGTCTTTTGCCTATACCTTTTGCTGATATTTGGATGCCGACTTCTGCCTGCCTGACCTTGCTTTGGCCTTTACCTTTAAACCTATTCTTTGTTAAACAAGACCTGCTTAAAAGGGACATTTACTTTTACAAGCTGCAAAAGAGAACTTTGCCTTTCTGTTTGTTATACACCTGCTTAAAAGGGACATTTACTTTTACAAGCTGCAAAAGAGAACTTTGCCTTTCTGTTTGTTATAAACCTGCTTAAAGGGACATTATACTTTTACAAGCTGCAAAAGAGAACTTTGCCTTTCTGTTTGTTATACACCTGCTTAAAAGGGACATTTACTTTTACAAGCTGCAAAAGAGAACTTTGCCTTTCTGTTTGTTATAAACCTGCTTAAAGGGACATTATACTTTTACAAGCTGCAAAAGAGAACTTTTCCTTTGTTTTACAAGCCTGCTAAAGAGGACCTTTTTCAGAAGTTTCAAAGTAAGAGCATTTCCTTTTTGTTCTTTGTACTACTTAAAGGGACGTTTTATCCTTTGTGGCTTTCCTGCATTCTGGAACAATATTCATTTTTGTTATCTTCTAATCTGCTTCCTGAGTGGGTCACGTCCTGGATATTTCTCAGTGTGCTAGCGTGTGCTTTCAATTCACGCTAGCAGTTGGGTTACATCCCGGATTGATTCCAGAGCGGCTGACATTACAAACGGGCCATAAAAATGGACCCCACTGAATTATCTATGGCCGTGGCTCACCAGGGACAGCTCTTGGGTTCTCATGCCACTCACTTGCAGTCTCTGGACACTAAACTTGATCAAATTACTGCTCTATTACAAAATTTGGTTGCTACCGCACCTCCCAATCCTAATCCCAATCCAAATCCGATTGAGGCATTACCTCCTCCGATTCCTAACAATCAGTCTCAGGTACAACTAAGTCCCAGGATTCCTCTTCCGGATAAATATGATGGGAATCCTGAAGAATGTAGAGGCTTTTTGAATCAATGCCGTCTTCATTTCCGAAATAGCCCTACTCTCTTTGCTACTGCCTCTTCTAGAATCACGTTTCTTATTTCCTTAATGAAAGGAAAAGCCTTGGCTTGGGTGTCACCTTTGCTAGAAAAGAATGATCCTATACTGTTGGATGTTGATACATTTCTATCTACATTCTCAAACGTATTCGATAAACCTGGAAGGTCATCCGCTGCTGAAGCAACTCTCCTGGATTTACGTCAAGGAAATCAACCAGTCTCTCAATATGCAATTGAGTTCCGCACCCTTGCCTCTGAAACCACTTGGAATCAGGGAGCACTCAGAGCCGCTTTCCGTAAAGGACTTTCTGAGCGTCTCAAGGATGAATTGGTGTATCGTGAACTTCCAGAGTCCTTAGAAGCCTTAATAAATCTCTGTATCTGTCTCGACGCCAGGTTTCGTGAACGCCAACAAGAAAAGGATAGAACACAGAGGACTGCCACTCGAACTCCTTTTCGTTTAGCTCCTCGTTTTTCTAGTCCAGTCACTCCAGCCTCTCCTACTACTGATCAGGCTGAACCCATGGAAGTAGGAAGTATAAAATTAACTGAGACTGAACGCTTAAGAAGACGGACTCTTGGCTTATGTCTGTACTGTGGCCTTAAAGGACATTTATTAAGGGATTGTCCTACTAGGCCAGTAAAAGCCAGGGCTTAACTCTAGTCCAGGGAACTGAGTTAAGCCAAAATAGTGGTCATTCCCTATACAAGAAACTCTTTGTTCCAGTAACTCTTCTAATTGGACAAAAGAAGATCTATACCCAAGCCCTAATTGATTCTGGTGCTGGAGGTGTGTTCATTGACTCTACATTTGTTTCTACTCATTCTATACCCTTACTAAAGAAGGAGTATTCCATTTCAGTCTCTACGGTCAGTGGAGATCCTTTGGGTTCTGGATACATTCAGTTTTCTACTCAACCCTTAATCCTCACCGTAGGAATACTTCATTCTGAGACAATTTGTTTCGATGTCATTCCCACTCCGCAATTTCCCATTATCTTGGGATTACCCTGGCTCCAGATTCACAATCCCATTTTTTCTTGGACTTTCGGTGAACTCACTTCCTGGGGATCTACATGCCAGACTAAATGTCTTCAAGAGATTACTAAGTTACCACTCACTATTGCTCTCACAGTTGAAACTCCGGAATCCTTACCTATGCATTACCATGACTTTGTGGATGTCTTCTCCAAAAAAGAAGCGGAACGTCTTCCTCCTCATCGCCCTTTTGATTGTCCCATTGACCTCCTTCCTGGGGCTGCCTATCCTCGAGGCAAAACATATCCACTTTCTAAACCAGAAAACATGGCTCTGGAAGAATATATAAAAGACAATCTGGCTAGAGGATTTATTCGACCCTCCTCTTCCCCTGTAGGGGCTGGTTTCTTTTTTGTGGGAAAAAAGGATGGCGGATTAAGACCCTGTATTGATTATCGTGGATTGAATCAGATTACCATCAAGAACAGTTATCCTCTGCCCCTTATTCCTGAACTTTTTACTTATCTTCAGGGAGCCACCATTTTCACCAAACTCGACCTACGTGGTGCATACAACTTGATCCGTATACGCAAAGGAGATGAGTGGAAGACTGCCTTTAACACTCGATTTGGGCATTATGAATATTTGGTCATGCCCTTTGGGCTATGCAATGCTCCGGCGGTTTTCCAGCATTTTGTAAATGAGATCTTTCGTGATTTTTTGAATATTTTTGTTATCATATACCTGGACGACATCTTAATTTTTTCTCAGAACCACCAAGATCATGTGCACCACGTCAAGAAAGTACTTCAACGTCTAAGAGAATTCCATCTGTTTGCTAAACTGGAGAAATGTTCTTTCCATCAAAAAATCATACCCTTTCTGGGTTATGTAATATCGGCATCTGGATTCGAAATGGACCCTACTAAACTTTCTGCCATTTTGGATTGGCCTAGACCTGATTCTTTGAAGGCTTTACAACGTTTCCTAGGCTTCGCCAATTATTACAGAAAGTTCATCAAGAATTTTGCTACTATTACTTCTCCTCTTACTTCTCTCACAAGAAAAGGACAAAACTGTAAAGTATGGCCGTCTGAGGCTATAGAAGCTTTTGAATCTCTCAAAGAAGCTTTTTCCTCAGCTCCTATCCTTCGTCATCCAAATCCTGAGTTTCAATTTATTCTGGAGGTGGATGCTTCCTCTGTTGCTGCTGGAGCGGTTCTGTCTCAACGAATACCAGAGACTGGAAGGATTCATCCTGTTGCTTTTTTCTCTAAAAAATTCACTCCTTCCGAATTTAACTATGACGTAGGGAATAAAGAGTTGCTTGCCATCAAGATGGCATTGGATGAATGGAGACATTGGCTGGAAGGTACTTCTTTGCCATTTACTATACTTACTGATCATAAGAACCTTCTGTATCTCCAAACAGCCAAACGACTAAATTCCAGGCAAGCACGCTGGTCCTTATTCTTCTCTCGGTTTCACTATAATTTGTCTTACATACCTGGTTCAAAAAATATTAAAGCAGACGCACTTTCCAGACAATTTCAAGATACCCCAGTTCCTGAGTCTGGTACCATTCTCCAACCTCATGAAGTCATTGCCCAGTTAACAACTTCTTGGTTACAAGAATTACAGTCCGCTCAAGAGCGTCTTCCTTTGTCCTGTAAACCTCCCAATGGTTTACTCTTTGTTCCTGAACGCCTTCGTTCCAAGATTTTATTTTGGGCTCATGATAGTCCCCTTTCTGGACATCCTGGCATCAGTATTACCACTCGAAACCTCAAACAACATGTCTGGTGGCCTACACTCTCTCAAGATGTGAAGGATTACGTCTCAGTATGCACACAATGTGCCATGAACAAAACTCCACGCCAACTTCCTTCAGGATTACTCCAACCATTGCCTATACCTCACCAGCCTTGGACTCATGTATCCATGGACTTTATTACCGATCTTCCCTTGTCCACTGGGAACAATACTATCTGGGTGGTGGTCGACAGGTTCACTAAGACGGCTCATTTTGTACCCTTGCCAGGATTACCATCTGCCAAAAGACTCTCTGAACTTTTTATTCTACATATTGTAAGAATCCATGGATTTCCTCTTGATATTGTTTCAGATAGAGGGGTACAATTCGTTTCTCGATTTTGGAGGTCACTTTGTAAACATTTTGGTACTACTATATCTCTCTCTACTTCTCACCACCCACAATCGAATGGTCAGACTGAAAGAGTAAACCAGTGTCTTGAAACATATCTTAGACATTATGTGGATCATTATCATTCTAACTGGACTTCTTACCTTCCTTTGGCTGAATTGGCCCATAATGCCCGGTACAATTCCTCCCTTCAGACTTCTCCTTTTCATGCAGCTTACGGATATCAGCCTAGGACGTTCCCTTTGCATACTTCCTCCACAGTGAATCCTGCTTCTGATCTTACAGCCCGAAGATTAACTCGACATTGGCAGAAGATACATCGTATTCTTTCTGTAACTTCTAGACGTTACAAGTTCTTTTCGGATCTTCGACGGAAAAAGGCTCCCAAATATCGCCCTGGTGATAAAGTTTGGATTTCCTCTCGATTTCTTCGCCTGAAACAACCTTCTAACAAATTGGGACCACGATATGTGGGTCCTTTCCGAATACTGGGTCAGGTATGTTCCACTGCTTATCGGGTAGCTTTACCCAAGTCTCTCAAAGTCCATCCGGTATTCCATGTTTCTCTTTTAAAACCTGTGATGATTAACAGGTATTCTAAGCCTTTTTCTAAACCTCCACCGTTATTGGTGCATGGACATCCTGAGTTTGAGATCAGCCATATTCTAGATTCCAAATTGCGGGGCAAGAAATTGTATTATCTCATTCATTGGAAGGGTTATCCAGTCACGGAACGTTCTTGGGAACCTGCTCATCAAGTAAATGCTCCAATATTGGTCAAGACCTTCCACAAGACTCATCCTGATAGACCTGGTCCTGTCCCCCGGAGGGGCCCTTGAGGAGGGGGTGCTGTCATGAGCGCTTCCGTTCATCGCCGTGTCGCCGCGGCTCCCGGAACTCCTCTGTGTCTCTGACGTCATGTTGCTTAGCAACATGACGCTTTCTCTCACACCCCTCTGATGACGGTTACGCTCCTGCCCTTTAAATCTCGGCGGGAGATCTGAATCTGGGCCCGTTTGTTTGTTTCCCTGGATTGTGAGTACCATATCAGTTTTATTCTTCTGTGTACCGACTTCTGCCTGCCTGACCAAGCCTCTTGCCTAATCCCTACTTGCTGATATTTGGACATTGACTTCTGCCTGCCTGACCTTGCCTGTAGCTATTACCCTTTTGCTGACACTTGGATGCCGACTTCTGCTTGCCTGACCCTGTCTTTTGCCTATACCTTTTGCTGATATTTGGATGCCGACTTCTGCCTGCCTGACCTTGCTTTGGCCTTTACCTTTAAACCTATTCTTTGTTAAACAAGACCTGCTTAAAAGGGACATTTACTTTTACAAGCTGCAAAAGAGAACTTTGCCTTTCTGTTTGTTATACACCTGCTTAAAAGGGACATTTACTTTTACAAGCTGCAAAAGAGAACTTTGCCTTTCTGTTTGTTATAAACCTGCTTAAAGGGACATTATACTTTTACAAGCTGCAAAAGAGAACTTTGCCTTTCTGTTTGTTATACACCTGCTTAAAAGGGACATTTACTTTTACAAGCTGCAAAAGAGAACTTTGCCTTTCTGTTTGTTATAAACCTGCTTAAAGGGACATTATACTTTTACAAGCTGCAAAAGAGAACTTTTCCTTTGTTTTACAAGCCTGCTAAAGAGGACCTTTTTCAGAAGTTTCAAAGTAAGAGCATTTCCTTTTTGTTCTTTGTACTACTTAAAGGGACGTTTTATCCTTTGTGGCTTTCCTGCATTCTGGAACAATATTCATTTTTGTTATCTTCTAATCTGCTTCCTGAGTGGGTCACGTCCTGGATATTTCTCAGTGTGCTAGCGTGTGCTTTCAATTCACGCTAGCAGTTGGGTTACATCCCGGATTGATTCCAGAGCGGCTGACAACAAGCTTCTTACACATGTATACACACACATGTACCGCATATGTACAAATACAAGCTCCTTACACATGTATACAAACACATGTACCGCATATGTACAAATAGAAGCTCCTTACACATGTATACACAGACATGTACCGCATATGTACAAATACAAGCTCCTTACACATGTATACACACACATGTACAGCATATGTACAAATACAAGCTCCTTACACATGTATACACACACATGTACCGCATATGTACAAATACAAGTTCCTTACACATGTATACACACATGTACCGCATATGTACAAATACAAGCTCCTTACACATGTATACACACACATGTACCGCATATGTACAAATTCAAGCTCCTTACACATGTATACACACACATGTACCGCATATGTACAAATACAAGCTCCTTACACATGTATACACACACATGTACCGCATATGTACAAATACAAGCTCCTTACACATGTATACACACACATGTACCGCATATGTACAAATACAAGCTCCTTACACATGTATACACACATGTACCGCATATGTACAAATACAAGCTCCTTACACATGTATACAAACACATGTACCGCATATGTACAAATAGAAGCTCCTTACACATGTATACACAGACATGTACCGCATATGTACAAATACAAGCTCCTTACACATGTATACACACACATGTACAGCATATGTACAAATACAAGCTCCTTACACATGTATACACACACATGTACCGCATATGTACAAATACAAGTTCCTTACACATGTATACACACATGTACCGCATATGTACAAATACAAGCTCCTTACACATGTATACACACACATGTACCGCATATGTACAAATACAAGCTTCTTACACATGTATACACACACATGTACCGCATATGTACAAATACAAGCTCCTTACACATGTATACACACATACAACACATACAGAATATTTTGCACTCTACATATTTTTATAATTATTTCTTTAAGAATTCCAGAAATATTCTACTTTTGGTATTTTGTTGACCTCTATCTATCATCTATCCATCTATCTTACTATCTATCATGTATCTATCTATCTATCTATCTATCTATTATCTATCTCTCTTTCTATCTAGCCATCTATCTCACTATCTATTATCTATCTATCATCTATCTATCATCTATCTATTATCTATCTATCTCTCTTTTTATCTATCTATCATCTATTTGTCTGTCTATCTATCATCTATCTATCATTTGTCTATCATCTATCTCTCTAGCTTTTTATCCCAACCATAAAATTAACTTACAAAACACTCCAACTCTAAGTTTATAATATAATCAAAGAAATGCCATGGGATCTTTAAAAAAAAAAAAAGAATTTTTAAATATTTTGGTTGAACATTGTGCATTGCCACAATAAAGATGAGACTGTTTATTAACTAAATGCACTTTTTTATGATTCTAAGTACATAAATAAAAAATGCCTTCAGTCACTTTTCTCAAGCTTTGTATTTTCTGGAGTGTTAAGGATTTTGTCATCTCATGTATTTTCTACAAGTGTCAGCACCATGTCCAGTAATCATTACGTAATGGTTATTGAGTAATGTAAATATGTTCACCTATAATCTATAATGATATGCAAAATACATGTAAAAGAGGTTTTAATAAACATAGTTATTTCCAATTTTCCACTTTGATTTGAAAGGCCAGTAAATTTATAGCAATGTTCATTTGCTTTTGTGACTGTTGCTATATCGCTTAGAAGATTATGCCATTATCTTTGTTTTCAGTGTACTATGTCCATTATTTTATACATATTTATTTACAATTTGAATTTATTTTTGCATGTTTTTTAGAATGTATGTTTATTGTACACACTTAAATTAACAGTTATGTTTGATTTTAGTTTTTTTTTTAGTATATGTTCTAATTATATTTATTTTGTTTTTACATGGCCTATTTTATTTCTATAATCTATAACAAAATCTACATTTACATATGGCAATAAAACACTACTGTGTCTAGATAATGCATATTTAATTGAGTTAAGTTATGGATCACCTTTCTGCCAACAAATAGTTCTGTGTCTGGAGAAAATACCACAATTACTTTATTTCTTTTGACTTTATGACTTTTCATTTTTTTTTCTGTTTGGGATACAGGTAAGGTTGATTGCTATTTTAATAAACCAGCTATAAATACCCAAACTGCATATATAAAATCCAGGGTTAGAATTTCAAGTAATAGACTTTAGGTACAGTATTGCACTACTTGTTTACCTAATGAGAAAAGGGAAATATATTTACTACAGTATAAAAAAAACTACAATGTGTGACTCCTTCAGTTGTATAACATAATTAGTATATTTGTAATTAGCAATACTATAAAACAGTCTGTAGTACATAAAACAGTTCAGATAAAAAAATGAAATTAGTAAAAAAAAAAAAGAAGAAAGAAAAGCAGGTGTGATTGTTAATTTGTAACATAGATATGTTTCCCAGGCTTTTTAGTATCATGGCTCTTTTCAAGGTGAAAAACATTAGCACAGCATACCCTATTCTTTTAGCCTAATCAATTGCACTTTTACTAGATAGATTTGCAGCACAGTTACTATGCATAATGAAAGGCTTAATCTCATTCATGTTTTAATTCCACATTCATTTTTATTTTAAATCAAAATATGAAAAAAAAGGACACACATCTATGTTATGGTTCCCTGAAAAACAAAATATGAAAAAAAAGGACACACATCTATGTTATGGTTCCCTGAAAAACAAAACATGAAAAAAAGAAGAGACTGCTCCATTGGACATCTCAGAAAATGTTCAGCTATTCAAGTGGAATTAATAAATACATTTTTTTTAAAAATACAAAATAGGAAAAATGTGTGAATTTTGTGTACATAAAGGGACATTGTACACTAGATGTTTCTTTGCATAATTGTTTTGTAGATGATCCATTTATATAGCTCATCTGGTAGGGTTTTTGGAACAATGTATAGTTTTGTGTATTTTTAAATAAAATTGTGCAGATTTTCAGACTCCTAACCAAGACCCAAAGTCTTAGATGTATACTGATGTTCAGACTGTTTGTATAATGGGTCTTTTCATATGCAGGGGAGGGGGGTCTGCTCTCGGCCCCTTTTAATAGGTGTCCCAGCCTAACCTCATTAACAGTGCTAAACTGTGAGCTTCTAAGTAAGTTTTTAAACGGTTTGATACTGGATTTTTAGATCAGTGTCTGTGCGTATTCTTTATAGTAGTGTCTATTACATGCAGTTATAATGGGGTTATTTCTTTGCATCTAAAAGGACATTTTAAAGAACATTACAGTTTGGTGTAGAGCTGATATGAATGTGTTGATATTGTTTTATGCTTGTGAGTCATGCCGCTGTCCACCAATAGAGCAGGTGCAGGTCCATTTACCAACCTGTGAGTTATCAGACTTCGAGGCCCAGTTTTACATAGATAGGCACTTCCTGTTAAATTTAAAAGGGACAGTCTGGAAAAAATTTAAATGTGCATAGAGGAATTACATCTTTGAATAGAAACATATTTGCAATAAACATGTATTAGCTAAAATGCTTCTGGTAAAAGTTATCACGGTTTTAATGTTAACATTTTCTCTGTATGTGCCTATGAAGTAATGCTAGATATTCTCAGTGCACCAGCATTTCAAATACTGTAGCTACTCAGAGCGCTAGAGGGGCTTGAAATCATGTCAGCAATTAACTAAGGCCTAGATTTAGAGTTCGGCGGTAGCCGTCAAAACCAGCGTTAGAGGCTCCTAACGCTGGTTTTGGGCGCCCGCTGGTATTTGGAGTCAGTCAGGAAAGGGTCTAACGCTCACTTTTCAGCCGCGACTTTTCCATACCGCAGATCCCCCTACGCCATTTGCGTAGCCTATCTTTTCAATGGGATCTTTCTAACGCTGGTATTTAGAGTCGTTTCTGCAGTGAGCGTTAGAGCTCTAACGACAAGATTCCAGCCGCCTGAAAATAGCAGGAGTTAAGAGCTTTCTGGCTAACGCCGGTTTCTAAAGCTCTTAACTACTGTACCCTAAAGTACACTAACACCCATAAACTACCTATGTACCCCTAAACCGAGGTCCCCCCCACATCGCCGCCACTCGATTAAAATTTTTAACCCCTAATCTGCCGACCGCCACCTACGTTATACTTATGTACCCCTAATCTGCTGCCCCTAACACCGCCGACCCCTGTATTATATCTATTAACCCCTAACTTGCCCCCCACAACGTCGCCGCAAGCTACTTAAAATAATTAACCCCTAATCTTCCGACCGCAAATCGCCGCCACCTACGTTATCCCTATGTACCCCTAATCTGCTACCCCTAACATCGCCGACCCCTATGTTATATTTATTAACCCCTAATCTGCCCCCCACAACGTCGCCGACACCTACCTACACTTATTAACCCCTAATCTGCCGAGCGGACCTGAGCGCTACTATAATAAAGTTATTAACCCCTAATCCGCCTCACTAACCCTATCATAAATAGTATTAACCCCTAATCTGCCCTCCCTAACATCGCCGACACCTACCTTCAATTATTAACCCCTAATCTGCCGACCGGAGCTCACCGCTATTCTAATAAATGTATTAACCCCTAAAGCTAAGTCTAACCCTAACACTAACACCCCCCTAAGTTAAATATAATTTTTATCTAACGAAATAAATTAACTCTTATTAAATAAATAATTCCTATTTAAAGCTAAATACTTACCTGTAAAATACATCCTAATATAGCTACAATATAAATTATAATTATATATAGCTATTTTAGGATTAATATTTATTTTACAGGCAACTTTGTAATTATTTTAACCAGGTACAATAGCTATTAAATAGTTAAGAACTATTTAATAGTTACCTAGTTAAAATAATTACAAATTTACCTGTAAAATAAATCCTAACCTAAGATATAATTAAACCTAACACTACCCTATCAATAAAATAATTAAATAAACTACCTACAATTACCTACAATTAACCTAACACTACACTATCAATAAATTAATTAAACACAATTGCTACAAATAAATAAAATTAAATAAACTATCTAAAGTACAAAAAATAAAAAAGAACTAAGTTACAGAAAATAATAAAATATTTACAAACATAAGAAAAATATTACAACAATTTTAAACTAATTACACCTACTCTAAGCCCCCTAATAAAATAACAAAGCCCCCCAAAATAAAAAATTCCCTACCCTATTCTAAAATACAAATATTACAAGCTCTTTTACCTTACCAGCCCTGAACAGGGCCCTTTGCGGGGCATGCCCCAAGAATTTCAGCTCTTTTGCCTGTAAAAAAAAACATACAATACCCCCCCCCCCAACATTACAACCCACCACCCACATACCCCTAATCTAACCCAAACCCCCCTTAAATAAACCTAACACTACCCCCCTGATGATCTTCCTACCTTGTCTTCACCATGCCAGGTTCACCGATCCGTCCTGGCTCCAAGATCTTCATCCACCCCAAGCGGGGGCTAGACATCCACTGAAGAAGTCCAGAAGAGGGTCCAAAGTCTTCCTCCTATCCGGCAAGAAGAGGACATCCGGACCGGCAAACATCTTCTCCAAGCGGCATCTTCTATCTTCTTCCATCCGATGACGACCGGCTCCATCTTGAAGACGTCCAGCGCGGATCCATCCTCTTCTTCCGACGACTAGACGACGAATGACGGTTCCTTTAAGGGACGTCATCCAAGATGGCGTCCCTCGAATTCCGATTGGCTGATAGGATTCTATCAGCCAATCGGAATTAAGGTAGGAATTTTCTGATTGGCTGATGGAATCAGCCAATCAGAATATAGTTCAATCCGATTGGCTGATCCAATCAGCCAATCAGATTGAGCTCGCATTCTATTGGCTGATCGGAACAGCCAATAGAATGCGAGCTCAATCTGATTGGCTGATTGGATCAGCCAATCGGATTGAACTTGATTCTGATTGGCTGATTCCATCAGCCAATCAGAAAATTCCTACCTTAATTCCGATTGGCTGATAGAATCCTATCAGCCAATCGGAATTCGAGGGACGCCATCTTGGATGACGTCCCTTAAAGGAACCGTCATTCGTCGTCTAGTCGTCGGAAGAAGAGGATGGATCCGCGCTGGACGTCTTCAAGATGGAGCCGGTCGTCATCGGATGGAAGAAGATAGAAGATGCCGCTTGGAGAAGATGTTTGCCGGTCCGGATGTCCTCTTCTTGCCGGATAGGAGGAAGACTTTGGACCCTCTTCTGGACTTCTTCAGTGGATGTCTAGCCCCCGCTTGGGGTGGATGAAGATCTTGGAGCCAGGACGGATCGGTGAACCTGGCATGGTGAAGACAAGGTAGGAAGATCATCAGGGGGGTAGTGTTAGGTTTATTTAAGGGGGGTTTGGGTTAGATTAGGGGTATGTGGGTGGTGGGTTGTAATGTTGGGGGGGGGGTATAGTATGTTTTTTTTTACAGGCAAAAGAGCTGAAATTCTTGGGGCATGCCCCGCAAAGGGCCCTGTTCAGGGCTGGTAAGGTAAAAGAGCTTGTAATATTTGTATTTTAGAATAGGGTAGGGAATTTTTTATTTTGGGGGGCTTTGTTATTTTATTAGGGGGCTTAGAGTAGGTGTAATTAGTTTAAAATTGTTGTAATATTTTTCTTATGTTTGTAAATATTTTATTATTTTCTGTAACTTAGTTCTTTTTTATTTTTTGTACTTTAGATAGTTTATTTAATTTTATTTATTTGTAGCAATTGTGTTTAATTAATTTATTGATAGTGTAGTGTTAGGTTAATTGTAGGTAATTGTAGGTAGTTTATTTAATTATTTTATTGATAGGGTAGTGTTAGGTTTAATTATATCTTAGGTTAGGATTTATTTTACAGGTAAATTTGTAATTATTTTAACTAGGTAACTATTAAATAGTTCTTAACTATTTAATAGCTATTGTACCTGGTTAAAATAATTACAAAGTTGCCTGTAAAATAAATATTAATCCTAAAATAGCTATAATATAATTATAATTTATATTGTAGCTATATTAGGATGTATTTTACAGGTAAGTATTTAGCTTTAAATAGGAATTATTTATTTAATAAGAGTTAATTTATTTCGTTAGATAAAAATTATATTTAACTTAGGGGGGTGTTAGTGTTAGGGTTAGACTTAGCTTTAGGGGTTAATACATTTATTAGAATAGCGGTGAGCTCCGGTCGGCAGATTAGGGGTTAATAATTGAAGTTAGGTGTCGGCGATGTTAGGGAGGGCAGATTAGGGGTTAATACTATTTATGATAGGGTTAGTGAGGCGGATTAGGGGTTAATAACTTTATTATAGTAGCGCTCAGGTCCGCTCGGCAGATTAGGGGTTAATAAGTGTAGGTAGGTGTCGGCGACGTTGTGGGGGGCAGATTAGGGGTTAATAAATATAACATAGGGGTCGGCGATGTTAGGGGTAGCAGATTAGGGGTACATAAGGATAACGTAGGTGGCGGCGATTTGCGGTCGGAAGATTAGGGGTTAATTATTTTAAGTAGCTTGCGGCGACGTTGTGGGGGGCAAGTTAGGGGTTAATAGATATAATACAGGGGTCGGCGGTGTTAGGGGCAGCAGATTAGGGGTACATAGGGATAACGTAGGTGGCGGCGGTTTACGGAGCGGCAGATTAGGGGTTAAAAGTGTAATGCAGGGGTCAGCGATAGCGGGGGGCGGCAGATTAGGGGTTAATAAGTGTAAGGTTAGGGGTGTTTAGACTCGGGGTACATGTTAGGGTGTTAGGTGCAGACGTAGGAAGTGTTTCCCCATAGGAAACAATGGGGCTGCGTTAGGAGCTGAACGCTGCTTTTTTGCAGGTGTTAGGTTTTTTTTCAGCTCAAACAGCCCCATTGTTTCCTATGGGAGAATCGTGCACGAGCACGTTTTTGATGCCGGCCGCGTCCGTAAGCAACTCTGGTATCGAGAGTTGCATTTGCGGTAAAAATGCTCTACGCTCCTTTTTTGGAGCCTAACGCAGCATTTGTTTGAACTCTCGATACCAGAGTTAAATTTATGGTGCGGCCAGAAAAAAACCCGCGGAGCGTTAACAGCCCTTTTACCGCCGAACTCTAAATCTAGGCCTAAATGAGTAATAACCAGATGGTACAAGCACCTTAGGCTCTCTGAGCAAGTGCTATGTTTAAAATGCTGGTGCACAGTGCATACTTAAATACACTTTTGAAACAGCTATAGGTTTTATTAGAAGCATTTTATATTACAAAAATTCTTCTATGCAAAACTGAAATGCATTCATGTGGATTCCAATTTTGATTGAATGTCCCTTTAAACCTATTTTGTGCAAAGGAAATAATATATTTTGAACATGTTTTCATATGCATGATAGACATTTGCAGTTTATAGTTCCTTTAAAATCTGAGTATAGTCTTAATTATTTATTATATTAGGAGTGTCTGCCTCAATAAACTTACAGTTGTTTGGCATACTTGGAAGGAACTTGATAAAGGAGTCTACAATCCAGCATGATGGAGCATATGCTTTAGGAAGCTAACAAAAGACCTTGCATCAAAGTGTTTATAAGCAAGTCATTTAATACAGAGCTTTACCTGAAAAGCTTACAGTCTAATGTTATTAAGGGAGACCTTACCCACAAGACCTTAACCATGAAACTTATAATCAGGAGTTATTCTGTAAAATGCTAACATTTAAGTCTCTCCATGCTGTGGTAATATCACTGTCCACTTACAATATAATATTCTATCCTGAGATCCTGTTTTTAGTTGTTTGCATTTTGTTAATGTTATTGTATAATTTGTGTCCATGAACAATTTTACTAATTTGTACCTTCTCTATATATCTCAAAACTGGAGAACTGGGACACACAGAAGGGGGCATGTGCATGCACCCCCTACCAGACAATAAGGGATCATTCATTTTAAAATTAATATAATAAAACATCTGAAGGGCATCATTTGTTGTCCCCTAAATAGTGCTGCATGATGGGCATAGGTCTAGCTAGCCAAGACAAAATACACCCCCACATAACAATTCATTGCTAACAATGGATTTGCTGGCCCAATAGGGTTACAGCTAATTGTTTTGAAAGAACTAATACATTGGAAATAAAGGCAAACTAAAATTGGACATTAGATACAGTGGATATAATGCACACTGGAATTATATACTGTATAGCAAGGTTAACTCAAAAAACAAACTATGTCAAACACTAATTTAAAATATTTTTTACATTTTGAATGGGTAAACTAATTTGCCTGCAATTTGGTGCTTTAGTTGGGAGTGAGAGTTACTATAAACTGTTAACATTTAAAGTAAATTGGTTTAATAGTTGTGAGTTATTAAGGGCTTAAAGTTTGAAACTTTTCAGTATGACCATATGAGGATTTTAAAACAAGCTATAGTGAAGCTACTGTACTTTTTAAATAAAGTTTTGGGGTATTTCTAGATTTATTTGACAGAAACTTGTGCAGTAGGCCAGGAGATACATTTTTTATGTCGCTCCAGCAAATGCAGTAGAAATAGAAAGCTAAAATTGAATTTGGCAAGTGTGTGTGTAAGCCATATTAAATGCCAAATACAACATTAACAAGTAAACAAATGTGCAGTGAAAATCATTTACACAGAGTTTGCATGTAAAACTAAATGTTTCTATAATGGTATATTATTCTATATATGAAACCATTATAAAATATAAAACCACTCATAGACTTACTTTATCAAACACCCAGATGGCTCAGGAGACAGAGTACCTACTTCTTATGTTGGAATTCATAGGTTCAAAACACAGACCAAGAAATAAATATTGTTATTGTTCTAACAATTCTGTGTTAGTGCCCATACAGAAATAATCAGAAGCCACAAAAACACGTACCTCAGGTAGCTCTGTGTGTGATATATATATATATATATATATATATATATATAAAAAATGAATAAACATGAGCACACAACTATACACTGTATGAAGTACTCTATATACTGTACATATTTAAAAGGTGTGTGTGTTTGATTGGCTGCAAGTGGTTAAAGGGACATTAAGCACTTTGAGATGGTAAAACCACAAAATATTAACAGCGCAGCTAATAAGTAAAGATGTTAAATGAATAGGGCAGATAATAGGAGAGGGTATTCAGAAAAGTAAAATTCTCAATAAAAAACAGTAATTACACAAAATCCCTCCCCTATGAGCAATGTACAAATAAATTATAAAAAATAAAAAAATGTTTTTAAACTATTAGTAATAAAGATATAAATAGATAAAAAGCTTGAAAACCTGCATACGATTGCAAATTACCTGCTCCCTTATGGACAAATTGCTAGGATGAATGACATAGATAAAGTCTGTATTTAGGTAAAACGATCAAACAGTCAATTCGTATGGTCCTCCTATTCCACTTTCAGTCAGGTGCTGCCAAACTCAGAGTTGTGCCATCCACAATCTCAATTAGAAGAATTCGCAGTAAAACGAGAAGAGAGGCGCAACCCCACATCAAGGTAGAATAACTTTTAATTAGAGCTAAAAACAGTTAAAGGGACAGTCAAGACCAAAAAAAAACTTTCATGTTTCAAATAGAGCATGTAATTTTAAACAACTTTCCAATTTACTTTTATCACCAATTTTGCTTTGTTCTTTTGGTATTCTTAGTTTAATGCTAAACCTAGGAGGTTCATATGCTAATTTCTAAGCCCTTGAAGGCCCCCTTTAATCTAAATGCATTTTGATAGTTTTTCACCACTAGAGGGCATTAGTTCATGTGTTTCATATAGATAACATTGAGCTCATGTACGTGAATTTACCATGGAGACAGCTCTGATTGGCTAAAATGCAAGTCTGTCAAAAGAACTGAAATAAGGGGGCAGTCTGCTGAGGCTTAGATACAAGGTAATTACAGAGGTAAAATGTGTATAATTATAACTTTGTTGGTTATGCAAAACTGGGGACTTGGTAATAAAGGGATTATCTATCTTTTAAAACAACAAAAATTCTGGTGTTTACTGTCCCTTTAAACATACTCACAAGAGGTTAAAAAATATCTGCAATAACTCAGTCTGTGTTGGGTTTGCCGCATTCACTGGTCCCACAACCGGGTTATCAGAGTTTTTTTTCTTTTCTCCCACAGTCCAGGATTCGATCTTGCTAAATCGTGTCGGCAGCAGTCCGCCACAGGCTCCGCCCCCAACGCGCTTCGTTTGCTACTGAGCAAACTTTTTCAAGAGGATTATTTGTGCTTGCTTACAGTTCGCTGCCAACTGTAAGCAAACACAAATAATCCTCTTGAAAAAGTTTGCTCAGTAGCAAACGAAACGCGTTGGGGCGGAGCCTGTGGTGGACTGCTGCAGACACGATTCAGCAAGATCAAATCCTGGACTGTGGGAGAAAAAAAACTCTGATAACCCGGCTGTGGGACCAGTGAATGTGGCAAACCCAACACAGACTGAGTTGCGTTTTTTTTAACCTCTTGTGAGTGATAAATTGTATATATATATATATATATATATAAACTCTACAGTATACTTTTTATTATTTATTTTGTGCCCTTTCCTGTAATTTTATTCTGAAATTGTGAACATTTCAGTTCCTGATAGAAATGTAAGTGCACAACACTGTGATATTCCACACAGCCATTGGCTGCACATTCTAGTGACCTATTTATATCTGTACCTAATTGGCCACTGCAGAGAAAGTAACCTAAGTTACAACATGGCAGCTCCCATTGTTTTATAGACACTAAAACTTTACATTGATTTTATCAATATTTAAACAGCTAATTGAACTTTAAAAAATACATCTACATGTTATTCTCAGACTAATCTTTTCTTTAAATCAATCATTCTAGCTAGTATTTATTTAGTGTTTAATGTCCCTTTAAGGACTTTTTATTTATCCTATGACTTTAATACAAACAGAAATTAAATAGCAAAAATTAATTTATGCTTAATTTACAAAATGGACCAATGGCTCCATATTGGCATAAACACAATTTAATTATAAATTAACCATAATGCAATGGGTAAACAGTGACCACTTATCTCTTTTCACACAGCACCTGCTGAAAAATCTCCAAACTATTTTTTTTCTTATATTTTATTCAGGATACGTTGACATCAGGTTGTTTAATTTTGTTTACATTATGAGTCTGTACCACCACTTATGGGAGGTTTTTCTATGAATTGCTTCAACGTATGAATGATGTGTTCTCAAACTGCTTTTAGGCATGTTACAAAAACAGAAGGTGTTGCTGATGTGTTTTATTGCACAATAAAGTAGAAATGCCAACACAAATACAACACCCTAAAAGAAAGGAGGAGAGGACTTTGTAAAAAAGCAAACAACACCTGCATAAGGCAGAGGAGGAGGGAGTATACGGATGCATATGACCTGTCCTGGAATTTAACTGGAGTTGGAATTTCATCCTGATCCTCGCTGCATTGGCATCAGTGCAGCACATACAAAAACTAATTCATTAGAGTAATAACAAAAAGTAGAATTCTCAAATGCACATTCTTTCTTAAATTCAGCAAAGGTCTCGCTTCAAATATTCCATATGTTACATTGAAGTCAATCTATGGGATTTCATATTCAGAATTTTCAAAATCCCAATAATTTCATATAATACTTTAGGCACTATACAGGTATACCCCGCTCATACAGCGGGTTAGGGACCGGAGCCCCGCTGTAAAGTGAAAACCGCCGTAAAGTGAAACAAGGCAGTTTTAGCTTTCTTTTCACTTGCCAGTGTGTTTAAAAACTTGAAAACATGTTTTGAGCTAACATATATTAGGGGTACAATAGTGCTATGTTTAGTTTAACACTAGCACAGCATAGTATTCAATTAGTATTCAATAAATACTGTACCTGTAAAATAGTGACAATTATTGTAGTAAAATTTGCCGGACTACAACACTGAGACACAGATTGCATTGTAATGCTGTAAACAGAGTGAAATAAGCATAATACAATGGTGCCAGTCACTTTTATCACAAAGATCACAGCACTGTTTCAAAATCCTTGGAGGTTGAACTTCAGCTCCACAAAGGGCTGTATTAGTGAATCGCTGTAAAGTGAGGTATACCTGTATTTAAATCTAAAACATGTATTTGACAATAGCATTTTTTTTACATATGTAATCAGTAATACGTGATAGAATACCTATGGTATTTATAGAGACAAATGTGTAAAAATCAGATTTGTTTGAGACAGGTGGTTAACAATCTTTTTTGCTTTGGGTCACCCTAAACCCCAATGTTGCTATTATGTTCAAAGAAAGATACACTGCGTGTTGTATGCTGCAAACACTACTGCTGCTCACACTCCTCTAGGGCAGCCATGTTGTTTAGAAGACCAAAGCAATCAATCAATGTAATATACACTCTGCAAGTGATCCATCCATTAGTTTAATGTCTACATAAAAAAGTTGAGTTTAAGATTGTGTGGCGTGCTTCCTTTGTTCTTTTCAACCTGAGACCTAATTTTAGGGGTTACGCTCAATTAAGGGGCTGTTACACCCCTCAGTGTCCCTAAGCACTGGTTAGGAATCTCTGCTTTAGTTTAATATTAGACATGTGCGTTTCGTTTCATTCCGAATTGAAATTCGGCCAAATTCGCCAAATTCAGAGATTCGAATCGATTCAAATTTCCGAATTACCCTAACAACAAACCTAAAGTAAACTCCGAACTGCATTTGTAATTAATAAATCCTAATTAGTTCGGATTTATTCGTTACATTCGAGTGGCCATGGACTAATCACAATTCAGTATAAAAATTAAATTTAGTGAGATTTAGTGAGATAGACAGTGATATAAGTTGTTTTTTTTTTGTATCAAATAAAAGACGAAGTTTTGAGTTCAATTAATCAAATGTTAATATAAAATAAATATTCCATATTTTAAGTTAAAGGGACAGTCTACACCAGAATTTCTATTGTTTTAAAAGATAGATAATCCCTTTATTACCTATTCCCTAGTTTTGCACAACCAACACAGATATATTAATGCACTTTTTACCTCTGGGATTACCCTGTATCTAAGCCTCTGCAGACTGCCCTCTTATTTCAGTTCTTTTGACAGACTTGCACTTTAGCCAATCAGTGCTGACTCCTAGGTAACTCAATGTGCGTGAGCACAGTGTTATCTATATGACACACAAGAACTAACACCCTCTAGTTTTGAAAAAACTGTCAACATGCATTCAGATTAGAGGCAGTCTTCAAGGTCTAAGAAATTAGCATAATGAACCTCCTAGTTTTAGCTTTCAAAAATTGGTGATAAAAGTAAATTGGAAAGTTGTTTAAAATGACATGCCCTTTCTGAATCATGAAAGGTTTTTTTGGACTACACTGTCCCTTTAAGATATCCAGTAGGACACATTAAAAGCCAAAGTCATGTGAGGGAAAAATAAAATATGACTCGTGGCACCTATCACATTTACGGGCATTAGTATCATTGGTATCATTACCAAGCTAATATAGTTAACCTATTATGGGCTAGGTTACTTTACATGTGTAAACTTAGCAAGGGGATTTAGTAACAAAGTCTTTGGTAAGGTATGATGATTTCTGTTGTTACTTACTAATTGGTATGTTTACAACAGTAATATGAGCTAACCATATGGTTTAATAATGAAAGTTTCAGTTTAGATTTATACACAACCAGTTAATTGAGTCTCTGTATGTAAGAATAATTTTCACTGGGGTTAGGACAAAATGAAGTACATAATGACTCAGGGGTGTCCAACCTTTCCAAAAGAGAGTCCAGTTGTTTGACACAAAACAGTACAGATGTATACAGATACACATGCACAGATTAAATCTAAATAGAGAGAATGAGAGTGAGCAGGTGTAGAGAAAATGTGCCCTCTGTGTTTTCCAAATGTTAAAAATGAAAGCAGTGCATTCTGGGACAATGGTACTGAAAGTATTGAAAGTTGCTATTGTGGCCTTAGGTTGGACAACAACACATTAACCCTAGAATTCTCTTTAGTAAGTGGATCTTTATTCATGTAAGCGAGATGGACAATTTATAAACATGCGCTAATGTGTTTATAAGCAGGGACGAAACTACAGGGGGTGCAGAGGTTGCAAATATTTTATTTAAAAAAAATAAAAAACGTTGATCTGCCACTGCCTGCACTGATATCATGTGAGTGTGACATGATGCTTCACTAGTGTCTCTGACTACAGGGGTTAGTGTTTCTGTTTTACCCATTGGTGTTTATGTGTGTGTGTGTATGTATTGTGTGTGTATGTATGTGACTGTGTGTGTATTTATGCATGTATGTGTGTGTGTGTATGTATGTGACTGTGTGTGTATTAATGCATGTAGGTATGTGTATGTGTATGTATGTATGTGACTGTGTGTGTATTTATGCATGTATGTGTGTGTGTGTGTGTATGTATGTATGTGACTGTGTGTGTATTTATGCATGTATGTGTGTGTGTGTGTGTATGTATGTAAGTGACTGTGTGTGTATTTATGCATGTATGTGTGTGTGTGTGTGTATGTATGTATGTATGTGACTGTGTGTGTATTTATGCATGTATGTGTGTGTGTATGTATGTGACTGTGTGTGTATTTATGCATGTATGTGTGTGTGTGTGTGTGTGTGTGTATGTATGTATGTGACTGTGTGTGTATTTATGCATGTATGTGTGTGTGTATGTATGTATGTGACTGTGTGTGTATTTATGCATGTATGTGTGTGTGTGTGTATGTTTGTGGAACCAGCAAATTACTGACCCTGTTACTACAGCATGGGGGGAGGGGGTAAACTGTGTCACTATGCAGTACCACTATATACAGTATGGGGGGGCTGGACTATGTCACAGACTACTGTGGTCACTTTATAAAGTACTGGGGCAGGTAGGGGCAGGCCAGCCATCTCACCGGCAGATTACAGACTGTGTCACTGACTCACTATATACAGTACTGGTGGGTTAAGCATTGTCACTATATACAGTAATAGGGGGTCAGACCATCTCACAGACTGTGGGCACAAGGTACCTCCTTTTACAGACATGTAATCTGATTCACATTTTTTTTCTGTGTTAAATGTTTTTTTTGTTGTTGTTTTTTTTAAAAAAAGATATGTATCAAATTCACTTTTTTTTTGGGGGGGGGGGCCTTCTTAGATTCTTGCACCTAGGCCCTGTGGTTTCTAGTTACGCCTCTAGTAAGTAATACGCTGTTTTGAATAAAACTGGAGCTGGATTTTTACCATTATCATTACAAGAGCATTGTGTTATTCTGAAGTAACCTATTAAAGGGGCAGTAAAGTCAAAATGAAATGTTCTTGATTCAGACAAATCATTAAGATATTTTCCAATTTATCTTCCAATATCAAATTTTGCACAGTCTTTTTATATAAACACTTTATGAGGCATCAGCTCCTGCTAAGCATGTGCACAAGTATACTAGTCTGTGATTGGCTTATGTCTGTCACATTAATTTGTCCCAAAAAAATCTACTACTTATTTGCAATTCAAATTAAGTGTTATTACATTGTCTTTTTTTATGCACTTATTAATTATGCAATTGTACTGTAGTTAATGGCCCTTTAATCAAGTAGCATATATTAGCAGCTAAATGGGGATAGATTTTGTTATCTGAGTTAACTAACCACTGTTAAGATTGTTGCAGACTCTGAATAACTTATACCATACTTAGTTACGTTGAAGACAAACCAGGCTGTCTGGTGGAAGTGCAACAAGGACACTTTTCAAGGATGTTTTACAGGTGAAGCAGGCAAAATAAACAATGCATTTATATTGCAGTATTGTTTTATTTTCCTTAATTACATCTTTTTATGAAGAGATTAATTGTTGAGTTTAAAGGGATTTGAAACCCAAATCTTTTCTGTCTAGATTTAGACAGAGCATACACTTAAATAAAAATAAGTTTCCAATTTACTTCTATTATCATATTTGCATTGTTCTTGTGTCATTCTTTGTTGAAGAGAGACCTAAGTACATAGCATGTACATGGCTGAAGCACTACAAGGCAGGAAATAGTGCTGCCATCTAGTGCTCTTGCAAATGGATAACATTAGGGCAAAACTGCTGCCATATACAGACACATGCACTCTCCTGAGCTTACCTTTCTGCTTTTTAACAAAGGATACCAAGAGAACGGAGACAATTTGATTTTAAAGTTGTTTAAACATATGTGCTGTATATGAAGCATGAAAATAACATTTTGGGTTTCATGTCCCTTTAATGTTCCTTTAATAAGATAGCGAAGCATTTTGAATCCTTATGTTTTAATAAGCGAGAGACTCAAATTGTATATCTCAATGAATAATGACGCCTTTGTGTTTATAAAGCAATAAAGCACCCTATTTCCAAAACTGAACAGAGTCCTGTATATTTTTATCACGTTGTGGTCTGTGCTCTCAGTGTACAAGTGAATGACTATGTGTTGATCATTGGTGAGTAAATGGACAGAGCCCAGCACTCTCTCCGAAGCCTGGAATTTTTGTGATTCTGCCGTTGGCAGATACATTTTGCACACAGGTGTAGGAGTATCCAGAGTGATTGGAGGTGGAGTGTCTCTTTGGGAGTTGGGGTATTTCACAATAGTAGAGGGAGTCTCAGGTTTATTAGTGTCATTAATTGATAAACAAAACAACAGTAAATTGATTTCCTAGAAAATGGGACTCATTCTTCCTGTGTGTTCATATTTATATCGTATATGAGAGACAACAAATGTTTAGCTGAAAGAGCAAGTGTTACTGTAGTTTTCTAATTCTTGGCTTTTAATTTTTCTTCTTTTCATTATTTTGTTTTTGGACCATATTATCTATAGGTCGACAGCTGAATACCCACAGAACTCCATACTGCAGGAATCCTCCGCAAAGGGGCTAAAAAAGAATACTCAGACTGCTTAATTTCAGAACAATATTAAAACATTCTGCACATTATCATGTAGCACATATTACATATCCTTCCTTTAGATCTTCTCTCCTTATGTATATAAAAGGCAGGTTACAGCATGTTCTGTCTGTTCTAAAACACAGAGAGTGGGAGCAATTTCAGCCTGTGCCACGGTGACACCCATGTGAAATCTTTTCCTATGACAGTTGCTGCCTCTGCCTCTTTCAAACACAAATGGGAGTAATCATCACTTATTCTGTGGTCACTCAGCAGCATTAAACACAAATGTCAAAGTGTAGAAAACTATTTAGTACATTCTTTTAAAATATGATAGATAGATAGAAAGAAAAAGAGATAGATAGATAAATAATAGATAGATAGATAGATGTTATAGATAGATAGATAATAGGCAGATATATAGATAGATAATAGATGATAGATGATAGATAGAGGTCAACAAAATACCAAAAGTAATGGCAATGACCTGAATGCCCGAGTGCCAGATAGATTGATGGATTGATGGCTAGACAAACAGATGTATTGCTTTATAGGCAGATAGATAGACAGACAGACAGACAGATAGATAGATAGATAGATAAACAGATGGATGGTAGATAGATATACACAGAAATAACAAAAGTTACATGTCTAGCACTCACCGGATTAAAAGTAAAGGAAGCCAACTCATAATGGGATAATAATTTTCTCCTGATAGGTGTATATATATATATATATATATATATATACAAACGCACACATAGAGAGAGAAGCATGCTCTCAGGAACGAGCAATCAGCTTAATAACTTGTTAGCCTGTTCTATGGCGATTTTTTTGCACCTGGGTTCAGCTTCTTGTTAGCCCAGTAATGCTTTTCACAGAGAAGAACTTTCCTGTAGTATATCAGTCTGATCCCGCCTATTACGATCAGTCCAGCGCCGAAATCCCAGGCAACTCCTCTCTGAACAAGGAACACGGCAACCACAGGGTGGCTACACCTCACTGATGAGGCCCAATGAAGGCTGAAATAAATCGTCTGGGGATAAAAAGTTATTCATCCACTGCAATTTCATTACTCATTTGGAAATAATGAAATGGACTTATTTTGGGAGAAAAGTTTACTAACATTTTTCCACCTACAGCACACTTTGGTTCCAGACAGTTCTGATTTGGAGGACAAAGTTTTTGTTTTTTCCCAGAATCCAGACTGAATTAAATTTATTCCAGTCACAGCAAGGAGATTGGTAGCATAAGTCTACAGATTGTGGGCCCACTTATTTTTTTAATCTTTATTGTGGTTTATGATTAGGACACATTGTACCTGCTTCAACTTTCAGAGTTGAGGGGAGCAGGTTGTCTCCATCATAAGAGTCAATAAGATAAGTGATGTCTCAGCAATGTGGAAAGGTTCTAGTTAGAAGTTACTGCAGAAATTACTTCGACATTCACTTGAGGGAGCAGCAAAAAAATATTATCTTCATTGTTCCATACATATTTTTACCACAACTATAATTACTGATATCACCTCGTGCACCTCAATACAATGTTTTAGATAAGCAGAACATGGTTTTCTTGTTTTTTTTTATATAGCCAAGATGTTCACGTATCCTAGTTCGTATGTCTCTTGTAGTCATACCTACATACTGACATTGATGGTGAATACATTCTACTATTAGGTACACAACATAGGATGTAGAGCATTTCACACATCCTTTTGTTTCAAAGGTTTGATTAGTGACACATTAATAAAAGTTCTTCCCCTCTACAATGGATTCACAAGCCTTACATCTGCCACCCCCACTGGCGGCTACTGTTTTGGGTTACCCAAGATTAAGCTTCGTTTGAACATGGAAGCTGATTGACCAACTTCAACACACCTTCCTGTTTCGCCCCCCCCCCCCCCCCCCCGATGACATCGCACACTGCATCCACTACACCCGGAAGTAAGAAGTAAGCTGGAACGGAGAGGAGGTAGCGGTTCAAGGGAGATGGTACTTTAGCCAGAATTCGGCCCTACGCTACATGAGTACACCTCTGAGGAGTTCTAGCACTCAGGAACTGGATGTGTGAAGTTGAACTACGGCAGAAGGGTGAGTGATTTGATCCCTACTCTGCAATTGTGGATACCATTTATATACAGGACTGGGGGTTGTGTGTTTTAGGTGATTGTTTGTTGTGGCCTGTTCTTGCCTATTCCTTGTGAACTTTACTGCTACACATAACCACAGGCTACGAGTTTTCAACAATCCACTTAAGCATCTGAAATGTTTTGACTGGGAACTTTTTTCTTTGTTTATTCTCAAAAATGTCATAAACAAAAATATAGGAGGTTTTAGGGGTGGGTGAGATTGTGTGGGGGTTAGGATATATTTGATTAATTGGTTTGTTGTACATATTACTTTTTCACTATTAGTAAAAAACAAAAACAACAATATGTAGTCCTTCAATGAGTTAATAAGGTTTATAGTAAAAACCCTTTCACAGTATATACAAAATATATCATTTGAATAGTATAATGTGAATTAGCACCAGCCTCCCCATATCTCTGTAAATTACTTTTTGTATAATAGATAAACTGGAGCCATGTGCAGTAATAAAGACATTTTTTCAAAACACAGAATAAAGGGACAGTCTAGTAAAAAATAAACTTTCATGATTCAAATAGGGCATGTAATTTTAAACAACTTTACAATTTACTTTTAGCATAAATTTTGCTTTGTTTTCTTGGTATTCTTAGTTGAAAGCTAAACCTAGATAGGTTCATATGCTAATTTCTAAACCCTTGCAGGCCGCCTCTAATCTGAATGCATTTTGACAGTTTTTCACCACTAGAGGGCGTTAGTTCATGTGTTTCATATAGATAACATTGAGCTCACGCACATGAAGTTACCTAGGAGTGAGCATTGATTGTCTAAAATGCAAGTCTGTCAAAAGAACTGAAATAAGGGGGCAGTTTGCAGAGGCTTAGATACAAGGTAATCACAGAGGTAAAAAGTGTATTAATATAACAGTGTTAGTTATGCAAAACTAGGGAATTGGTTATAAAGGGATTATCTATCTTTTATAAACAACAAAAATTCTGGGTGTTGACTGTCACTCTAAGGCCATATGAATTTGCTTCAGTGATGAATTTTTGTGCCTAGGGCAGGCAGCAAATCCAGAAAAAGGTGCCTCACCAAATATGAGCTAAACTTGTTTGGGCTGGGGGGAGGCGGGGGGTTGGAGTGGGCTGCTTTGCTTTAAAATGCCCTGGCCTATTTTTGGTCCCAGGCCGGCCCTGCCAATGAAAATCTGCATTATGCATTATGCTCCTGAATCTTACCTAGATAAACCTTTCAACAAAGGATAACAAGGGGAAGGAAGCAAATTAAATAATTGAAGTAAATAGGAAAGTTGTTTAGGATTGTATGCTTTGTCTAAATCATAATTGTCTAATTATGACTTTACTGACCCTTTATGGACTTTAAGTACTGACAAATGTCAAATGTCTTTTTGGGTTACAGTTAGCCCCCAGGCTTTCAAATAAGAGCTTTAATACTTTACAGCCCAATGAGATAGCTAAGAGATGGCCAACATGTGAAGTATTATTGCAACTGCAATATATGCTATATGTATTTATTATTATTATTATTCCAAAACTTGTCTTTATAACCACTGCACAAATGTAAAGGAACATTAAATATAGTGTACTTACAAGACATTTTGGCCTTGGTAGTTTATTCTAGATTAGGCTTTTCTATTTTGGGGTGGGTTTTTTATTTTTTAAAGAGTATTAGAATAGGAATAATTTGTATTGCTTTAGATAATTTTGTTTGTTATAGTGTTTTTTATTTTTTGTTATGTTAGGTTTTAGTGTACGGCAGCTTAGGTTTTATTTCAAAGATAAGTTTGTATTTATTTTAACTAGGTAGTTAGTAAATAGTTAATAACTATTTACTAACTAGTATACCTAGTTAAAATAAATACAAACTTACCTGTGAAATAAAAATAAAACCTAAGCTAGCTACAATATAGCTATTAGTTATATTGTAGCTAGCTTAGGTTTTATTTCACAGGTAAGTATGTATTTAGTTTTAAATAGGAATTATTTAGTTAATAAGTGTAACTTTAATTTAGCTCTATTTTAATTATGTTAAAGTTAGGGGGTGTTAGGGTTAGGTTTAAGGTTAGGGTTACGTTAGGGTTAGGTTTAGGGTTAGGGTTGGGTTTAGGGTTAGGTATAGGGGTTAATAGTTTAATTTAGGTTTTTGCGATGTGGGGGGCTGGTGGTTTAGGGGTTAATAGGTTTATTTAGTAGTAGTGATGTGAGAGACCAGAGGTTTAGGGGTTAATAACTTTATTTAGTGGCGGCGATGTCGGGGAGTGGTGGAATAGGGGTTAATAGATTTATTATAGTGTGGGTGATGTTGGGGTGCAGGGGAATAGAGGTTAATAACTTTAGTATAGTAGCGCAGATATCGGGATTGGCAGATTAGGGGTTAATAGCTTTATTTAGGTGGCAGCGATATCAGAAGCGGCAGATTAGGGGTTAATAACATTATGTAGGTGTCTGCGATGTCGGGGCAGCAGATTAGGGGTGTTTAGACGTGTGGTTTATGTTAGGGTGTTAGGTTTAAACGTTATTTGTTTTCCCCCATAGACATCAATGGGGCTGCGTTACGGAGCTTTTCTTTCTACGATCGCAGGTGTTAGGTTTTTTCTGACCCGCTCTCCCTATTGATGTCTATTCGGAAAGCGTGCACGAGCACGTCAAAACAGCGCTTGAATTTTGTGTGGTATGGAGCTTAAAACCACCATATCGCACGCACAAGCCTGCTGTTTCAAAACTTGTAATGGCTGCGCTATAGAGGGTTAAATAACGCAACTTTTGTTGCGTTCATTAATTTCCCAATAGCGCACATAACTCGTAATCTAGATAAGAGACTTCTAGTAGGTAAAACGTCCAAACAAAATACCATGTTGTTTACAGCATGAGCCCCAGAAATCTATTCACGTGGCACATTCCCCAAAGCAGTGAACCAAACTGGGCATGTACTTTGAACCCATTATGTAACTATAATATGTGCCTATTGGAGAGGAGCCCACAAACAGAGGTAAGCCTAACGTCGGTCACAGTAACCTCAGGGTTAAGTTGGAAGGTGTCCAGTGCATTAAAAACATGTGACACAGTGAGAGTTATTAACAATAAAGGGGTGCAGAATTATTAGGCAAATGAGTATTTTGACCACATCATCCTCTTTATGCATGTTGTCTTACTCCAAGCTGTATAGGCTCGAAAGCCTACTACCAATTAAGCATATTAGGTGATGTGCATCTCTGTAATGAGAAGGGGTGTGGTCTAATGACATCAACACCCTATATCAGGTGTGCATAATTATTAGGCAACTTCCTTTCCTTTGGCAAAATGGGTCAAAAGAAGGACTGACAGGCTCAGAAAAGTAAAAAATAGTGAGATATCTTGCAGAGGGATGCAACACTCTTAAAATTGCAAAGCTTCTGAAGCGTGATCATCGAACAATCAAGCGTTTCATTCAAAATAGTCAACAGGGTCGCAAGAAGCGTGTGGAAAAACCAAGGCGCAAAATAACTGCCCATGAACTGAGAAAAGTCAAGCGTGCAGCTGCCAAGATGCCACTTGCCACCAGTTTGGCCATATTTCAGAGCTGCAACATCACTGGAGGTGCCCAAAAAGCACAAGGTGTGCAATACTCAGAGACATGGCCAAGGTAAGAAAGGCTGAAAGACGACCACCACTGAACAAGACACACAAGCTGAAACGTCAAGAGACTGGGCCAAGAAATATCTCAAGACTGATTTTTCTAAGGTTTTATGGACTGATGAAATGAGAGTGAGTCTTGATGGGCCAGATGGATGGGCCGTGGCTGGATTGATAAAGGGCAGAGAGCTCCAGTCCGACTCAGACGCCAGCAAGGTGGAGGTGGAGTACTGGTTTAGGCTGGTATCATCAAAGATGAGCTTGTGGGGCCTTTTCGGGTTGAGGATGGAGTCAAGCTCAACTCCCAGTCCTACTGCCAGTTTCTGGAAGACACCTTTTTCAAGCAGTGGTACAGGAAGAAGTATGCATCCTTCAAGAAAAACATGATTTTCATGCAGGGCAATGCTCCATCACACGCGTCCAAGTACTCCACAGCGTGACTGGCAAGAAAGGGTATAAAAGAAGAAAATCTAATGACATGGCCTCCTTGTTCACCTGATCTGAACCCCATTGAGAACCTGTGGTCCATCATCAAATGTGAGATTTACAAGGAGGGAAAACAGTACACCTCTCTGAACAGTGTCTGGGAGGCTTGTGTGTTGCTGCTGCACGCAATGTTGATGGTGAACAGATCAAAACACTGACAGAATCCATGGATGGCAGGCTTTTGAGTGTCCTTGCAAAGAAAGGTGGCTATATTGGTCACTGATTTGTTTTTGTTTTGTTTTTGAATGTCAGAAATGTATATTTGTGAATGTTGAGATGTTATATTGGTTTCACTGGTAAAAATAAATAATTGAAATGGGTATATATTTGTTTTTTGTTAAGTTGCCTAATAATTATTCACAGTAATAGTCACCTGCACACACAGATATCCCCCTAAAATAGCTATAACTAAAAACAAACTAAAAACTACTTCCAAAACTATTCAGCTTTGATATTAATGAGTTTTTTGGGTTCATTGAGAACATGGTTGTTGTTCAATAATAAAATTAATCCTCAAAAATACAACTTGCCTAATTATTCTGCACTCCCTGTAGGCAGCAACATTTTCCAGAATTATAGCCCAAGTAGACAGTTAGTAGTTACCAAACCAGAATAAACCTTAAAGGGACAGTCAAGTCCAAAAAAAACTCTCATGTTTCAAATAATGCATGTACTTTTATCACCAATTTTGCATTGTTCTTTGGTATTCTTAGTTGAAAGCTAAATCTTGGAAGGCTCATGTGATCATTTCTAAGCCCTTGAAGGCCACCTCTAATCACATGCTTTGGTATTTGCTTTTCACAACAGGGGAGAGCTAGTTCAGGTAAACCATGTAGATAACATTGTGATCACGCCCTTGGATTGTGGCAGACACTGCACTAATTGGCTAAAATGAAAGTCAATAGATAATAAAAAAAAAGTCATGTGATCGGGGGGCTGTCAGAAGATGCTTAGATACAAGGTAAATCACAGAGCTATAAAGTATATTAAAATAACTGTGTTAGCTATGCAAAACTGGGAATGGGTAATAAAGGGATTATCTATCTTTTAAAACAACAAAAATTGTGGTGTTGACTGTCCCTTTAATTTTTGTGGAGAGAAGATTAAAAAGAGATGTTTGGATAAGGCAACTATATCATTTTGCCAAGGATTGTTGATGATGGACTGGGGACCATTGGAATAAACTTTCATGAAACATTAACTGAAACTTCTAATCTGGCACCTCACACAGGCTGCTCCCTGTAGCCAATCAGAAGCCACATAGGTTAGCACAGGCCGCTTTTGACTGGTTGCAAGGAACAGAGCTGTGTAAAGAAAAAATAAATAAAGCTGTTGAGGGGGGAGAATTAGTAATCTCAGAAAAAGTAACCTTTCAACATAAAGGGCTAGATCACATTCTAAGAAGCAAACTTAAAGGGACACAGAACCTATTTTTCTTTTCTTTTGTGATTCAGATAGAGCATGTAATTTTAAGCAACTTTCTAATTTACACCTATTATAAATTTTTCTTCGTTCTCTTGGTATATTTATTTGAAAAAGAATGCTTCTAAGCTAAGGAACCAGACAATTTTTGGTTCAGACCCTGGACAGCAGTTGTTTATTGGTGGGTGAATTTATCCACCAATCAGCAAGAACAACCCAGGTTGTTCACCAAAAATAGGTCAGCATCTAAACTTACATTCTTGCTTTTCAAATAAAGATACCAAGAGAATGAAGAAAATTTGATAATAAGAGTAAATTGGAAAGTTGCTAAAAATTGCATGCTCTCTGAATCATGAAATAAATTTTTGTTGGGTTCAGTGTCCCTTTAAAGGTAAACTTAGAGCATACAATTTTAAACTTTCCAATTTATCTAATTTGATTAGTTCTCTTGGTATCCTTTGTTGAAAGCATAGTTAGATAGATTGAGGAGCAGCAATTCACTGGTGGGTTCTAGATGCTGATTGGTGGCTGCACATATACAACTTTTGTCATTGTCTCATCAGGAATGTTCAGCTAGCTCCCAGTAGTGCATAGTTGCTTCATAAACAAATGATTCCCTAACATAATTAATCAAATTTGATAATAGAAATACATTGGAAAGTTGTTTAAAACTGTATGTTCCAGACTTAAGTGGATATTCTTAGTGTCACTGCTAGTTAAAGAGACAATAAAGTCAAATTTAAACTTAAATGGGTTGGATAGAGCATGCAATTTTAAATAGCTTTTAAGTTTTCTTACGCCTAGATTTAGAGTTTGGCGTTAGCCGTCAAAACCAGTGTAAGGGGCTCCTAATGCTGGTTTTGGGCTACCGCTGGTATTTAGAGTCAGTCAGGAAAGGGTCTAACGCTCACTTTGCAGCCGCAACTTTTCCATACCGCAGATCCCCCACGCCATTTGCGTATCCTATCTTTTCAATGGGATCTTCCTAACGCCGGTATTTAGAGTCTTGGCTGAAGTGAGCGTTAAAACTCTAATGACAAGACTCCAGCCGCAGCAAAAAAGCCAGGAGTTAAGAGCTTTCTGGGCTAACGCCGGTTCATAAGGCTCTTAACTACTGTGCTCTAAAGTACACTAACACCCATAAACTACCTATGTACCCCTAAACCGAGGTCCCCCCACATCGCCGCCACTCTAATAAAATTTTTTAACCCCTAATCTGCCGACCGCACACCGCCGCAACCTACGTTATCCCTATGTACCCCTAATCTGCTGCCCCTAACACCGCCGACCCCTATATTATATTTATTAACCCCTAATCTGCCGCCCCCAACGTCGCCGCCACCTACCTACACTTATTAACCCCTAATCTGCCGATCGGACCTCACCGCTACTATAATAAAGTTATTAACCCCTAATCCGCCTCACTCCCGCCTCGCAAACCCTATAATAAATAGTATTAACCCCTAATCTGCCCTCCCTAACATCGCTGACACCTAACTTCAAGTATTAACCCCTAATCTGCCGACCGGACCTCACCGCTACTCTATTAAATTTATTAACCCCTAAAGCTAAGTCTAACCCTAACCCTAATTTTTATCTAACAAAATAAATCAACTCTTTTTAAATAAATTATTCCTATTTAAAGCTAAATACTTACCTGTAAAATAAACCCTAATATAGCTACAATATAAATTATAATTATATTGTAGCTATTTTAGGATTAATATTTATTTTACAGGCAACTTTGTATTTATTTTAACCAGGTACAATAGCTATTAAATAGTTAAGAACTATTAAATAGCTACCTAGTTAAAATAATTACAAAATTACCTGTAAAATAAATCCTAAGTTACAATTAAACCTAACACTACACTATCAATAAATAAATTTAATAAACTACCTACAATTATCTACAATTAAACTTAACACTACACTATCAATAAATTAATTACATAAAATACCTACAAATAAATACAAATAAATAAACTAAAGTACAAAAAATAAAAAAGAACTAAGTTACAAAAAATAAAAAAATAATTTACAAACATTAGAAAAAGATTACAAACATGTTAAGCTAATTACACCTACTCTAAGCCCCCTAATAAAATAACAAAGCCCCCCAAAATAAAAAAATACCCTACCCTATTCTAAAATACAAATAGAAAAGCTCTTTTACCTTACCAGCCCTTAAAAGGGCCTTTTGCGGGGCATGCCCCAAAGAATTCACCTCTTTTGCCTGTAAAAAAACCCATACAATACCCCCCCAACATTACAACCTACCACCCACATACCCCTAATCTAACCCAAACCCCCCTTAAATAAACCTAACACTAAGCCCCTGAAGATCTCCCTACCTTATCTTCACCACGCCGGGTATCACCGATCCGTCCAGAGGAGCCTCCGAAGTCTTCATCCAAGCCCAAGCGGGGGCTGAAGAAGTCCATCATCGGGCTGAAGAGGTCCATCATCCGGCTGAAGTCTTCATCCAAGCGGGCGCTGAAGAGGTCCATCATCGGGCTGAAGTCTTGATCCAAGCGGGAGCTGAAGAGGTCCATTATCGGGCTGAAGTCTTGATCCAAGCAGGCGCTGAAGAGTTCCATCATCGGGCTGAAGTCTTCTATCGAGTAGCATCTTCAATCTTCATCCATCCGGAGCGGAGCGGAGCCATCTTCTTCCAGCCGACGCAGATCCATCCTCTTCTACCGACGCCTACTCGCCGAATGATGGTTCCTTTAAATGACGTCATCCAAGATGGCGTCCCTCGAATTCCGATTGGCTGATAGGATTCTATCAGCAATCGAAATTAAGGTATGAAAATTCTGATTGGCTGATGGAATCAGCCAATCAGATTCAAGTTCAATCCGATTGGCTGATCCAATCAGCCAATCAGATTGAGCTTGCATTCTATTGGCTGATCGGAACAGCCAATAGAATGCGAGCTCAATCTGATTGGCTGATATAGAAAAGCTCTTTTACCTTGAACTTCAATCAGAATTTTCCTACCTTAATTCCTATCAGCCAATCGGAATTCGAGGTACTCCATCTTGGATGACGTCGTAGGCGTCGGTAGAAGAGGATGGATCCGCGTCGGCTGGAAGAAGATGGCTCCGCTCCGGATGGATGAAGATTGAAGATGCCGCTCGACAGAAGACTTCAGCCCGATGATGGACCTCTTCAGCGCCCGCTTGGATCAAGACTTCAGCCTGATGATGGACCTCTTCAGCGCCTGCTTGGATCAAGACTTCAGCCGGATGATGGACCTCTTCAGCCCGATGATGGACTTCTTCAGCCCCCGCTTGGGCTTGGATGAAGACTTCGGAGACACCTCTGGATGGATCGGTGATACCTGGCGTGGTGAAGATAAGGTAGGGAGATCTTTAGGGGCTTAGTGTTAGGTTTATTTAAGGGGGGTTTGGGTTAGATTAAGGGCTGGTAAGGTAAAAGAGCTTTTCTATTTGTATTTTAGAATAGGGTAGGGCATTTTTTTATTTTGGGGGGCTTTGTTATTTTATTAGGGGGCTTAGAGTAGGTGTAATTAGCTTAAAATTGTTGTAATCTTTTTCTAATGTTTGTAAATTATTTTTTTATTTTTTGTAACTTAGTTCTTTTTTTATTTTTTGTACTTTAGTTAGTTTATTTAATTGTATTTATTTGTAGGTATTTTATTTAATTAATGTATTGATAGTGTAGTGTTAGGTTTAATTTTAGATAATTGTAGGTATTTTATTTAATTAATTTATTGATAGTGTAGTGTTAGGTTTAATTCTAACTTAGGTTAGGATTTATTTTACAGGTAATTTTGTAATTATTTTAACTAGGTAGCTATTAAATAGTTCTTAACTATTTAATAGCTATTGTACCTGGTTAAAATAAATACAAAGTTACCTGTAAAATAAATATTAATCCTAAAATAGCTACAATATAATTATTATTCATATTGTAGCTATATTAGGGTTTATTTTACAGGTAAGTATTTAGCTTTAAATAGGAATAATTTATTTAATAAGAGTTGATTTATTTTGTTAGATAAAAATTATATTTAACTTAGGGGGGAGGTTAGGGTTAGGGTTAGACTTAGCTTTAGGGGTTAATAAATTTAATAGAGTAGCGGCGAGGTCCGGTCGGCAGATTTGGGGTTAATACTTGAAGTTAGGTGTCGGCGATGTTAGGGAGGGCAGATTAGGGGTTAATACTATTTATTATAGGGTTATTGAGGCGGGAGTGAGGCGGATTAGGGGTTAATAACTTTATTATAGTAGCGGTGAGGTCCGGTCGGCAGATTAGGGGTTAATAAGTGTAGGTAGGTGGCGGCGACGTTGGGGGCGGCAGATTAGGGGTTAATAAATATAATATAGGGGTCGGTTGTGTTAGGGGCAGCAGATTAGGGGTACATAGGGATAACGTAGGTGGCGGCGGTGTGTACATGTTAGGGTGTTAGGTGCAGACGTAGGAAGTGTTTCCCCATAGGAAACAATGGGGCTGCGTTAGGAGCTGAACGCTGCTTTTTTGCAGGTGTTAGGTTTTTTTTTCAGCTCAAACGGCCCCATTGTTTCCTATGGGGATATCATGCACGAGCATGTTTTTGAAGCTGGCCGCGTCCGTAAGCATCGCTGGTATTGAGAGTTGCAGTGGCGGTAAATTATGCTATACGCTCCCTTTTTGGAGCCTAACGCAGCCCTTCTGTGAACTCTAAATACCAGCGGTATTTAAAAGGTGCGGGAGAAAAAAAGCATGCGTAGCTAACGCACCCCTTTGGCCGCAGAACTCTAAATGTAGCGGTTATTTTGCTTAGTTATCTTGGTATCCTTTGCTACAGAATAATCCCAGGTGAGCTCAGAAGTGTGCATGTGTCTTTAGCCATCTAGCAGCAGTTTGCTAGACACTGCCGCCATAGACTGCTGTAGACACGTGCACACTCCTAAACTCCTTTTAGCTTACCCAGGTTTACTATTTAACAAAGGGTAATAGAAGTCAATTGGAAAGTTTTTGTTTTTTAAATTTCATGCGCTACATGAATAATTAAACATTGCTTAAGATTACTTCTAAAATGTGCTACATCCTCTATGCATGTGTCTTAAAACATATGAAAATAAGTAACAATGTTTAAACTTGCAGGAAATGCATGTTGCATACTGCAGTACTGGTCCTCATTGGCTGATAGGGAAACCTCCTAAAGCATTTCTGGAGGACAGTGTTAAGCCTTTTCAAGTATAGTGAGGAAAATAGGTTTACTAAAGCAAAAATCAGTCCATAGATGAAGCGCATAGGAGCCCTAAACAGGTGCGCTTATATGGAGAAGGTCAATAACACAGGACAGGAATCCAGATAAAAACGGCAGCAATCTTGAGAGGAATCCAGATCACAGGACTTTCTTTACTAAAGCAAAATACAATAATAACTGTAATACATTTTAAAATGCCAATTTATAGAACAAAGAATAAAAAATATCTTCAGCTGTGAGCCATGCTCTAGGCTATAGATATTTTATTTGTCTATCCATTTTTATATTCCATGGATATTCAAGTCATCAAAAACAGTTGTATTGGGATGAGAATGAGGGATAATGCTAATTTCTTCACTCAAGCATTAACTTATTAAAGGGACATACACGTGCACAAATAAAACACTAATTTTTATTATTGCACCATTTCTTGCAAATAGCTATGTTTTAACCCCTGCAAAGGGATTAAACACATAGTTAAAATAATCTCCAAAGCAACAATGCCATACTGGGACCTAACGGGTAAATGATGGCTATGTACATATGACTCTTGTCATTGACTCACCAGATTTGTTAATCAGGACTCAGATGGGGTTAAACACATAGTTATATGCAAGAAATAGCGCAGAACATTTTCTTTTTGCACTATTATGTCCCTTTAATGATCTACATCCCTTTTAACATTTTCAATGTAAAGATGTTTTAGATTTATTTATTGCATCTTTAGTTTTGAAAATGATATAAAATGTATTCTTTAGCCTGGGCCCCCTTTCTATAAAGTTTTTATGTAAATAATATCTGTTAATATAACCAATCAGATGCTGTGTCACCTGAGACACCTAGAAACATGCATGCTGTTCTGTTACCACAAATGTAAGAAGCAGAAACTGTTTCTTTTTTTCTGCGCCACCTCAGTGGTGGTGAGATAAATCACCCCGGCACTCACATGTTCAGGATGATTGGCACGCACTGCTCTTGAGCAATTGGTTACAAGAGAGCTGGGGCATTGCACTAGTGAGTCATTGTGCAATGTTAAATTTTGCACAAGATGATGCATCACGAGAGGCGATTGCAGATGGAAAGGTTCTCTAATTGTCCACCTGCAAATCTGATACATTTTCCCTAGAGAGGAGATCACATATTCTCTTGTGCTTAATGACAATAATTCTTTAAAATAATAAAGTAATAACTTCATTCTATATTAATATAGCTATGGAAAAAATTCCCCTTCCATCCCTGTATTTTTGTCATTTAAAGTCATTCTTTGAACTCACTCAGATTGTTTTAATTAAAATTTCCAAGGTTAATATTAAATAGCAATGGGACATGGAATCCAAACATTTTGCATACACAGTTCAAGTTAAATCTTTAGCTGTATAGACTAATCAGTAAATGTAAATTCTGAACACATGAACAATTAACGTAGAATATATAGTTTAATATATATATATATATATATATATATATATATATATATATATATATATATATATATATGTATATATGTGTACACCTACCTGTGCATGCACACAGGTAAGTTCTTTGTGTTATTCTGTTTATTTTGTCACCAGCACTTTATAGAAATATTAAACTGTTTCCATATCTCTTTTAGTCCCAGTAGGTACAGACCTGCGGCAGACAAGGACAGAAATGCTTATTTTTGCAATCTGTTTGCTGGAGGGGCTGCTAGAAAACTTTCTGTCAGCTTTTAGTCGTAACATATGAACATCTGAGAGTAACCGCCTGCTTCAGATCACATTGCGTCTTGTGGGGAGAAAGCTATGTTTTACACAATTTCTTGAGTGTTTGATAAAAGATCAGGCAGTGGCAAGCATACATTTCACACTGAATATTGACATTCATATGAAAGCCGTTTGCTTCTCAGACAGCCTGTACTGTGCTGCTCTGAGCTATCTAAGGGAATACGCTGAAGATGTTTGTATATGTATACTATATTTATATAACCAAGAGTGGAAGGAAAGCAGAGATATCGGAACACACTCATAAAGACACTCAGAAGTTAGTTAAATTGTACCCATCATTTTTTAAGCTATTTAGCAAAAATCCTGTTGATATCTTTTTTAATGTTAGGGGACTAATTATATTCTACACATAAATAACTTTTAGGATACATTTAAAGGGAAAGTCTACAATATCATTTTTATTGTTTTAAAATATAGATAATCTCTTTATTACCTATTTCCCAGTTTTACATACCCAACACAGTTATATTAATATACTTTTTACCTCTGTGATTACCTTGTATCTAAGCGTCTTCTGACAGCCCCCTGATCACATAACTTTTTATTTATTATCTATTGACATTTTAGCTAATTAGTGCTGTATTGTGCTGACTCTTAAATAACTCCCCGGGCATGAACACAATGTTATCTATATGGTCAATATGAACTAGCAGTCTCCTGTTGTAAAGATGAAATAAAAAAGCATGTGATAAGAGGCAGTCTGTAGTGGCTTAGAAACAGGCAGAAATTTAGAGGTTTAAATGTTATAAAGTATATTAATATATCAATGTTGGTTGTTCAAAGCTGGGGAATGGATAGTAAAGGCATTATCTATATTTTTAAACAATAACAATTTTAGTGTAGCCTGTCCATTTAACTAAAAATATTCAATAATTATAACAACATATACATTGCTATTAGAATTTAATTAATAACATATTCAAATGTATAGTAAAAACCTGTTATCAATGGAAAAACTTTCCTAGTACTCAAAGGCCTAGTGGAGCGCAACTGGTAGCACAGGGTGTTTTAGCCATATTGTGACCCTGCACTAAGACTAGCGTACAATCTGGTATAAGTGCATGGTAAAAAAGACTTACCAGAGAATCATAAAGAGGCAGAGCGCGCTATAATCCCTAATATAACAAGTAGTGAGTTTGTGCAAAACATTATATATATATATATATATATATATATATACACTCACCGGCCACTTTATTAGGAACACCTTGCTAGTACCGGGTTGAACCCCTTTTGCCTTCAGAACTGCCTTAATTCTTTGTGGCATAGATTCACAAGGTGTTGGAAACATTCCTCAGAAATTTTGGTCCATATTGACATGATAGCATCACGCAGTTGCTGCAGATTTGTCAGCTGCACATCCATGATGCAAATCTTCCGTTTCACCACATCTCAAAGATGCTCTATTGGATTGAGATCTGGTGACTGTGGAGGCCATTGGAGTACAGTGAACTCATTGTCATGTTCAAGAAACCAGTTTGAGATGATTTGAGCTTTGTGACATGGTGCATTATCCTGCTGGAAGTAGCCATCAGAAGAAGGGACCACTGTAGTCATAAAGGGATGGACATAGTCAGCAACAATACTCAGGTAAGCCATGGCATTTAAACGATGATCAATTGGTACTAAGGGGCCAAAAGTGTGCCAAGAAAATATCCCCCACACCATTACACCACCAGCCTGAACCGTTGATACAAGGCAGGATCGATCCATGTTTTCATGTTGTTTACACCAAATTCTGACCCTACCATCCGAATGTCGCAGCTGAAATCGAGACTCATCAGACCAGGCAACATTTTCCAATCTTCTATTGTCCAATTTTGGTGAGCCTGTGCGAATTGTAGCCTTAGTTTCCTGTTCTTAGCTGACAGAAGTGGCACCCGGTGTGGTCTTCTGCTGCTGTAGCCCATCTGCTTCAAGGTTCGACGGGTTGTGCATTCAGAGATGGTATTCGTCATACCTTGGTTGTAATGAGTGGTTATTTGAGTTACTGTTGCCTTTCTATCACCTTGAACCAGTATGCCCATTCTCCTCTGACATCAACAAGGCATTTTCGTCCACACAACTGCCACTCACTGGATATTTTCACTTTTTTGGACTATTCTCTGTAAACCCTAGAGATGGTTGTGCGTGAAAATCCCAGTTTTTGAAATACTCAGACCAGCCCATCTGGCACCAACAACCATGCCACGTTCAAAGTCACTTGAATCCCCTTTCTTCCCCATTCGAAAGCTCGGTTTGAACTTCAGCAAGTCGTCCTCACCATGTCTAGATGCCTAAATGCATTGAGTTTCTGCCATGTGATTGGCTGATTAGCAATTTTGTTACCAAGCAATTGAACAGGTGTACCTAATAAAGTGGCGGTGAGTGTGTGTGTGTATATACAGTATATATATATATATAATATACATGGGCCTTGAATGCCTGCTGATCCAGAGTACGGCCTGGATGCCGCTGCATGATATTAGATACATGCTTTCGTTACAAAACATGTTTTCTTGAAAAAGGCTCGATGTAGAGCTGAAATGTCGACACATGACTTGTTTTACAATGATTAGAGAATAAAGGTTTTCTAGTTTTAAACCCTGTGAGTGCCCTTCTACGAAAAAGAGGATGTACATGATGGACTTAAGGAATGCACCCAGGTTATAAGCATATTTGAATGTTTGGAGTGCTTGGCAACTGGCTATAATATATATATATATATATATATATATATATATATATATATATTTATTTATTTATTTTTTAAATAAATGTTTAAGCTGTAATTTATAGGGATTGTGTGTTTGTAAGTTTGTATGTATATAATATACTGTACAGTATGTATATGTATGCATGTGTTTGTGTGTGTGTAGATACATATGGGCATGTATGTGTAGATATATTATAAAAATGTATTGCAATACAAAATCAAAGTAATTTTAATTTTGTTTCTACATGGGGCAAGAATAGGGTGATCCCAAGTATGGCTGAATATTGAAATGCTTTTTTTTTCTTCCATAGTTGTAGAGCAAGACTGTCTTAACATTATTTTCATTTTATTTTAAAAGTCAACTTTAAAGGGACATGAAACTCAAAAAAATTCTTTCATGATTCAGAGCAATGGTTTTCAAACCCGTACTCAGACCTCCCTAACAGGCCACATTTTGAGGATATCTGAACTGGAGCAGAGGTGAAATATTCAGCTGATTAGTAAAGATTGTTATTTTAGCTGCTCTCACCCAAGGCAATCCTGAAAATCTGGTCTGTTGGGGAGGCGTGAGAACAGGTTTGAAAACCAGTGAGATAGAGCTTACATTTTTAAACAACTTTCCAATTTACTTACAGGGAGTGCAGAATTATTAGGCAAGTTGTATTTTTGAGGATTAATTTTATTATTGAACAACAACCATGTTCTCAATGAACCCAAAAAACTAATTAATATCAAAGCTGAATATTTTTGGAAGTAGTTTTTAGTTTGTTTTTAGTTTTAGCTATTTTAGGGGGATATCTGTGTGTGCAGGTGACTATTACTGTGCATAATTATTAGGCAACTTAACAAAAAACAAATATTTACCCATTTCAATTATTTATTTTTACCAGTGAAACCAATATAACATCTCTACATTCACAAATATACATTTCTGACATTCAAAAACAAAACAAAAACAAATCAGTGACCAATATAGCCACCTTTCTTTGCAAGGACACTCAAAAGCCTGCCATCCATGGATTCTGTCAGTGTTTTGATCTGTTCACCATCAACATTGCATGCAGCAGCAACCACAGCCTCCCAGACACTGTTCAGAGAGGCGTACTGTTTTCCCTCCTTGTAAATCTCACATTTGATGATGGACCACAGGTTCTCAATGGGGTTCAGATCAGGTGAACAAGGAGGCCATGTCATTAGATTTTCTTCTTTTATACCCTTTCTTGCCAGCCACGCTGTGGAGTACTTGGACGCGTGTGATGGAGCATTGTCCTGCATGAAAATCATGTTTTTCTTGAAGGATGCAGACTTCTTCCTGTACCACTGCTTGAAGAAGGTGTCTTCCAGAAACTGGCAGTAGGACTGGGAGTTGAGCTTGACTCCATCCTCAACCCGAAAAGGCCCCACAAGCTCATCTTTGATGATACCAGCCCAAACCAGTACTCCACCTCCACCTTGCTGGCGTCTGAGTCGGACTGGAGCTCTCTGCCCTTTACCAATCCAGCCACGGGCCCATCCATCTGGCCCATCAAGACTCACTCTCATTTCATCAGTCCATAAAACCTTAGAAAAATCAGTCTTGAGATATTTCTTGGCCCAGTCTTGACGTTTCAGCTTGTGTGTCTTGTTCAGTGGTGGTCGTCTTTCAGCCTTTCTTACCTTGGCCATGTCTCTGAGTATTGCACACCTTGTGCTTTTGGGCACTCCAGTGATGTTGCAGCTCTGAAATATGGCCAAACTGGTGGTAAGTGGCATCTTGGCAGCTGCACGCTTGACTTTTCTCAGTTCATGGGCAGTTATTTTGCGCCTTGGTTTTTCCACACGCTTCTTGCGACCCTGTTGACTATTTTGAATGAAACGCTTGATTGTTCGATGATCACGCTTCAGAAGCTTTGCATTTTTAAGAGTGCTGTATCCCTCTGCAAGATTTCTCACTATTTTTGACTTTTCTGAGCCTGTCAAGTCCTTCTTTTGACCCATTTTGCGAAAGGAAAGGAAGTTGCCTAATAATTATGCACACCTGATATAGGGTGTTGATGTCATTAGACCACACCCCTTCTCATTACAGAGATGCACATCACCTAATATGCTTAATTGGTAGTAGGCTTTCGAGCCTATACAGCTTGGAGTAAGACAACATGCATAAAGAGGATGATGTGGTCAAAATACTCATTTGCCTAATAATTCTGCACTCCCTGTATATTATCAATTTTACTTCATTCTCTTGGTATCTTTTATTGAAGGAGTAGCAATGCACTACTGGGCACTAGTTGAAGACATCAGTAAGCCAATAACAATAGACATATATGTGCAGCCACCAATCAGCAGCAAGCCCGATACAGCTCCAGAGCCTACCTAGGTATCAATTTCATCTAAGAATACCAAGCGAACTAAGCAAAATAGATAATAGAAGTAAATTGGAAGGTATCTTAAAACTATATGCTCTAGCTCAATAATGAAAAAAAATTGTGTTTCATCTTACTTTAATGTCATTTATTTAAAGGCCTTCAAGCCTGTGCATAACTTTGGCTCAAGTGATAGTTGACATGAGTTTTTCAGTGTGTACTCTAAATCCAGATGTTATGCCCCCTAGACTCTCAATCAAGTGCTGATATGTAACTTTGAACTTGCAATATGAGCATTCGCATTGCACTGAACTTACAATACCAGCACACATTTGCGTACGCTGGTATTACGATTGCAGCGCAAATATATAATAAATAGAAATTTTGCACTCCACTCGTAATCTAGCACTTTGTTGTGAAAATATTTGAAACAATCCAACTTCAATGCTTATTGGAAATAACCACATGGGGCAGCAGTCTTTCAAAAACTAGAAAGCAAGTCAAGAGGAAAGAGTATACTGTGCATTCAACTCAGGCACAGATAAACACGTATACTTACACTAAGGGCCAGATTCTCTAAAGCTTTCTGGTTTGAAAAGATTCTCTAAAATGCCTCATCAGTATTGCAAGGTAATTTTTACATTGGAACCGTGTTAAAGGGATTAATGATTCAGAGAGAACATGCAATTTTAACAACTTTCCTTTGTACTTCTATTATCTAATTTGCTTCATTCTGTTGATATCGTTTGTTGAAAAACATACCTAGGTTGGGTTAGGAGCAGCAATGCACTACTGAGAATTAGCTACTGATCAGTGGCTTCCTCTTGTCATTGGCTCACCTGATGTGTTCCGCTTGCTCCCAGTAATGCATTACACTTTAAAGGGACATGAAACAAAAAAATATATATATTTTGCAATTTAGAAAGAGCATGCAATTTTAAACAACTTTATAATTTACTTCTATTATCTAATTTGCTTCATTCTCTTGATATCATTTGCTGAAAAGCATATCTAGATAGGCTCAAAAGCTGTTGATTGGTACTAGATGCCTCGTGTGATTGGCTCACTCATGTGCATTGCTATTTCTTCAACAAAGAATATCTAAAGAATGAAGCTTAGATAATAAAAGCAAATTGGAATGTTGTTTAAGCCCTTAAGGACCAACGACATACAGGGTACGTTGTTCAAAAAACGGCCTTTAACGACCAACGACGTACCCGGTATGTTGTCAGTGGATTCAAGCGGTGGAAGCGATCCTGATCGCTTCCAGCCGCTTTCATGTTATTGCAGGGATGCCTCAATATTGAGGCATCCTGCAATAAAAAAAATTCAGGCATCCGATGCAAAGAGAGCCACTCTGTGGCCCTCTTTGCATCAGTGAGCAATGGTGCAGATAGCTGGTGGGTGGGAGAAGCAGCAGGAAGGGGAGTGGGCGGCCATCGCTGGTAGGTATTTGGCAGAGGGGCGCGGGATCACGTGCGGGGGCGGGGGGGATCAGGGAGGTTGGGGGCTAAGGGGGATCCTACACAGCAGAAAATATATTTAAAAAAAATAAAAAAAATAAAGCCTTTAATTTTAGTACTGGCAGACTTTCTGCCAGTACTTAAGATGGCGGTGACAATTGTGGGGTGGGGAGAAAAGAGAGCTGTTTGGGAGGGATCAGGGGGTGGAATGTGTCAGGTGGGAGGCTGATCTCTACACTAAAGCTAAAATGAACCCTACAAACTACCTAATTAACCCCTTCACTGCTGGGCATAATACAAGTGTGGTGTGCAGCGGCATTTAGCGGCCTTCTAATTTCCAAAAAGCAACGCCAAAGGATTCCATAGAAGCATTTACAATCATTTGGGCCATAATTGCACTAGCTGTTTGTAAATAATTTTAGTGTGAAACCTAAAGTTTGTGAAAAAGTGAACAATTTTTTTTATGGCATGAAATATACCAAAATGGGCCTAGATCAATACTTTGGGTTGTCTACTACACTACACTAAAGTTAAAATTAACCCTACAAGCTCCCTAATTAACCCCTTTACTGCTGCGCATAAAACACGTGTGGTGCGCAGCTGCATTTAGCGGCTTTCTAATTACCAAAAAGCAACTCCAAAGCCATATATTTCTGCTATTTCTGAACAAAGAGGATCCCAGAGACGCATTTACAACCATTTGTGCCATATTTGCACAAGCTGTTTGTAAATAATTTCAGTGAAAAACCTAAAGTTTGTGAAAAAGTTTGTGAAAAAGTGAACGATTATTTTTATTTGATTGCACTTTTGGTTGTCTGCTAAAAATATATATATACATGTGAAGGGTTATTCTGGGATTCCTGACAGATATCAGGGTTCCAATGTAACTAGTGCTAATTTTGAAAAAAATTTGTTTGGCAATAGCAAAGTGCTACTTGTATTTATAGAACATGTAAACTTTGGGTATTTCTAAACCCAGGACAAAATTTAGAAACTATTTAGCATGGTTGTTTCTTGGTGGTTGTAGATGTGTAACAGATTTTTGGGGTCAAAGTTAAAAAAAGTGTGTTTTTGCCATTTTTTCATCATATTTTATATTTTTTTATAGTAAATCATAGGATATGATGAAAATAATGATATCTTTAGAAAGTCCATTTAATGGCGAGAAAAACGGTAAATAATATGTGTGGGTACAGTAAATGAGTAAGAGGAAAATTACAGCTAAACACAAACACAGCAAAAATTTAAAAATAGCCAAATGGTCAGAAAATGGAAAAGTGCTGTGGTCCTTAAGGGGTTAAAATTGTATTCTCTTTCTGAGTCATGAAAGAAAAAAAAATGGTTTAATGTCCCTTTAAAGAAAGGATACTAAAAGAATGAAGCTAATTTGATAGCAGAAGTAAATTGGAAAATTCTCTAAAATTGCGCGCACTATCTAAATCATAAAAAAAAAAAATAGTTTCATGCCCCTTTAAGGGAAGTTCATTAATACTTATGTGAAAGAGAGAAACTTACTTTACAATATAGTCAGTAAAATAAGGTGAATATTTCTCTCCATGCCAGAGAGTTTTTGAGAACTGGTCCCTAAGACACAGTACAAAGTTTTTTTGGTTTTGTTTTTTTTAAATCAAAATTCTGTACAAAGGGTCATTGATAACCTGTATTTACACAAACCCATCTAGAATCAATATGGTTATGCTTACAATTAATAAAATGACTCATATTTTCTTCATACTATGGGCTAGATTATGAGTGGAACAGAAATTAGTGCTCCCACTCGTGCGTTAACTTTGATAGACAGAAGCTTTTTGTGCGCATCAGGTTGTGCTCATATAACAAGTTGAAAGTAAAAGGTTTGTGCACAAGCACTAACCTGATGCACGCAAAAAGCCAAACTTCAAATATCGCAATTGCATTAACATATTCCTCATAGACTTAATTGGAGCGCAAAAAGTGGAAAAATCTAACATCCTCACTCACAAGCAAACCCTATCGCGTTTAACCAAGTGCGCTAACCCGACATGAAATATAAATATTTCTCATTTCAATGTTCTTCACATAGCAGAATATGTTCTATTTATTCTTAAATAAATATATCTATATATATCTGATGTTTTTTGGAAAATATATATCTATATCTATGTATTTGATTTTATATATATATATATATATATATATATATATATAGGCATATATATATATATATATATATATATATACACAGTATATATATATATATATATATATACAGTATAGGTATATATATATATATATATATATATATATATATATATATATATATATATATATATATATATATATATATATATAGGCATTCTATTCTGCCGGTGGCGTTGAGTGCGGCTGCAAGTCGCCGATATGAGTTGTTCATTTGTCTTGATGAAGGCTTCCATGTAAGCCGAAACGTTGACCTATCCTTATGACTTTCTAACGTTGTTATAAACAATGAACTTATTTTTATAAATCCTGAGCGTACCCTCCCTTTCCTAGCTCATATCTAAATTCCATTGAGGATTGCACCCAGGTGCTTCATTATTGCCTGAAGCTGGAGTGCTGGAACACATGCTAATTATATACACCTGTATATATATACAGTATATATATATATATATATATATATATATATATATATATATATATATATAAAACACTGAAGGCGACTGCACTCTCATACCGGACCGGGTACACATCCCATGACCCTGCAACATGCTATATATATATATAACACACAGAGAAAGTCCAGCATATGAATATCTATTTACAAATACTCAGAACATATTTCCCAATGTGCAGAACATTAGAATGTGAAATATTTACTGTAAATACACGGTTAAAAACTTTATTAAATATGAATATTGCATAAATATGACTTTTCATGTTTTCATCTACTTAAAGGGATATGAAACAACATTTTTCTTTTTCTTATTGTTCATGATTCAAATAGAGCATGGGATTTCAAACAACTTTCCAATTAACTTATTTTATCCCATTTGCTTCATTCTCTTGGTAATCTTTTTTGAAAGAGCAGCTATGCACTACTGGGAGCTTTCTGAAGACATCTGGTGAACCAATGAAAAGAGGCATTTTGTGCAGCCACAAATCAGCAGCTTGCTCCCAGTAATGCATTGTTGCTCCTAATCCTACCTAGATATGCTTTTCAACTAAGGATACCAAGAGAATGAAGCAATGTAGATAATAGAAGCAAATTGGAAAGTTGTTTAAAATCTCGTTCTTTCTAAAACATAAAAGAAAATTTTGGGTTTCCTGTCCCTTTAACTCCAAACGAATGCGTTTACTTTCAACTTGTAATACTCTCGCTGCAAAAGAGCCGCAATATCCCCCTTATCACTTGCATGCAAAAATTAGCTTGCCACTAGTAATAGTAATCCCTATGTAATTATCAAAAATATGTTTTGGGTCTTGCTGCTCATAATCATGTTTATCACTTACTAACCAATCAGAAAAGTGGTGGGATCTCAGTTTTAACAGTTCATCTGCTGAAATTTTAATTGGTTAATCTGATTAATGAATGACGATTGGTGCAATTGTCTACAAGGATGAAAACAAAAAATCTAAATATATCCTATTTAGTGGAAAAAACAAACTGTGATGGATATGTTTTTAGCAACTGTCTAAAAAACAAGAACACTCTTCAACTGGTTTATGGCTAATAACTTAATGCCAATAGTGTATTTAGTTTTTGTGCTGCCCTAGCACTGGGTAATCTGCCCACTGAACCCCAACCTTAAAATTTTTTAGCTCATTTAATTCTCACAATTGGAAGTCTGGGCCACATGGAGCATCCCCAGCAGACAACCAGCAATTATTATTATTATTATCGGTAATTTGAAGAGCGTCAACAGATTCCGCAGCGCTATAAACAAATGCGAAGTACAACAAAACAAATTATAGGGATCAAATGGGTAGAGGGCCCTGCCAAGAGTTGCATTGTTGTAGTCAGCTCTTAAAAAGGATCAGGTCTGCTAGACCTCGCTGAATACGGCGAGCAATACGCTTGCCGTATTCAGCATTGCACCAGCAGCTCACAAGAGCTGCTGGTGCAACGCCGCCCCCTGCAGACTCACGGCCAATGGGCCGCCAGCAGGGGGTGTCAATCAACTCGATCGGGTTGTATAGTATTGTGGCTATGTGTGTCTGCCTGCTCAGAGCAGGAGAATAGGTTATGGAGCAGCGGTCTTTGTGACCGCTGCTTCATAACTGCTGTTTCTGGCGAGTCTGAAGACTCTCCAGAAACAGGGGCCATCAAGCTCCATTCGGTGCTTGTTAAATAGAGCCCTTAGACTTACATACTAAGGGGGTTCAGGGGATAGCAATGGAGTTGAGGAACTGGTATAAAGAAAGGTTAGTGTAGGTTGTATGCATCCCTGAACAGTAGAGTCTTTAGGGTGTGCTTGAAGGTTTCAAAACTAGGGGAGAGTCTTGTGGACCGAGGCAGAGAGTTACACAAGATGGGAGCCAGTCTGGAGAAGTCCTATAAACGGGAGTGTGATGAGGTAACAAAAGAGGAGGAGAGTAGGAGGTCATGAGCAGAGCGAAGGGGACGGGAGGGAGAGTATCTGGAGACAATGTCTGAGATATAGGGGGGAGCAGTGCAGTTGAGGGCTTTGTATGTCAGAGTGAGAATTTTGCATTTAATCTTAGAGGCAGGAGGAAGCCAGTGAAGGGATTGGCAGAGAGGTGCAGCAGATGAAGGGCGAGTAAGGAAGATGAGCCTGGCAGAGGCATTCATTATGGATTGTAATGGAGCTAGGCGGCAGGTGGGGAGACCAGAGAGGACAGAGTTGCAGTAATTGAGGTGGGAAAGGATGAGAGAGTGGACTAAAATCTTAGTTGTGTCTTGGGTAAGGAAATGTCTAATTTTAGAGATGTTTTTGAGGTGGAAGCAGCAGGCTTTAGCCAAGGACTGAATGTGAGGAGTGAAACAAAGTTCTAAGTCAAATGTGACCCCAAGACATCGGGCATGCGGGGTAGGGGTAATGATGTAGTTGTCGACAGTTATAGAGAGATTGGGGGTGGAGATTTTGGAAGAAGGGGGGGAAATAAGGAGCTCAGTTTTGGAGAGATTTAACTTGAGGTAGTGAGAAGAGATGTGAGAAAGACAATTAGTGACACGAGAAGATAGGTCTGGTGCAGAGAAGTAGATTTGGGTAGATTTGGGTGTCGTCGGCATACAAATGATATTGGAATTCATACGGCTAGATTACGAGTTTTGCAGTAAGCTGAAAAAGCAGCGTTAACAGGTCCTAACGCTGCTTTTTCACTACCGCTGGTATTATGAGTCTTGTAGGTTTAGGGGCACCGCACACTTTTCCGGCCTTACCGCAAACCGACTTATGTAAAGTTTGCAAACCCTTTTTTCTATGGGACTTCCATAGCGCTGGTATTATGAGTTTGTCCTGGGAGGCCAAAAAGTGAGCGGTACAGCCTATACCAACAAGATTCCTAACGCATTCTAAAGTCAGTAGTTATGAGTTTTACACTACAACGCTGTAGCATAAAACTCATAACTAAAGTGCTAAAAAGTACACCAACACCCATAAACTACCTATTATCCCCTAAACCGAGGCCCTCCCGCATCGCAAACACTATAATAAATTTTTTAATCTCTAATCTTCCGCTCCGGACATTGCCGCCACTAGAATAAACATATTAACCCCTAAACCGCTGCACTCCCGCCTCGCAAACACAAGTTAAATATTATTAACCCCTAATCTGCTGCCCCTAACGTCGCCGCCACCTACATTATACTTATTAACCCCTAATCTTCCACTCCGGACATCGCCGCAACCTACATTATATTTATTAACCCCTAATCTGCTGCCCCCAACATCGCCGCCCCCTACCTAAATTTATTAACCCCTAATCTGCCATCCCCAATGTCGCCGCCTCTATTCTAAATTTATTAACCCTTTAAACTTAAGTCTAACCCTAACCCTAACACCCCCTAACTTAAATATAATTTAAATAAATCTAACTAAAATTACTATCATTAACTAAATTATTCCTATTTAAAACTAAATACTTACCTATAAAATAAACCCTAAGCTAGCTACAATATAACTAATAGTTACATTGTAGCTAGCTTAGGTTTTATTTTTATTTTACAGGCAAGTTTGTATTTATTTTAACTAGGTAGAATAGTTATTAAATAGTTATTAACTTTTAATAACTACCTAGCTAAAATAAATACAAATTGACCTGTAAAATAAAACCTAACTTAAGTTACACTAACACCTAACACTACACTATAATTAAATCAATTCCCTACATTAAATATAACTAAATAAATGAAATTAAATTAGCTAAATCACAAAAAAACAAAACACTAAATTACAGAAAATAAAAAACAAATTACAAGATCTTTAAACTAATTACACCAAATCTAATAGCCCTATCAAAATAAAAAAGCTCCCCCAAAATAACCCCCCCTAGCATAAACTAAACTACCAATAGCCCTTAAAAGGGCCTTTTGTGGGGCATTGCCCCAAAGAAATCAGCTCTTTTACCTGAAAAAAAAAAAAAATACAAACAACCCCCCCCAACAGTAAAACCCACCACCCACACAACCAACCCCCCAAATAAAACCCTAACTAAAAAACCTAAGCTCCCCATTACCCTGAAAAGGGCATTTAGCCCTATTGCAGCCCAAAGTCCTAACCTAAAAAAACCCCCACCCAATACACCCTTAAAAAATCCTAACACTAACCCCCGAAGATTCACTTACTGGGAGAAGTCTTCATCCAAGCGGCAAGATGTCCTCAACTAAGCCGGATGAAGTGATCCTCCAGACGGGCAGAAGTGGTCTTCCAGAAGGGCAGAAGTCTTCATCCAGACGGCATCTTCTATCTTCATCCTTCCGACGCGGAGCGGCTCCATCTTCAAGAAATCCGGCGCAGAGCATCCTCTTCAAACAATGTCTTCTTCGGAATGAATATCTCTTTAAGTGACGTCATCCAAGATGGCGTCCCTTAGATTCCGATTGGCTGATAGAATTCTATCAGCCAATCGGAATTAAGATAGAAAAAATCCTATTGGCTGATGCAATCAGCCAATATGTTTAATCTTCAACGCTATTGGCTGATCCAATCAGCCAATAGGATTGAGCTCGCATTCTATTGGCTGATTGGAACAGCCAATAGAATGCCAGCTCAAACCTATTGGCTGATTGCATCAGCCAATAGGATTTTTTTTACCTTAATTCCGATTGGCTAATAGAATTCTATCAGCCAATCGGAATCTAAGGGACGCCATCTTGGATGATGTCACTTAAAGAGATATTCATTCCGAAGAAGACGTTGTTTGAAGAGGATGCTCTGCACCGGATGTCTTGAAGATGGAGCCGCTCTGCATCGGAAGGATGAAGATAGAAGATGCCGTCTGGAAGAAGACTTCTGCCCGTCTGAAGGACCACTTATGCCCGTCTGGAGCACCACTTCTGCCGGCTTCGTTGAGGACATCTTGCCGCTTGGATGAAGACTTCTCCCGGTAAGTGAATCTTCAGGGGTTAGTGTTAGGATTTTTTAAGGGTGTATTGGGTGGGTTTATTTTTTAGGTTAGGGTTTTGGGCTGCAATAGAGCTAAATGCCCTTTTAAGGGCAATGCCCATACAAATGCCCTTTTCAGGGCAATGGGGAGCTTAGGTTTTTTTAGTTAGGGTTTTATTTGTGGGGTTGGTTGTGTGGATGGTGGGTTTTACTGTTGGGGGGTTGTTTGTATTTTTTTTTCAGGTAAAAGAGCTGATTTATTTGGGGCAATGCCCCACAAAAGGCCCTTTTAAGGGCTATTGGTAGTTTAGTTTAGACTGGGGCTTTTTTTTTTATTTTGATAGAGCTATTAGATTAGGTGTAATTAAAGGGACAGTAAACACCAGAATGTTTGTTGTTTAAAAAGAAAGATAAACGATAATCCCTTTATTACCCATTCCCCAGTTTTACATATCCAACACAGTTATAATAATACACATTTTACCTCTGTAATTATCTTGTATCTAAGCCTCTGCTGACTGCCCCCTTATTTCAGTTCTTTTGACAGACATGCAGTTTAGCCAATCAGTGCTCACTCCTAGGTCACTTTCCGTGCATAAGCTCAATGTTATCTATATGAAACATGTGAATTTATGCCCTCTAGTGGTCAAAATGTATTCAGATTAGAGGCAGTCTTCAAGGTCTAAGAAATTAGCATATGAACCTCCTAGGTTTAGCTTTAAACTACGAATACCAAAAGAACAAAGCAAAATTTGTGATAAAAGTAAATTGGGAAGTTGTTTAAAATTTCATGCCCTATTTAAATCATGAAAGTTTTTTTTGGACTTGACTGTCCCTTTAATGTAAAGATCTTGTAATTTGCTTTTTATTTTCTGTAAATTAGTGGGGGGGGGGTTGTGATTTAGCTTTTGACTAATCCGAAGCTGCACCGGGAGAAACCAGCCCCACAAGCGGGGAAAAGTATTTTTCAGCTGACATCAGCAAACTACATAGCGGACACATTTAAAAGGTAACGTTGTCAAGCTTAAAGGGTATCTTGGAAATCTGTTACCCTAACGGACTATCACCTTTCACTGCACAAAGGTGAAGCGTGATTTATATTTCGTCAGGAGTATTAATAGTACTATGTATTAATATATTAGCATATTTCTGCACTGTATTTATTGTTACAAAGTTCTTGTTTTGAATAATTGTTACATTTGGAAATTTTATTAGACCTGCTTTTTCTTCTTTCTATCAGCCGCAAATATTAGTAACGTATATTGCTGCTTAGTGGAAACATCTTTAAGAAAATATATATTAATTAAATTAATTCAGGCACAGATAGTTAAGTGCAATATCATCCTTTCTATAAGCTAGCTACAATGTAACTATTAGTTATATTGTAGCTAGCTTAGGGTTTATTTTACAGGTAAATATTTAGTTTTAAATAGGAATAATTTAGTTAATGATAGTAATTTTATTTAGATATATTGAAATTATATTTAAGTTAGGGGGTGTTAGGGTTAGGGTTAGACTTAGGTTTAGGGGTTAATAAATTTAGAATAGTGGTGGCGACGTTAGGGCGGCAGATTAGAGGTTAATAAATGTAGGTAGGTTGCGGCAACATTGGGGGAGGGAGATTAGGGGTTAATAAATATAATGTAGGTGTCGGTGATGTTGGGGGCAGCAGATTAGGGGTTAATAAATATAATGTAGGTGGTGACGATGTCCGGAGTGGCAGATTAGGGGTTAATATGTATAATGTAGGTGTCGGCGATGCCGGGGGCAGCAGATTAGGGGTTAATAAGTGAAAGATTAGGGGTGTTTAGACTCAGGGTTCATGTTAGGGTGTTAGGTGTAAACATAACTTTAGTTTCCCCATAGGAATCAATGGGGCTGCGCTACTGAGATTTACATTGCTTTTTAGCAGGTGTTAGACTTTTTCTCAGCCGGCTCTCCCCATTGATGTCTATGGGGAAATCGTGCACGAGCACGTACGACCAGCTGACCTCAGCGCTGGTATTGTAGTGCGGTATTGATTTCAATTTTGCTCTACGCTCACTTCTTGCCTTTTAACGCCGGGTTTGTAAAAACACGTAATACCAGCGCTGCAGGTGAGTGGTGAGAAAAAACTGTAATCTGGCCGATAGTTTGCAATAAAATTAGTAGATATAGGGCTAGATTACAAGTGTATCGCTAAATTATCGCACCCCCACAAACGGACAAATTTGCACGTGATAATTAACCAGCCATTACAAGTGACTGGTTATTGCTACCATAAGCTCATGGTAGCAATTGGCGCTCAGAAAATTAACCAGAGGTCAGATCTCTGGTTAATTTTCTAAAACGCCCCAAATGCCCTCAAAATAGAGGACATTATATTTTTAAATAAAATAAAAGTAGCATTTTTTTAAAATTAAAAACAACTGCACTAGGCAGTTTTTGAGGTCTAAAGTTGGGAGTGGCGTGTTAGAAAAAAAACGGCACTGAAAAGTGCCTTTACATTGCGGTCTATGGAAACTGTGTGTTCTCATAGACCGCAATGTAAATATATATATCTATGATTATATACATATATATTTCCGTGTGAATATGTGTATATACACATATTAACACATAAATATATATGTATATATTCATATACACATATATTTACTAACTGCTGCCCATCGCTGTGCGAGGTTCTGATGCCGTCTCTGACGACATCAGAACGAGGCTCCCATTGCATTTGCATTGCTATTAACTTGTAATACTAGTGCATATTAGCGTGAGCTGGTATCACAGTGGAGTGCTAATATCGCTTTCATGAAAGCGATATATAATGCTCCACTTGTAATCAGGCCCATAGTATTTGTAATGCATAGAAGTAGAAAAGTCTCAACATTTGCATACTCATCAAATTAGCTGCCTCCCAAAACATGCTGACCTAGGTATGGTCCTAGCTGGGTCAAATTATGCCCCTTCTCTGTACAAATTATTTCCATTTTTTTTAAACTTGGTCCATTTATTGAACGTGGTAAGGAAGTGGTTTTACTAACCAAAGAATATAATTGAGGCTGCTTTGAGTCTTATATAATTGTATATATATTTGTATGTATATAATATATTTTTTTTGACTGATAGGCAGGTTTTGTGGTAATACAATATTCTAAAAATGTCTGTCTTTTTGTTACTTGATGTCTCACAAATAATGTAAAAGGTTATATACACTCATATTAACTATTTATGAGTAATTGTAACATCAGAACAATAAATTGCAGAATTCCTATAGTTACTTATAAAAAGGAAGTAATGGATTTTGCTGCACGTTATTAAGAAGCACTAAATGTGCAAGCATTATTTCATCTAAAGTTACATCACTGTCAATGATAATAGTCACATTAGAGTTTTGTTATTATATACTTAATGTATCTTAACACAAATGTCACTAGAAAGAAAGTCATTTACAGCTATGCTCCTATGAGGTTAATTTTACCTTTGGGGTTGATATTCCTGTGATGGGAGGTTCAGGTCAGAAATCAATACAATGGCCTCTATTTATCAAGCCATCAACCACAAATAATCTGGAATTCTGCAGCGTATTTGTGGCGAGCCTGATTCGCCTTAGATATCAAAGGCTACAGACCGGCAAAAGTAGATTGATGCTTATGTCACTACAGATGTTCCGAACGCAAGTTCGGCACAATCTGACTACTTTTGCTAGGTATCAAAGAACTAGCAGGTACGCTCGGCACTTTTCCGGCCCAGCGTACCTGGTTTTCCTTCCTCCGCCCTGGAGGCAGCGGATACCATAGGAATCAATGGGAGTCTGACAGCAGCGAAAGCTCATCTTCGCTGCTGCCCGATATCCTATTGATTCCTATGGTAATGTCTACCCCTAACCCCCTAACATGTACCCCAAGTCTACACACCCCTAATCTGCCCCCCCTACACCACCGCCACCTACATTATACTTATTAACCCCTAAATCGCCGCTCCTGGAGCCCATCGCCACTCTAATAAACGTATTAACCCCTAAACCGCCGCTCTCACGGACCCCGCCGCAACTAAATAAAGTTTTTAACCCCTAAACCGCCACTCCCGGAGCCCACCGTCACCTACATTGCATTTATTAACCCCTAAACCGCCACTCACGGAGCCCACCGCCACCTACATTACATTTATTAACCCCTAATCTGCCCCCTACACCGCTGCCACTATATTAAATGTATTAATCCCTAAACCTAAGTCTAACCTTAACCCTAACACCCCCCTAACTTAAATATAATTTAAATAAATCTAAATAAATATTCCAAAATTAACTAAATTATTCCTATTTAAAACTAAATACTTACCTATAAAATAAACCCTAAGATAGCTACAATATAACTAATAGTTACATTGTATCTATCTTAGGGTTTATTTTTATTTTACAGGCAACTTTGTATTTATTTTAACTAGGTACAATAGTTATTAAATAGTTATTAACTATTTAATAACTACCTAGCTAAAATAAGTAAAATTTAACTGTAAAATAAAACCTAACCTAAGTTACAATTACACCTAACACTACACTACAATTAATTAACTATATTAACTACAATTAAATAAAATTAACTAAAGTACAAAAAACCCCACTAAATTACAGAAAATAAAAAAATAATTACAAGAATTTTAAACTAATTACACTTAATCTAATCCCCCTAATAAAATAAAAAGCCCCCCAAAATAATAAAAAGCCCTGCCCTACCCTAAATTACAAATAGCCCTTAAAAGGGCTTTTTGTGGGGCATTGCCCCAAAGTAATCAGATCTTTTACCTGTAAAGAAATTACAATACCCCCCCAACATTAAAACCCACCACCCACACACCCAACCCTACTTTAAAACCCACCCAAACCCCCCTTAAAAAACCTAACACTAACCCCTTGAAGATCACCCTACCTTGAGACGTCTTCACCCAACCGAGCCTAAGTTCTCAACGAAGCCAGGCGAAGTGATCCTCCAGACGGGCAGAAGTCTTCATACAAACGGGCAGAAGAGGTCCTCCAGACGGGCAGAAGTCTTCATCCAGACGGCATCTTCTATCTTCATCCATCCGATGAGGAGAGGCTCCATCTTGAAGACATCCGACGCGGAGCATCCATCCTGGCCGACGACTACCCGACGAATGACAGTTCCTTTAAATTACGTCATCCAAGATGGCGTCCCTTGAATTCTGATTGGCTGATAGAATTCTATCAGCCAATCGGAATTAAGATAGGAAAAATCCTATTGGCTGATGCAATCAGCCAATAGGATTGAGCTCACATTCTATTGGCCGCTCCTCGTCGGATGGATGAAGATAGAAGATGCCGTCTGGATGAAGACTTCTGCCCGTCTGGAGGACCTCTTCTGCCTGGTTGGATGAAGACTTCTGCCCGTCTGGAGGACCACTTCGCCTGGCTTCGTTGAGGACTTCGGCCTGGTTGGGTGAAGACTTCTCAAGGTAGGGTTAGCTTCAAGGGGTTAGTGTTAGGTTTTTTTAAGGGGGGATTGGGTGGGTTTTAGAGTAGGGTTGCCCTTTTAAGGGCTATTTGTAATTTAGTATAGGGCAGGGATTTTTATTATTTTGGGGGGCTTTTTTATTTTATTAGGGGGATTAGAGTAGGTGTAATTAGTTTAAAATTCTTATAATTATTTTTTTATTTTCGGTAATTTAGTGTTTGTTTTTTTTGTATGTTAGTTAAATTTTATTTAATTGTAGTTAATTGTAGTTAATTTATTTAATTAATTTAATTATAGTGTGGTGTTAGGTGTAATTGTAACTTAGGCTAGGTTTTATTTTACAGGTAAATTTGTCTTTATTTTAACTAGGTAGCTATTAAATAGTTAATAACTATTTAATAACTATTGTACCTAATTAAAATATATACAAAGTTGCTTGTAAAATAAAAATAAAACCTAAGATAGATACAATGTAACTATTAGTTATATTGTAGCTATGTTAGGGTTTATTTTATAGGTAAGTATTTAGTTTTAAATAGGAATAATTTATTTAATGCTAGGAATATTTATTTAGATTTATTTAAATTATATTTATGTTAGGGGGTTAGAGTTAGACTTCGATTTAGGGGTTAATAAATTTAATATAGTGGCGGTGGTGTAGGGGGGGGCAGATTAGGGGTTAATAAATATAATGTAGGTGACGATGGGCTCCGGGAGTGGCGGTTTAGGGGTTAAACACTCTGTTTAGTTGCGGCGGGGTCCCGAAGCAGCAGGATAGGGGTTAATAACTTTATGTAGGTGGCGGCGGTATAGGGGGCGGCAGATAATGGGTTAATATGTATATTGTAGGTGGCGGTGGGCTCCAGGAACGGCGGTTTAGGGGTTAATAAATTTATTAGAGTTGCGGCGGGGTCCATGAGCGGCGGTTTAGGGGTTAATAACTTTATTTAGTTGCGGGGGGCTCCAGGAGCAGCAGTTTAGGGGTTAATAACTTTGTTTAGTTGTGGGGGGCTCCGGGAGCGGCGGTTTAGGGGTTAATAACTTTAGTTGTGGTGGGGTCCGGGAGCGGCGGTTTAGAGGGTAAACAGTATAGTATAGTGTGGGTGCTTAGTGACAGGGTAGCAATAAAGCTGTGAAAAAGCCAAAGAGCAGCGAGATCGATGACTGTTATTTAACAACAGTCCGCTGCTCATCGCTCCGTACTTGGTGTGCGGCTTTTTGACAGCTTTCTTGATAATTTTGAAGAACGTATTCAGGTCCGCGGCAGCGATGTTAGGCGAACTTAGGCGAGCGTATTGGGGCCGTCGAATGCAAGTAACTTGACGGCTTGATAACTAGAGGCCAATAACTTTATTATGTCGATAAACAAAACGTTCTTACTCAAATACACTATCCCCCTTTCAGTTATTTAGAGTTGTATATTCAGTATAGCTCAAACTGCTGTATACATCATTTTACTAACCTAAACATATAAGAGAATGTATAGTTAGGCATTAACCCCTTATAAGGAATTGTGTTTTATATGACGTTATTGCATACACTTAATTCTCTGATTATTTGATATCATATTTTGTGTGTGTAATTTACATATTATTTCTCATATTTGTTTGTGTTAACTGACATAATTTTGTGTATATATTATCTGCCAGGACATAGTGTACATATTATTATGATATTGAGTATGTAATAATTGGCAAAATTTCCCTAGTTTATTTTTGCCCGTTTGTTTTTCTGAAACTTCTTCTTCTTCTTCTAATTATCGCTCATGCTCGCGTGCTAACTCTGCTCAACTATGGATTTTTGCGCATGTCAGATACTACGCAGATTGCAAGTCGAAAGTAAAAAGTTTTCGCTCTTGCACTAAATGGACACTTGCAAAAAGCCAAACTTACAATATTGTGATCGTGTTAATATATCCCCCCATAGACTTCAATGGAGCTCGAAAAAAAACGTGAAAAAAAAAACTACTCATGCACAAAACTGATCGCATTTTCTCAAGTGCGCTAACCCAACATGAAAAATTTATATTTCCCATTCCAATGTTCTTCACATAGAATAATATGTTCTATTTATTCATAAATACATATTTCTACATATATATATATATATATTTGATTTTTATATATATGATTATATATAGCTATTTTTATATATATATATATATATATATATATATATATACACACACAAAACACAGAAGGGAACTGCACTCTCACACCGGACCCGGTACACATCCCATGACCCTGCAACATGCTCAGCCCTGGGTGCCACTGGCACTCACAGGAAGCTGTGCTGTCCCCAGAGCCACAAGCAGTTAACCCCAGACAGGTCTGGGTGCAAGAACCATAGGGAAAATTACAAAACAAATTAATACAACACACAGAGAAAACCCAGCACTCACTTACAAGCTCTCAGCTAAGATTTAAAAGCTAAAATGGAAAGGTTAGTCACCGCATCTGGCCAAATGGGACAAGCTCAGGTACCACGTCAAGGTTCTTTCCAATACCTGAGACCCTAAAACAGCCACACAATGCAAGCTTTCAAATCCAAAGAAACTGAAAACAAGGGAAGGGTGCACAGGAATATGTAACCACCCTAGACATATACAAAACACGGAAGGGAACTGCACTCTCATACCGGACCGGGTACACATCCCATGACCCTGCAACATGCTCAGCCCTGGGTGCCACTGGCACTCACAGGAAGCTGTGCTGTCCCCAGAGCCACAAGCAGTTAAACCCAGACAGGTCTGGGTGCAAGAACCATAGGGAAAATTACAAAACAAATGAATACAACACACAGAGAAAACCCAGCACTCACTTACAAGCTCTCAGCTAAGATTTAAAAGGAAAAATGGAAAGGTTAGTCACCGCATCTGGCCAAATGGGACAAGCTCAGGTACCACGTCAAGGTCCTTTCCAATACCTGAGACCCTAAAACAGCCACACAATGCAAGCTTTCAAATCCAAACAAACTGAAAGCAAGGGAAGGGTGCACAGGAATATGTAACCACCCTAGACATATACAAAACACGGAAGGGAACTGCACTCTCATACCGGACCGGGTACACATCCCATGACCCTGCAACATGCTCAGCCCTGGGTGCCACTGGCACTCACAGGAAGCTGTGCTGTCCCCAGAGCCACAAGCAGTTAACCCCAGACAGGTCTGGGTGCAAGAACCATAGGGAAAATTACAAAACAAATTAATACAACACACAGAGAAAACCCAGCACTCACTTACAAGCTCTCAGCTAAGATTTAAAAGCAAAAATGGAAAGGTTAGTCACCGCATCTGGCCAAATGGGACATGCTCAGGTACCACGTCAAGGTCCTTTCCAATACCTGAGACCCTAAAACAGCCACACAATTCAAGCTTTCAAATCCAAACAAACTGAAAACAAGGGAAGGGTGCACAGGAATATGTAACCACCCTAGACATATACAAAACACGGAAGGGAACTGCACTCTCATACCGGACCGGGTACACATCCCATGACCCGGCAACATGCTCAGCCCTGGGTGCCACTGGCACTCACAGGAAGCTGTGCTGTCCCCAGAGCCACAAGCAGTTAAACCCAGACAGGTCTGGGTGCAAGAACCATAGGGAAAATTACAAAACAAATGAATACAACACACAGAGAAAACCCAGCACTCACTTACAAGCTCTCAGCTAAGATTTAAAAGGAAAAATGGAAAGGTTAGTCACCGCATCTGGCCAAATGGGACAAGCTCAGGTACCACGTCAAGGTCCTTTCCAATACCTGAGACCCTAAAACAGCCACACAATGCAAGCTTTCAAATCCAAACAAACTGAAAGCAAGGGAAGGGTGCACAGGAATATGTAACCACCCTAGACATATACAAAACACGGAAGGGAACTGCACTCTCATACCGGACCGGGTACACATCCCATGACCCTGCAACATGCTCAGCCCTGGGTGCCACTGGCACTCACAGGAAGCTGTGCTGTCCCCAGAGCCACAAGCAGTTAACCCCAGACAGGTCTGGGTGCAAGAACCATAGGGAAAATTACAAAACAAATTAATACAACACACAGAGAAAACCCAGCACTCACTTACAAGCTCTCAGCTAAGATTTAAAAGCAAAAATGGAAAGGTTAGTCACCGCATCTGGCCATATGGGACATGCTCAGGTACCACGTCAAGGTCCTTTCCAATACCTGAGACCCTAAAACAGCCACACAATTCAAGCTTTCAAATCCAAACAAACTGAAAACAAGGGAAGGGTGCACAGGAATATGTAACCACCCTAGACATATACAAAACACGGAAGGGAACTGCACTCTCATACCGGACCGGGTACACATCCCATGACCCTGCAACATGCTCAGCCCTGGGTGCCACTGGCACTCACAGGAAGCTGTGCTGTCCCCAGAGCCACAAGCAGTTAACCCCAGACAGGTCTGGGTGCAAGAACCATAGGGAAAATTACAAAACAAATTAATACAACACACAGAGAAAACCCAGCACTCACTTACAAGCTCTCAGCTAAGATTTAAAAGCAAAAATGGAAAGGTTAGTCACCGCATCTGGCCAAATGGGACATGCTCAGGTACCACGTCAAGGTCCTTTCCAATACCTGAGACCCTAAAACAGCCACACAATTCAAGCTTTCAAATCCAAACAAACTGAAAACAAGGGAAGGGTGCACAGGAATATGTAACCACCCTAGACATATACAAAACACGGAAGGGAACTGCACTCTCATACCGGACCGGGTACACATCCCATGACCCTGCAACATGCTCAGCCCTGGGTGCCACTGGCACTCACAGGAAGCTGTGCTGTCCCCAGAGCCACAAGCAGTTAACCCCAGACAGGTCTGGGTGCAAGAACCATAGGGAAAATTACAAAACAAATTAATACAACACACAGAGAAAACCCAGCACTCACTTACAAGCTCTCAGCTAAGATTTAAAAGCAAAAATGGAAAGGTTAGTCACCGCATCTGGCCAAATGGAACAAGCTCAGGTACCACGTCAAGGTCCTTTCCAATACCTGAGAGCCTAAAACAGCCACACAATGCAAGCTTTCAAATCCAAACAAACTGAAAACAAGGGAAGGGTGCACAGGAATATGTAACCACCCTAGACATATACAAAACACGGAAGGGAACTGCACTCTCATACCGGACCGGGTACACATCCCATGACCCTGCAACATGCTCAGCCCTGGGTGCCACTGGCACTCACAGGAAGCTGTGCTGTCCCCAGAGCCACAAGCAGTTAACCCCAGACAGGTCTGGGTGCAATAACCATAGGGAAAATTGCAAAACAAATTAATACAACACACAGAGAAAACCCAGCACTCACTTACAAGCTCTCAGCTAAGATTTAAAAGCAAAAATGGAAAGGATAGTCACCGCATCTGGCCAAATGGGACATGCTCAGGTACCACGTCAAGGTCCTTTTCAATACCTGAGACCCTAAAACAGCCACACAATGCAAGCTTTCAAATCCAAACAAACTGAAAACAAGGGAAGGGTGCACAGGAATATGTAACCACCCTAGACATATACAAAACACGGAAGGGAACTGCACTCTCATACTGGACCGGGTACACATCCCATGACCCTGCAACATGCTCAGCCCTGGGTGCCACTGGCACTCACAGGAAGCTGTGCTGTCCCCAGAGCCACAAGCAGTTAACCGCAGACAGGTCTGGGTGCAAGAACCATAGGGAAAATTACAAAACAAATTAATACAACACACAGAGAAAACCCAGCACTCACTTACAAGCTCTCAGCTAAGATTTAAAAGCAAAAATGGAAAGGTTAGTCACCGCATCTGGCCAAATGGGACATGCTCAGGTACCACGTCAAGGTCCTTTCCAATACCTGAGACCCTAAAACAGCCACACAATGCAAGCTTTCAAATCCAAACAAACTGAAAACAAGGGAAGGGTGCACAGGAATATGTAACCACCCTAGACATATACAAAACACGGAAGGGAACTGCACTCTCATACCGGACCGGGTACACATCCCATGACCCTGCAACATGCTCAGCCCTGGGTGCCACTGGCACTCACAGGAAGCTGTGCTGTCCCCAGAGCCACAAGCAGTTAACCCCAGACAGGTCTGGGTGCAATAACCATAGGGAAAATTACAAAACAAATTAATACAACACACAGAGAAAACCCAGCACTCACTTACAAGCTCTCAGCTAAGATTTAAAAGCAAAAATGGAAAGGATAGTCACCGCATCTGGCCAAATGGGACATGCTCAGGTACCACGTCAAGGTCCTTTTCAATACCTGAGACCCTAAAACAGCCACACAATGCAAGCTTTCAAATCCAAACAAACTGAAAACAAGGGAAGGGTGCACAGGAATATGTAACCACCCTAGACATATACAAAACACGGAAGGGAACTGCACTCTCATACCGGACCGGGTACAAATCACATGACCCTGCAACATGCTCAGCCCTGGGTGCCACTGGCACCCACAGGAAGCTGTGCTGTCCCCAGAGCCACAAGCAGTTAACCGCAGACAGGTCTGGGTGCAAGAACCATAGGGAAAATTACAAAACAAATTAATACAACACACAGAGAAAACCCAGCACTCACTTACAAGCTCTCAGCTAAGATTTAAAAGCAAAAATGGAAAGGTTAGTCACCGCATCTGGCCAAATGGGACATGCTCAGGTACCACGTCAAGGTCCTTTCCAATACCTGAGACCCTAAAACAGCCACACAATTCAAGCTTTCAAATCCAAACAAACTGAAAACAAGGGAAGGGTGCACAGGAATATGTAACCACCCTAGACATATACAAAACACGGAAGGGAACTGCACTCTCATACCGGACCGGGTACACATCCCATGACCCTGCAACATGCTCAGCCCTGGGTGCCACTGGCACTCACAGGAAGCTGTGCTGTCCCCAGAGCCACAAGCAGTTAACCCCAGACAGGTCTGGGTGCAAGAACCATAGGGAAAATTACAAAACAAATTAATACAACACACAGAGAAAACCCAGCACTCACTTACAAGCTCTCAGCTAAGATTTAAAAGCAAAAATGGAAAGGTTAGTCACCGCATCTGGCCAAATGGGACATGCTCAGGTACCACGTCAAGGTCCTTTCCAATACCTGAGACCCTAAAACAGCCACACAATTCAAGCTTTCAAATCCAAACAAACTGAAAACAAGGGAAGGGTGCACAGGAATATGTAACCACCCTAGACATATACAAAACACGGAAGGGAACTGCACTCTCATACCGGACCGGGTACACATCCCATGACCCTGCAACATGCTCAGCCCTGGGTGCCACTGGCACTCACAGGAAGCTGTGCTGTCCCCAGAGCCACAAGCAGTTAACCCCAGACAGGTCTGGGTGCAAGAACCATAGGGAAAATTACAAAACAAATTAATACAACACACAGAGAAAACCCAGCACTCACTTACAAGCTCTCAGCTAAGATTTAAAAGCAAAAATGGAAAGGTTAGTCACCGCATCTGGCCAAATGGAACAAGCTCAGGTACCACGTCAAGGTCCTTTCCAATACCTGAGAGCCTAAAACAGCCACACAATGCAAGCTTTCAAATCCAAACAAACTGAAAACAAGGGAAGGGTGCACAGGAATATGTAACCACCCTAGACATATACAAAACACGGAAGGGAACTGCACTCTCATACCGGACCGGGTACACATCCCATGACCCTGCAACATGCTCAGCCCTGGGTGCCACTGGCACTCACAGGAAGCTGTGCTGTCCCCAGAGCCACAAGCAGTTAACCCCAGACAGGTCTGGGTGCAATAACCATAGGGAAAATTGCAAAACAAATTAATACAACACACAGAGAAAACCCAGCACTCACTTACAAGCTCTCAGCTAAGATTTAAAAGCAAAAATGGAAAGGATAGTCACCGCATCTGGCCAAATGGGACATGCTCAGGTACCACGTCAAGGTCCTTTTCAATACCTGAGACCCTAAAACAGCCACACAATGCAAGCTTTCAAATCCAAACAAACTGAAAACAAGGGAAGGGTGCACAGGAATATGTAACCACCCTAGACATATACAAAACACGGAAGGGAACTGCACTCTCATACCGGACCGGGTACACATCCCATGACCCTGCAACATGCTCAGCCCTGGGTGCCACTGGCACTCACAGGAAGCTGTGCTGTCCCCAGAGCCACAAGCAGTTAACCGCAGACAGGTCTGGGTGCAAGAACCATAGGGAAAATTACAAAACAAATTAATACAACACACAGAGAAAACCCAGCACTCACTTACAAGCTCTCAGCTAAGATTTAAAAGCAAAAATGGAAAGGTTAGTCACCGCATCTGGCCAAATGGGACATGCTCAGGTACCACGTCAAGGTCCTTTCCAATACCTGAGACCCTAAAACAGCCACACAATTCAAGCTTTCAAATCCAAACAAACTGAAAACAAGGGAAGGGTGCACAGGAATATGTAACCACCCTAGACATATACAAAACACGGAAGGGAACTGCACTCTCATACCGGACCGGGTACACATCCCATGACCCTGCAACATGCTCAGCCCTGGGTGCCACTGGCACTCACAGGAAGCTGTGCTGTCCCCAGAGCCACAAGCAGTTAACCCCAGACAGGTCTGGGTGCAAGAACCATAGGGAAAATTACAAAACAAATTAATACAACACACAGAGAAAACCCAGCACTCACTTACAAGCTCTCAGCTAAGATTTAAAAGCAAAAATGGAAAGGTTAGTCACCGCATCTGGCCAAATGGGACAAGCTCAGGTACCACGTCAAGGTCCTTTCCAATACCTGAGAGCCTAAAACAGCCACACAATGCAAGCTTTCAAATCCAAACAAACTGAAAACAAGGGAAGGGTGCACAGGAATATGTAACCACCCTAGACATATACAAAACACGGAAGGGAACTGCACTCTCATACCGGACCGGGTACACATCCCATGACCCTGCAACATGCTCAGCCCTGGGTGCCACTGGCACTCACAGGAAGCTGTGCTGTCCCCAGAGCCACAAGCAGTTAACCCCAGACAGGTCTGGGTGCAATAACCATAGGGAAAATTACAAAACAAATTAATACAACACACAGAGAAAACCCAGCACTCACTTACAAGCTCTCAGCTAAGATTTAAAAGCAAAAATGGAAAGGATAGTCACCGCATCTGGCCAAATGGGACATGCTCAGGTACCACGTCAAGGTCCTTTTCAATACCTGAGACCCTAAAACAGCCACACAATGCAAGCTTTCAAATCCAAACAAACTGAAAACAAGGGAAGGGTGCACAGGAATATGTAACCACCCTAGACATATACAAAACACGGAAGGGAACTGCACTCTCATACCGGACCGGGTACAAATCACATGACCCTGCAACATGCTCAGCCCTGGGTGCCACTGGCACCCACAGGAAGCTGTGCTGTCCCCAGAGCCACAAGCAGTTAACCCCAGACAGGTCTGGGTGCAAGAACCATAGGGAAAATTACAAAACAAATTAATACAACACACAGAGAAAACCCAGCACTCACTTACAAGCTCTCAGCTAAGATTTAAAAGCAAAAATGGAAAGGTTAGTCACCGCATCTGGCCAAATGGGACAAGCTCAGGTACCACGTCAAGGTCCTTTCCAATACCTGAGACCCTAAAACAGCCATACAATGTAAGCTTTCAAATCCAAACAAACTGAAAACAAGGGAAGGGTGCACAGGAATATGTAACCACCCTAGACATATACAAAACACAGAAGGGAACTGCACTCTCATACCGGACCGGGTACACATCCCATGACCCCCTCTCTTTTGATCTCTCTCTCACCCCTTCTCTTTTGCTCTCTCTCCCTCTCTTTTGCTCTCTCTCTCTGTCTCCCCCTCTCTTTTGATCTCTCTCCCCCCCTCTCTTTTCATCTCTATCTCAACCCCTCTCTTTTGCTCTCTCTCCCCTCTCTTTTGCTCTCTCTCTCTGTCTCCCCCTCTCTTTTGCTCTCTCTGTCTCCCCCTCTCATTTGCTTTCTCTCTCCCCCTCTTTTTCTCTCTCTCTCCCCCTCTCTTTTACTCTCTCTCCCCCTCTCTTTTACTCTCTCTCACCCCTCTCTTTTACTCTCTCTCACCCCTCTCTTTTGCTCTCTCTCAACCCTCTCTTTTGCTCTCTCTGTCCCTCTTTTGCTCTAAATCTCCCCTCTTGTGCTGCTCTCTCTCTCATGCAGACACTCAGACAACCACTGCAGCTCCGGTACAGCCCCCGTCATGGTCAGACCCCGCCCCTTCACTGTCAGCTCCGCCCCCTTCATGACCAGTTGGCTCCGCCCCTTCACAGATTAGGTGCCAGCAGCCAGCCCAGGTCAGTTTGTTGAAGGCCAGGTGTGTTTGTCCTCGTGCAGTCTCTACTGAGCATGACAGCTTCGGACAAACACACTTGAACTTTTATATTATAGGATATTTTTTTTAAAATACAAAGAACATATTTCTCTATGTGAATAACTTTGGAATGTGAAATATATACAGTACATAGTTAAACACTTTATTAAAAATGAATATTGCATAAAAATTATTTGACATGTTTTAAGCCACTGCAAAGTATCCAAAGCACTTATATATATGTCTACATGTGTACATATGTATTAATGTGTAAATATGTATTTATGTGTTTATATGCATTTTACTGTATATTTACTGTACATATTTAACATTCCAATGTTCTTCACTTACAAGATAATGTCCTTTTTATTCCTAAATACATATTTCAATATATATGTGTGTATATTCCTATACTTGCACATGTATTAAAAACAAAAGCTAATATAAATTATTAAAAAAATAATAAACATACTGTTAAATATATAGATATATTCTATGGATTATTTAGAATACTTTACAGTATGTTTCTTAATTTTTAATAATTTATATTAATTTTTTCAATATTTTATATGTATATGCCTTAAGAATATTAAACTCTCATGTGTGCTAACCCGCAGTGTTAAAGGGACATTAAACCCCAAAAAATAATTTCATGATTCAGACAGAGAATACAATTTTAAACCACATTCCAATTTACGTCTATTATCTAATTTGCTTCATTCTTTGAAAATCCTTTGTTAAAGAAATAGCAATGCACACGGGTGAGCCAATCACATGAGGCATCCTGTGCAGCCACCAATCAGAAGAATATCAAGAGAATGAAGCAAATTAGATAATAGAAGTAAATTAGAAAGTTGTTTAAAATGGTATTATCCATCTGAATCATGGAAGACAAAATTTGGGTTTAAGGTCCCTTTAAGATCTAAATTGAGAAACATGATGCGCAAAACGCATATTTTATACTCCTGTGTTTTTCACATAGAAAATGATGTACTTTTTTAAATTATAATAATAATAATAATAATAATATATATATATATATATATATATATATATATATATATATATATAATATAGTTCTATACTTATAAATTTATAAGAATAGATATGTAGGTATAGGAATATGCACACATACATAGAAATATGTATTTATGAATAAAAAGTGCATTATCCTGTACGTGAAGAACATTGGAATGTTAAATATGTACAGTAAATATACAGTAAAACACATTAATACATAAATACATATGATTACATATATACACAAAGTCAATAAAGTCTGACTCAAGATAGGGGGCGCTATAACAGTCTGATGCAATGTGTGCATATATCAATATACCTATGTATAATAAATGGTAACACTTTACCTATATCAACACACCTGTATATATATATGAAGTTGTGGTTTAATACTACCTAAAATAACAAAATGTGTTATTTTATTACAATTACTATATTATACTACTGGCACACACAGGCTCCTCTTTTGTTTGCTTATCCAGATTTTGGGATCCTATGTTCCGGTTATCCAAGACTGAACAGTGAGCTGAGTTGCTGCAAAATATCCAGCCTGCTTATAATAGCACTGTCTGAGTGCTCCTCACAAATGTGAGTATCATGATTACATATATATATACATTTTAAATATTTTTTTTATCAGACTGTGTTATAATGAGTGTAACTGTACTGTGAAATGTATTTGTGATGGTTTTTTTTTTATTTGAGCATAACAGTTAACCAGAGCGCTGAGGTCCCTATCCCTATCCCTACGCGTGATTAATTCAAATGCGCTTGAGCAAACAAGTTTAATTTCAACTTGTAATACACGTGCTACTTACGATGCTCACAAACACCTGAGATAAACCTAATATTGCTTGCGCACAACAGTTAGCGCGCCACTTGTAATCTGGCCCCAAGTATGTTATGTCAAGTTTGACTAGATCACATTGAAGTGTTGAGTATTTTCAATGTGAAATCATCTTATCCACAATTTTGTCTTTAAATAGAATGTGGCACTAGCCTTCCAATAACCATATAATGTGTTGTTTTTTTGCGAGTAATTTTGTGTGCAACATTTGCTAAACTGATATTTTAGTTTTTTTACCTTTGCTTGTTTTTATATTTGTGTTCTGAGTTCTTGATGCCTGCTTTGTTTTGATACCTGTGCCTGAAACTGGTTTGAATCTGAACTTTACTGTAAGCTTTCCTATTCTTGATTATGTCTTGTACCTGACCATGCGACTAGACTACCAACTTGTCTGCAATGCATACCATCATTTTTCCAAACTGCACTTTTGACCTGCTAACAATGCCTGAAGTATGCTTCTATCTATCCTCAGTTCTTAGGTCCTATATATACATATTTTTACATATATAGATGTAGATTGATATAAAGATAGATATAAAACATTTTAATATTAGGGAGCACCCAGCGATACCACTGACATATGCTAGCATGGCTAGCAGACGCACATACAGCCTGAGAGACGGGGTCCTTCATTACGCTTTAGTTGCGGGTGATGTAGCACCGCTGGCACATCTTCAGAATTGGGACGAGATCCTTTTCTCCTCTTGGTTCTCACGCTCTCAAATTAAACATTTTATCACGACTCACAGACATAAAAATGAAATGAATAGGGATCTTACACCTTTTGAGCTTCTATGTGTACAACCAACACCTCCTAGGCACACAATTTCACTTATATATAAATTGCTATTGGTGGAAGACGAGGATACGCTTCCCGCATATACTCGGGCATGGAATAGAGAGACAGGTTTTGTGGCCATGGCCCCACGGGTGTGTATGCTGTTCTTTCTGGGTGTGCCACAGATCCAAAATAAAGCCTCGAGATCTCTTCTATTGATGATGATCAATGGAGCTAAGAAACTTATCCCTATGCGCTGGAGATCAGTAAACCCCCCAACAATACAGGATTGGCACACTCAGATGGAAGATTTTCTCTCCTTGGAGAGGTACCACTTCATGAAAACTGATAAATTAGATCTGCACTGTCTCATGATGGAAACGTGGGAACGATACAGATCCCTGAGCAAACCCAACACTCATGTCCTGGGGCGTCCTCTGTCATAATTTCCAGACTGTAACCGACCACAACGACACAAACCATGAAAGAACAAGACAGCTTACCCTGCACTTAGAACCCTGAGTATTATCTCTTGATGGAACCTGCTTCCTAATCTCATCCCCTTCACTCAACCTCCCCACCAACTTTCCAATCCCTCCCTTTTTCCCCTCCCTCCCCCTTTTTTTTTTTTTTTCTCTTCTTTCCTCTCTTCTCTCTTTCTCTACTTTATTCGTCTTATCTCTATATCTGTTCCACATACTTAGATAACATTACAGAAGACAGGGACTTTATATATAAACATAGATCCTGATACATATCTAATTTTTCTTCTTGTCCCTTACTATATAAACAATCGTTATGTAGATTTGAAGGACTTATGTGTGTTGGCCTCTGTGCGATATTAGGCAATGTTATTGTTATATTGAAATGTTTGTTTTATTCATTTGTTTCAACGAAAATGAAGAGTTTATCATCTATCTGAAAAAGGTACATTACGTGTAAATTGCCTAAAACTTTACATCCTTCAATTGTTAAGATGACTTGTATAATTGATTGATGTTGGCAAAAATGCTGTAATCATTGTTAATGTTAATAAAAAAATATATCTTAAAAAAAACATTTTAATAATAATAAAATTTTCCTAACACACCTTCAGCTATAGCGCACTTGGCTTCACGCACCTTCGGGTTAGCGGGCGAGTAAAAACTAGAACAGGCTTTTGTAGCATACCTCATAGAAGTCTATGGAGGAAAAGGAATTGGAGCGGCCAAGCTATCCAACCTCCTGATGTCAGCACACCTTAGTCTTTCGCCCGTGCAAAAACGTTTTACTTTCAAGAATATGAGCGGAAAAATGTGAGCGCTCTTGATTTAACTTGAGCACTGTAAGCACTCAATAGCACTAATAATTTTGTACTATAATTGTAATCTAGCTCATTGTGTACATACTATGTGGCATTATGTGACAGGATATCATATAGCTGTATTAAAAGAGAATATATTGTGTATGCATTATATGGAATGATTTTGTATACATATTAAGAGAGAATAAATTGCAAATGCATTATGTAACATGATGTAAGTCAATCGCAATCCTCTAGAAAAGTTTATCTAATGATTTTCTACAAAATTCACCATTAAAATTCACCATTAAAGTCTTTGGTTGGTTTTGTTGATACATAATTTGATAGGATATCCCTGGAAGAAAAAGAGGCCCTGGGTTGGTGGGTGACCGTTAGAAAGGGGTGGAGCTTAGGGTCGCACTACTTAAGGGGCTGAGCGGGAAAGAAGCAGGCAATTGTGAGGTAAATTAACAGTAAAAGCATCTCCCTCCCATCCACCTTTTTGTAGGCATAATTTTCAGATTGATATTGTCACAGCTGTAAGCCAGGGGTGCTAGTTCATTCCCAGTCAGGAATATAATATGGCTAAGTGAAAGGGGGTTTAAAATATGTCTCTCCATGGGGTGGGAGTGCAGGTGGTGGACTTCTAGGGGTAAGGGGTTCCCTAGAGCCAGGTGGAAGTAGTGATTTAACGGGCTCAACAGGTTGTGTCCAGTGGAATGACGGCCATATTACTAAAAGGTGAACTAGCGCTGCTTGGTCCAGTTTATGGTGTTTTAATACCATTGTTATTTATGGTTATATGTAAATCAGCAGTTAGTTATGGTTTTAAAAGGTTATATATGTATATATATATATATATATATATATATATATATATATATATATATATAATAAAGGTGCCGCAGCCAATTTGTACCAGAGTGATGAGTCTGGTGTCTTTATTACTGGGAAGGCACAGGGTTTGTGTTTGGGTACTTATAAGGGGCTGGGAACTTGACGACTTAAAAGGTCAAAGCTTTGTGATAAGGATTGTGATGGCTCCTATATATGTATATATACATTATATGACATTTTGTGTATGCTATCTGGCTTGTGTACATACTAACTGACACATTTCCTGTGCTTGTGTTATCTGGCTTACTGGCCTGTGTGTGTGTTATCTCAGTAGACAGTGTTTCTCCTTTGTGTATTATGATTGTGTGTTTGTAATATCTGTCACGCTGCCCTGTGTATTATGTGGCTGACTGATATGTGTGTATTGTCTGACCTATTGCTCTCTGAGTGTCATGTTACCATTATTTGCTCTGCTGGCGTGTGTGTGTGTTTATGTGCTCTCTGGCTGCGGTTATTTGTATGTGCACCTGACTAACTGCTTTGTCTGGGTGTGATCTGACAGGCAGTTCTAAACTGCTAAAAATGGAGGTGCTAAACATAAGGTTCTACAGATAATTATTAAATGTGGTTTCACGACCGCAGTATCTTATCCCCCTTGCTTGCTTTAAAGGGACAGTCTGCTACTGAATTATTATTGCTTAAAAAGATAGATAATCTCTTTATTATCCATTCCCCAGTTTTGCATAACCAACACTTTTAAGCTTTGTGATTACCTTGTATCTAACAAATATATATTATGTTAAGTTTATACACCATATGTTATACAACAAAGAAAGTGCAAAATATTGTGTAATAATATGGAAAACAAGGTTTATATTGGTCCTTGAAATTTATATTATCCTTTGATATTTAAATATTCACATTTAGGATATATAAGTTGTTTGTATACAGTTAATTGACTTGATAGCGACAATGTTAAATATTAAACAGTGATATATGTAACCACACCAATATCTTTAATATTTTAGGATTTGGTAATCTGTTTCCAGTCATTAATTTCTATTGTTAACATATGTGTTCACTGTGATCATTTGAGGGCATACACCTGTCCTTGTCCCCTTTAAGTAAGGGTTTGTATCAGAGTGTAACATGGGTCATTGAGAAAGTGCAACCATATGAAACGCGTTTGACCTGCAATCTGTACCACTCTTTTAAACTTTAAGCTATCAAATAAAAACAGAATTTATGTTTACCTGATAAATTTCTTTCTCCAACGGTGTGTCCGGTCCACGGCGTCATCCTTACTTGTGGGATATTCTCTTCCCCAACAGGAAATGGCAAAGAGCCCAGCAAAGCTGGTCACATGATCCCTCCTAGGCTCCGCCTACCCCAGTCATTCGACCGACGTTAAGGAGGAATATTTGCATAGGAGAAACCATATGGTACCGTGGTGACTGTAGTTAAAGAAAATAAATTATCAGACCTGATTAAAAAACCAGGGCGGGCCGTGGACCGGACACACCGTTGGAGAAAGAAATTTATCAGGTAAACATAAATTCTGTTTTCTCCAACATAGGTGTGTCCGGTCCACGGCGTCATCCTTACTTGTGGGAACCAATACCAAAGCTTTAGGACACGGATGAAGGGAGGGAGCAAATCAGGTCACCTAAATGGAAGGCACCACGGCTTGCAAAACCTTTCTCCCAAAAATAGCCTCAGAAGAAGCAAAAGTATCAAACTTGTAAAATTTGGTAAAAGTGTGCAGTGAAGACCAAGTCGCTGCCCTACATATCTGATCAACAGAAGCCTCGTTCTTGAAGGCCCATGTGGAAGCCACAGCTCTAGTGGAATGAGCTGTGATTCTTTCGGGAGGCTGCCGTCCGGCAGTCTCGTAAGCCAATCTGATGATGCTTTTAATCCAAAAAGAGAGAGAGGTAGAAGTTGCTTTTTGACCTCTCCTTTTACCTGAATAAACAACAAACAAGGAAGATGTTTGTCTAAAATCCTTTGTAGCATCTAAATAGAATTTTAGAGCGCGAACAACATCCAAATTGTGCAACAAACGTTCCTTCTTTGAAACTGGTTTTGGACACAGAGAAGGTACGATAATCTCCTGGTTAATGTTTTTGTTAGAAACAACTTTTGGAAGAAAAACAGGTTTAGTACGTAAAACCACCTTATCTGCATGGAACACCAGATAAGGAGGAGAACACTGCAGAGCAGATAATTCTGAGACTCTTCTAGCAGAAGAAATCGCAACTAAAAATAAAACTTTCCAAGATAATAACTTAATATCAACGGAATGTAAGGGTTCAAACGGAACCCCCTGAAGAACTGAAAGAACTAAATTGAGACTCCAAGGAGGAGTCAAAGGTTTGTAAACAGGCTTGATTCTAACCAGAGCCTGAACAAAGGCTTGAACATCTGGCACAGCTGCCAGCTTTTTGTGAAGTAATACCGACAAGGCAGAAATCTGTCCCTTCAGGGAACTTGCAGATAATCCTTTTTCCAATCCTTCTTGAAGGAAGGATAGAATCCTAGGAATCTTAACCTTGTCCCAAGGGAATCCTTTAGATTCACACCAACAGATATATTTTTTCCAAATTTTGTGGTAAATCTTTCTAGTTACAGGCTTTCTGGCCTGAACAAGAGTATCGATAACAGAATCTGAGAATCCTCGCTTCGATAAAATCAAGCGTTCAATCTCCAAGCAGTCAGCTGGAGTGAAACCAGATTCGGATGTTCGAACGGACCCTGAACAAGAAGGTCTCGTCTCAAAGGTAGCTTCCAAGGTGGAGCCGATGACATATTCACCAGATCTGCATACCAAGTCCTGCGTGGCCACGCAGGAGCTATCAAGATCACCGACGCCCTCTCCTGATTGATCCTGGCTACCAGCCTGGGGATGAGAGGAAATGGCGGGAACACATAAGCTAGTTTGAAGGTCCAAGGTGCTACTAGTGCATCCACTAGAGCCGCCTTGGGATCCCTGGATCTGGCCCCGTAGCAAGGAACTTTGAAGTTCTGACGAGAGGCCATCAGATCCATGTCTGGAATGCCCCACAGGTGAGTGACTTGGGCAAAGATTTCCGGATGGAGTTCCCACTCCCCCGGATGCAATGTCTGACGACTCAGAAAATCCGCTTCCCAATTTTCCACTCCTGGGATGTGGATAGCAGACAGGTGGCAGGAGTGAGACTCCGCCCATAGAATGATTTTGGTCACTTCTTCCATCGCTAGGGAACTCCTTGTTCCCCCCTGATGGTTGATGTACGCAACAGTTGTCATGTTGTCTGATTGAAACCGTATGAACTTGGTCCTCGCTAGCCGAGGCCAGGCCTTGAGAGCATTGAATATCGCTCTCAGTTCCAGAATATTTATCGGTAGAAGAGATTCTTCCCGAGACCAAAGACCCTGAGCTTTCAGGGATCCCCAGACCGCGCCCCAGCCCATCAGACTGGCGTCGGTCGTGACAATGACCCACTCTGGTCTGCGGAACGTCATCCCTTGAGACAGATTGTCCAGGGACAGCCACCAACGGAGTGAGTCTCTGGTCCTCTGATTTACTTGTATCTTCGGAGACAAGTCTGTATAGTCCCCATTCCACTGACTGAGCATGCACAGTTGTAATGGTCTTAAATGAATGCGCGCAAAAGGAACTATGTCCATTGCCGCCACCATCAACCCGATCACTTCCATGCACTGAGCTATGGAAGGAAGAGGAACAGAATGAAGTATCCGACAAGAGTCTAGAAGTTTTGTTTTTCTGGCCTCTGTTAGAAAGATCCTCATTTCTAAGGAGTCTATAATTGTTCCCAAGAAGGGAACCCTTGTTGACGGGGATAGAGAACTCTTTTCCACGTTCACTTTCCAGCCGTGAGATCTGAGAAAGGCCAGGACAATGTCCGTGTGAGCCTTTGCTTGAGGAAGGGACGACGCTTGAATCAGAATGTCGTCCAGGTAAGGTACCACTGCAATGCCCCTTGGTCTTAGCACCGCTAGAAGGGACCCTAGTACCTTTGTGAAAATCCTTGGAGCAGTGGCTAATCCGAAAGGAAGCGCCACGAACTGGAAATGTTTGTCCAGGAATGCGAACCTGAGGAACCGATGATGTTCCTTGTGGATAGGAATATGTAGATACGCATCCTTTAAATCCACCGTGGTCATGAATTGACCCTCCTGGATGGAAGGAAGAATAGTTCGAATGGTTTCCATCTTGAAAGATGGAACCTTGAGAAACTTGTTTAAGATCTTGAGATCTAAGATTGGTCTGAACGTTCCCTCTTTTTTGGGAACTATGAACAGATTGGAGTAGAACCCCATCCCTTGTTCTCTTAGTGGAACAGGATGAATCACTCCCATTTTTAACAGGTCTTCTACACAAAGTAAGAACGCCTGTCTTTTTATGTGGTCTGAAGACAACTGAGACCTGTGGAACCTCCCCCTTGGGGGAAGTCCCTTGAATTCCAGAAGATAACCCTGGGAGACTATTTCTAGCGCCCAAGGATCCAGAACATCTCTTGCCCAAGCCTGAGCGAAGAGAGAGAGTCTGCCCCCCACCAGATCCGGTCCCGGATCGGGGGCCAATATTTCATGCTGTCTTGGTAGCAGTGGCAGGTTTCTTGGCCTGCTTTCCCTTGTTCCAGCCTTGCATTGGTCTCCAAGCTGGCTTGGCTTGAGAAGTATTACCCTCTTGCTTAGAGGACGTAGCACTTTGGGCTGGTCCGTTTTTACGAAAGGGACGAGAATTAGGTCTATTTTTCGCCTTGAAAGGCCGATCCTGAGGAAGGGCGTGGCCCTTACCCCCAGTGATATCCGAGATAATCTCTTTCAAGTCAGGGCCAAACAGCGTTTTCCCCTTGAAAGGAATGTTTAGTAGCTTGTTCTTGGAAGACGCATCAGCCGACCAAGATTTCAACCAAAGCGCTCTGCGCGCCACAATAGCAAACCCAGAATTCTTAGCCGCTAACCTAGCCAATTGCAAAGTGGCGTCTAGGGTGAAAGAATTAGCCAATTTGAGAGCATTGATTCTGTCCATAATCTCCTCATAAGGAGGAGAATCACTATCGAGCGCCTTTATCAGCTCATCAAACCAGAAGCATGCGGCTGTAGTGACAGGGACAATGCATGAAATTGGTTGTAGAAGGTAACCCTGCTGAACAAACATCTTTTTAAGCAAACCTTCTAATTTTTTATCCATAGGATCTTTGAAAGCGCAACTATCCTCTATGGGTATAGTGGTGCGTTTGTTTAAAGTAGAAACCGCTCCCTCGACCTTGGGGACTGTCTGCCATAAGTCCTTTCTGGGGTCGACCATAGGAAACAATTTTTTAAAATGGGGGGAGGGACGAAAGGAATACCGGGCCTTTCCCATTCTTTATTAACAATGTCCGCCACCCGCTTGGGTATAGGAAAAGCTTCTGGGAGCTCCGGCACCTCTAGGAACTTGTCCATTTTACATAGTTTCTCTGGGATGACCAACTTTTCACAATCATCCAGAGTGGATAATACCTCCTTAAGCAGAATGCGGAGATGTTCCAACTTAAATTTAAATGCAATTACATCAGGTTCAGCCTGTTGAGAAATGTTCCCTGAATCAGTAATTTCTCCCTCAGACAAAACCTCCCTGGCCCCCTCAGATTGAGTTAGGGGCCCTTCAGAGATATTAATATCAGCGTCGTCATGCTCTTCAGTAACTAAAACAGAGCAGCCACGCTTTCGCTGACAAGGGTTCATTTTGGCTAAAATGTTTTTGACAGAATTATCCATTACAGCCGTTAATTGTTGCATAGTAAGGAGTATTGGCGCGCTAGATGTACTAGGGGCCTCCTGAGTGGGCAAGACTCGTGTAGACGAAGGAGGGAATGATGCAGTACCATGCTTACTCCCCTCACTTGAGGAATCATCTTGGGCATCATTGTCATTATCACATAAATCACATTTATTTAAATGAACAGGAATTCTGGCTTCCCCACATTCAGAACACAGTCTATCTGGTAGTTCAGACATGTTAAACAGGCATAAACTTGATAATAAAGTACAAAAAACGTTTTAAAATAAAACCGTTACTGTCACTTTAAATTTTAAACTGAACACACTTTATTACTGCAATTGCGAAAAAACATGAAGGAATTGTACAAAATTCACCAAATTTTCACCACAGTGTCTTAAAGCCTTAAAAGTATTGCACACCAAATTTGGAAGCTTTAACCCTTAAAATAACGGAACCGGAGCCGTTTTAACACTTTAACCCCTTTACAGTCCCTGGTATCTGCTTTGCTGAGACCCAACCAAACCCAAAGGGGAATACGATACCAAATGACGCCTTCAGAAAGTCTTTTCTAAGTATCAGAGCTCCTCTCACATGCGACTGCATGCCATGCCTCTCAAAAACAAGTGCGCCACACCGGCGCGAAAATGAGGCTCTGCTTATGCTTTGGGAAAGCCCCAGAGAAATAAGGTGTCTAATACAGTGCCTGCCGATATTTATAATATCAATAAACCCAGATAAAATGATTCCTCAAAGCTAAATATGTTTTAAAACTGAATCGATTTAGCCCAGAAAAGTCTACAATCTTAATAAGCCCTTGTGAAGCCCTTATTTACCATCGTAATAAACATGGCTTACCGGATCCCATAGGGAAAAATGACAGCTTCCAGCATTACATCGTCTTGTTAGAATGTGTCATACCTCAAGCAGCAAGAGACTGCACACTGTTCCCCCAACTGAAGTTAATTGCTCTCAACAGTCCTGTGTGGAACAGCCATGGATTTTAGTTACGGTGCTAAAATCATTTTCCTCATACAAACAGAAATCTTCATCTCTTTTCTGTTTCTGAGTAAATAGTACATACCAGCACTATTTTAAAATAACAAACTCTTGATTGAATAATAAAAACTACAGTTAAACACTAAAAAACTCTAAGCCATCTCCGTGGAGATGTTGCCTGTACAACGGCAAAGAGAATGACTGGGGTAGGCGGAGCCTAGGAGGGATCATGTGACCAGCTTTGCTGGGCTCTTTGCCATTTCCTGTTGGGGAAGAGAATATCCCACAAGTAAGGATGACGCCGTGGACCGGACACACCTATGTTGGAGAAATATGTCTATTTTTTAAGACATCTGGCTCTTTTTCATGCTTACACCCAGAGAGGATGGAGTACTCTTTTCTTTGGAATTCCATTTTACCTTGTATCTAAGCCTCTGCAGACTACCCCCTTATCTCAGTTCTTTGGACAGACTTGCATTGTAGCCAATCAGCGCTGACTCATAAATAACTCCATGGGAGTGAGCACAATGGTTTCTATATGACAAACATGAACTAGGGCTGTCTACCTGTGAAAAGTTGTCAAAATGATAAGAGGCAGTCTTCAAGGGCTTAGAAATTAGTATATAAGCCTACCTAGGTTTAGCTTTCAACAAACAATATAAAGAGAACAAAGCAAATCTGATTATAAAACTAAATTGGAAAGTTGTTTTTAAATTGCATGTCCTATTTAAATGATGAAAGTTTGATTTTGAATAGACTGTCCCTTTAAGGCTTAAAGGGACATTAAACCCCAACATTTTCTTTCATTATTCAGATAGAGAATACAATTTTAGACTACATTCTAATTTACTTCTATTATCTAATTTGCTTCATTCTTTAGATATCCTTTGTTGAAGAAATAGCAATGCCCATGGGTGAGCCAATCACACAAGGTATCTATGTGCAGCCACCAATCAGCAGCAACTGAGCCTTTCTAGATATGCTTTTCCGCAAGGGATATTAAGGGAATGAAGCAAATTAAATTAGTAAATTAGAAAGTTGTTTAAAACGGCTTGCTCTTTCTAAATCATGAAAGAAAAAAATTGGGTTTCTTGTCCCTTTAAAGTTAGAGGAAAGAGAATTCATTTTCAGGAGGAGAACAATACTAGTGTATTTAAACTCCAAGTAAGAGCAATAAGTGTTAATTAGCATGACTTTTTCTTTCCACAATCACAAGACCTAAACCCCATTGATCATCTATGGCAACGTTTATTAAAGGGAAAAGACAAAACACACAGTGACATCTCTAAATTCTTTAAAGGAGTGCTGTAATAATGTGGATTGTAAAATTCTGCACACACTTGTAGAATCAATGCCAGACAGAGGTAAAACAGTCATTAAAGGGACAGTAAACACAGTAATTACAAGACATTTCTATTGTGTTGCTATAGAATAACATATCAGCTAAGTCTTAAAAGGACACTGAACCCAAATTTTTTCTTTAGTGATTCAGATAGAGCATGCAATTTTAAGCAACTTTCTAATTTACACCTATTAGCAATTTTTTTCGTTCTCTTGCTTTCTTTATTTGAAAAATAATGCATCTAAGCTATTTGTTTGGTTCAGAACCATGGAAATCACTTGTTTATTGGTGAGTGAATTTATCCACCAATCAGCAAGAACAACCCAGTTTGTTCACCAAAAATAGGCCGGCATCTAAACTTACATTCTTGCATTTCAAATAAAGATACCAAGAGAATGAAGACAATTTGATAATAGGAGTCAATTAGAAAGTTACTTAAAATTGCATGCTCTATCTGAATCACAAAAGAAAAAATGTGGGTTCAGTGTCCCTTTAACTTTTAAAAACTAATTAACATCCTTTTTATTGCAATTATTTTCAAACTCTCCTCACCATTTACCTTATTTGAAGGAGCCAATCTGGGCTTTAGTTTGCAGACAACAGGACTAGTCACTGTCATAAAGTTAGTATGAAATGCATTATTTTGCAGTTATTATTTGATGAAGCCAATTAGAGACAGATATGTAGCAGGGGTGTCCTTGAAAAGTCAGCAGGGTTCATTTTAAATTCTGGGGGTTTAAAATTGCTCACATTTCAGTGCTAAATTACATGAAAAAATGGCAAAATATATTATGAAAATATATTTAAGTTGTATCATTATGCTTATATAACCATTTTATATAACAATCTCAAAGTGTTTACTTTCTATTTAAGTCAAATAGTGGTCAAACAAAATATTGATTTTTTTTGTATTGTTGTCAGTATGTATTAACAAGCATATTATTTTACATTTATTGGTGGAAATAATACATTTTTGTTTGTGATATATATTTTGTCACAACCATTGATAGCTGGTTTTATTTCAGCATATCTGTATCTGATTTACTGGATAGTGCTATGTCTGAATATGCATTATTCGAGACACTTTTTGTGTGTGTGTGTGTATTTATATATATATATATATATATATATATATATATATATAAATACACACACACAAAAGTGTATATATATATAAAAAAGTGTATATATATATATATATATATATATATATATATATATATAAAGTGTATATATATATATATAAAAGTGTATATGTATATATATATATATATATATATAAAAAGTGTATATATATATATAAAAAAAAGTGTATATATATATATATAAAAAAAGTGTATATATATATATATAAAAAAGGTGTATATATATATATATATATATATATAAAGTGTATATATATATATATAAAAAAAGTGTATATATATATATATATATATATATATATATATATAAAAAGTGTATATATATATATATATATATATATATATATAAAAAAGTGTATATATATATAAAAAAAAGTGTATATATATATATATATATATATATATATATATATATATATATATATCAAATCAAATAATCTGTTGTGTGCTTGAAAATCTTGAAGGGGATAAAGGACAAACACATGCACACCCGTACCAAGATCACTAAATATGCTATGACTATGCTAAGTTTTTGGACTGGCTCCATAGTGTTGTCCAAATTTATTGAGCATTGCTCTAGTCTAGTACAATATATCTTTTTTTGTTTTGTTATTCTATATGTGTCATGTTTCTTTGTATGGCATCTGATTCCCTATTGTGTGAGAGTTTGTATATCTCTATTGTGTGAGAGTTTGTATATGTGTGTGTATTATCTTTCCTGCTGCTCTGTATTTGCATTTGTTATCTGATCTAGTGTTGAGTGTCTGTGGTTCTGTATATATTATCTGGTACACCAAGCAATGTGTTTATTATATGTCCCTCTGCTTATTGTGTGTGTTTGTATATATTCATATATAAGGTGTATATTATCATATTATCTTAATATATCATTTTTGTCTTGTTCACAAGACAAGTGTAAGGGGTACTGTGATGAAAACAGGGTCTCATTTGATACTAACCTCCAAAGCAACATTACATGACCCCTTTAGAGGGTAAATCACAATTCTTAAATTTTTGGGCAATACTTCATTCGATATCGGGCCAGATTACGAGTGACGTGCTAACTGTTGTGTGCAAGCGATATAGGGTTTATCGCAGCTGTTTACACACATCGGAAGTAGCATGCGTATTGCAAGTTTAAAGTAAACGCATTCGCTCGAGTGCAATTGAATTTATTGAGCCTCAGAACTCTGGTTAATAGTTAGGGGTATATTTATGTAAGTGCGAGCGGACATGATACGATGTAGCGTATCATGTCCGCTGTACATCGATCAGGTTGATTTCTGTCCGCCGCCTCAGAGCGATTTCTGTCCGCCGCCTCAGAGCAGTGTTTAGACCGCTGCTTCATAACTTCTGTTTTTATACGGAGCTTAATTAATTGACCCCTTATTCTCGAATTAAAAGTTGCAGAAAGCACATCAATATTACATTAAAAAGTACAGTTACACTTATAATAACACCATCAAATAAAAATTATTAAAAACTAAAATTGCAATTCAAAAATAAATTCAACTTGTAATACACGCGGTTCCCAACACATGCAAAAATCCGAAGTCAAGTGTAGTAGCAGGAGCGATAAATAGCTCTCCACTTGTAATCTAGCCCATTGTCAGCTCTCTTATCAAGTGTTTACAATTGCTTTGTCAAATCACAAATGTGTGATATTTACTCAATTGAAAAAAACTTACATTCTCACTGCACATAACAGAATTATGCAGTATAGAATAGTTGCATTTACCAAATTTATTTATTTATTTAACAAATTTCCCCAAAATACCACAGCACCCTTTTTAAAACGGTATACTCCATCATGTAGATATATTTCCATTTTCTTTAAAGGAATATTATGATTTTCACAACCTAGCAAGGTTTCTAATTAATGGCACCATACTCAGACTGTGACACCACATACTTAAGAAGACAAATAGCTTATTTCAAAAACATACATTTTGTCTTGTTTTTTTAAAAACTGTACCATGGATCTAGAATCAATGGCAGACCTAATGAGCAGGGGGCCCTGGTGCAAGAGTGTATTTTGCCCTGCCCCAAGACATCCTGTAATATATATATATATATATATATATATATATATATATATATATACACACACACACACTATGCAGGAAATGTAAATAATAACCTAATTTGAAACCATTTAATGGAGTACAAGTCTTTATTGGAAATATATTTTTGTATATAAATGTGTGTGTGTGTATATATATATATATATATATATATATATATATATATATATATATATAATGGTCTGATTATTTTGTGGTAAGCTGCACAATAGAGTGTTCCAACATGCCTATGAAAATTGATCAGACCACATTATAGCATGTGTATTCAATTAAAAGTATGCCATAGAAAATATAAATAAATATATTGTTCTAGATCTATAAATAAATACATTTATTTACACACACACACACACACACACACACACACACACAAACACACACATATATATATATACATATAAATTATATATATATATATATATATATATATATATATATATGTATACACACATCTGTGGTTGTGTGAGCATGTGTGTTTTTTCTTTTTACAGATACATACATTTAAATTTTATGTAAAAAAAATATTGCTTGACTTCTACAGTCCACCCCTTCTGCCAACCAAGGGCTCACTTCCATTGAGTCATTAAAAATGGAGCCGTAGGCTACCGAAATGGCCGTCAGCTAAAAGTAATTTACAGCTCCATTTTAGTACCAGGCTTCCATTGAAACATTTTGCACATTGCATGCAGTTGCTCTTTTCATGTAGGTGTAAGTTAATGTTGTGTTAGCGCTTCCATCCCATGTCGGATTTCTTGAAAATCAGTTCGTTGCTGAGGTAACTCGACACCATAAAATTTACGTTTAACGTCTGTGCTCCTTACCTGTGATCACCTCTAAAGAGAGACAAAAAATAAAAGGTACACTTATTTATAGCACATATTTTTTAACTATAAGCAAATACTAATTTTTATTATAATTATATTTTCCACTTTATATTAATATATGTAATATGTATTGCTGTCCTAGGCATAGGTCTAGTTTGAATTCTGTAGATATGTGCTTGCATATTTTTTATATTTAAATACATACTGATATTTCCATAAGAACATAAGTGCAACTATTCCTATACATGGGTCAACAATAAATATTACATATATTTTTTTTCAACATTGAAACAGTTTCATTATTTGCAAGTTTTAAAATTTCAATGGCAAATAGGTCTCAAAAAGCAAAATTTTCCTCTTTTTCACCTAGTTGAGCTAAGTGTAATTTTTCTCAATGTATCGACAGCCTCCGAAGTGCATTAACGGTTTGCGCTTTAATTGGAAACCAGGTATAAGTTATTGCTTAACGGTTTCTAATACTTTCTATTGGACGCTAAAATATTTTTGACAGCCGAACCCTGGCTGCTGATATTAATATACAACTCACCATCGGAAGCAATCGATAAACGAAATTGCTTCCTACAGCATATTTATCACTTTGCGACCTTGCACAAACCTAATTACGGCCCAATGGAAGCGAGCCATAAGTAATTAAAAAAAAATTGTGAGTGATAACAATCAAAAGTCATCTCAGTCAGCGTGACAGAATGGAGCTAATACAGGGAGTGCAGAATTATTAGGCAAGTTGTATTTTTGAGGATTAATTTTATTATTGAACAACAACCATGTTCTCAATGAACCCAAAAAACTCATTAATATCAAAGCTGAATAGTTTTGGAAGTAGTTTTTAGTTTGTTTTTAGTTATAGCTATTTTAGGGGGATATCTGTGTGTGCAGGTGACTATTACTGTGCATAATTATTAGGCAACTTAACAAAAAACAAATATATACCCATTTCAATTATTTATTTTTACCAGTGAAACCAATATAACATCTCAACATTCACAAATATACATTTCTGACATTCAAAAACAAAACAAAAACAAATCAGTGAGCAATATAGCCACCTTTCTTTGCAAGGACACTCAAAAGCCTGCCATCCATGGATTCTGTCAGTGTTTTGATCTGTTCACCATCAACATTGCGTGCAGCAGCAACCACAGCCTCCCAGACACTGTTCAGAGAGGTGTACTGTTTTCCCTCCTTGTAAATCTCACATTTGATGATGGACCACAGGTTCTCAATGGGGTTCAGATCAGGTGAACAAGGAGGCCATGTCATTAGATTTTCTTCTTTTATACCCTTTCTTGCCAGCCACGCTGTGGAGTACTTGGACGCGTGTGATGGAGCATTGTCCTGCATGAAAATCATGTTTTTCTTGAAGGATTCAGACTTCTTAATGTACCACTGCTTGAAGAAGGTGTCTTCCAGAAACTGGCAGTAGGACTGGGAGTTGAGCTTGACTCCATCCTCAACCCGAAAAGACCCCACAAGCTCATCTTTGATGATACCAGCCCAAACCAGTACTCCACCTCCACCTTGCTGGCGTCTGAGTCGGACTGGAGCTCTCTGCCCTTTATCAATCCAGCCACGGGCCCATCCATCTGGCCCATCAAGACTCACTCTCATTTCATCAGTCCATAAAACCTTAGAAAAATCAGTCTTGAGATATTTCTTGGCCCAGTCTTGACGTTTCAGCTTGTGTGTCTTGTTCAGTGGTGGTCGTCTTTCAGCCTTTCTTACCTTGGCCATGTCTCTGAGTATTGCACACCTTGTGCTTTTGGGCACTCCAGTGATGTTGCAGCTCTGAAATATGGCCAAACTGGTGGCAAGTGGCATCTTGGCAGCTGCACGCTTGACTTTTCTCAGTTCATGGGCAGTTATTTTGCGCCTTGGTTTTTCCACACGCTTCTTGCGACCCTGTTGACTATTTTGAATGAAACGCTTGATTGTTCGATGATCACGCTTCAGAAGCTTTGCAATTTTAAGAGTGCTACATCCCTCTGCAAGATATCTCACTGTTTTTGACTTTTCTGAGCCTGTCAAGTCCTTCTTTTGACCCATTTTGCCAAAGGAAAGGAAGTTGCCTAATAATTATGCACACCTGATATAGGGTGTTGATGTCATTAGACCACACCCCTTCTCATTACAGAGATGCACATCACCTAATATGCTTAATTGGTAGTAGGCTTTCGAGCCTATACAGCTTGGAGTAAGACAACATGCATAAAGAGGATGATGTGGTCAAAATACTCATTTGCCTAACAATTCTGCACTCCCTGTATAGCCAGCTAAAAGGTAAAATAAATGTTTCTAAGCTGCTGCTGAGAGAGTATGAGATGCCCCCCACACATTGCCCCCTTATCTTCCTTATTGTCTGGGACACTAAATCACTTGTGCCACTCACTGCAGACAGCTCCACTCCATAGGGGAAGATAAGGAAGAGGGCAAAGAAGGAGAGTCTGGCTGCGCTGTGAGATACAGGGAAGCAGCACAGCTGGAAGTGCCGCACTTCACTCACTCAGCATCCTTATGTTGTTTAGAAGAGCACTGTGCGCGCACACTGCTTTGCTCCACCCACCTCTATTTTTTTATTACAAATGCCCATATGTAGGCTCTACATTGATGCCTGCACTGCATGCAGGCAATGAAAATGTAAACACATTTTGTAAACAGTTTAAGCTCTGGCTGTGAGTGCATGATGGGCCCCCTCCCTTACTCGGGCCCTGGTGTCTCTGCACCTGCTGCACCTCCAGTAGTTCCGCCCCTGTCTAGAATGGCAACAATCAGCACAGAATGCTAAAGAATAAGAATTGAGGCAATTGAGAGACAAACTGGGTTGTCAAAAATTAAAGTTCTGTTACAACATAAGAGATATCAGAGTGTTAACTAAATTGCCTGGTATTTTAGATGGAATCAGACTGATATACTTTAGGAAAGTACTTCTCTGCGAAAATCATTATCAATCTAAAAGAAGCTGCTCCCAGGTGGTTAATTGCCATAGAACAAGCTCTATCCCTGATAGAGTGCTTCTCTTTCTGTATGTATTTGTAATATTACCCTAGGGGAGGTGTCCCTAAGGGTGGTGGGGGTAACCAGACATGGGCCTCTAGTTATCAAGCCGTCAACTTACTTGCATTCAACGGCACAATACGCTTGCCTAAGATCGTCTAACATCGCTGCCGCAGACCTGAATACGTTCTCCAAAATTATCAAAAAAGCTGTCAAAAAGCCGCGCACCAAGTACGGAGCGATGACTGTTGTTAGCTAACATTCATCGATCTCTTCGGCTTTTTTACAGCTTTCTTGCTACCCTGTAACTAAACACCCACACTATACTAACTGTTTTACCCCCTATATCGCCACTCCCGGACCCCGCCGCAACTCTAATAAATATATTAACCCCTATACCGCCGCTCCCGGACCCCGCCAAAGCACTAATAGATATATTAACCCCTATACCGCCGCCCCCAATGTCGCCGCCACTATATTAAATTGATTAACCCCTAAACCTAAGTCTACCCCTAACCCTAACACCCCCTAACTTAAATATAATTTAAATGAATCTAAATAAATATTACTATCATTAAATAGATTATTCCTATTTAAAAATAAATACTTACCTATAAAATAAACCCTAAGATAGCTAAAATATAACTAATAGTTACATTGTAGCTATCTTAGGGTTTATAATTATTTTACAGGTAAGTTTGTATTTATTTTAACTAGGTACAATAGTTATTAAATAGTTATTAACTATTTAATAACTACCTAGTTAAAATAAAGACAAATATACCTGTAAAATAAAACCTAACCTAAGTTACAATTACATCTAACACTACACTATACAGGGAGTGCAGAATTATTAGGCAAATGAGTATTTTGACCACATCATCCTCTTTATGCATGTTGTCTTACTCCAAGCTGTATAGGCTCGAAAGCCTACTACCAATTAAGCATATTAGGTGATGTGCATCTCTGTAATGAGAAGGGGTGTGGTCTAATGACATCAACACCCTATATCAGGTGTGCATAATTATTAGGCAACTTCCTTTCCTTTGGCAAAATGGGTCAAAAGAAGGACTTGACAGGCTCAGAAAAGTCAAAAATAGTGAGATATCTTGCAGAGGGATGCAGCACTCTTAAAATTGCAAAGCTTCTGAAGCGTGATCATCGAACAATCAAGCGTTTCATTCAAAATAGTCAACAGGGTCGCAAGAAGCGTGTGGAAAAACCAAGGCGCAAAATAACTGCCCATGAACTGAGAAAAGTCAAGCGTGCAGCTGCCAAGATGCCACTTGCCACCAGTTTGGCCATATTTCAGAGCTGCAACATCACTGGAGTGCCCAAAAGCACAAGGTGTGCAATACTCAGAGACATGGCCAAGGTAAGAAAGGCTGAAAGACGACCACCACTGAACAAGACACACAAGCTGAAACGTCAAGACTGGGCCAAGAAATATCTCAAGACTGATTTTTCTAAGGTTTTATGGACTGATGAAATGAGAGTGAGTCTTGATGGGCCAGATGGATGGGCCCGTGGCTGGATTGGTAAAGGGCAGATAGCTCCAGTCCGACTCAGACGCCAGCAAGGTGGAGGTGGAGTACTGGTTAGGGCTGGTATCATCAAAGATGAGCTTGTGGGGCCTTTTCGGGTTGAGGATGGAGTCAAGCTCAACTCCCAGTCCTACTGCCAGTTTCTGGAAGACACCTTCTTCAAGCAGTGGTACAGGAAGAAGTCTGCATCCTTCAAGAAAAACATGATTTTCATGCAGGACAATGCTCCATCACACGCGTCCAAGTACTCCACAGCGTGGCTGGCAAGAAAGGGTATAAAAGAAGAAAATCTAATGACATGGCCTCCTTGTTCACCTGATCTGAACCCCATTGAGAACCTGTGGTCCATCATCAAATGTGAGATTTACAAGGAGGGAAAACAGTACACCTCTCTGAACAGTGTCTGGGAGGCTGTGGTTGCTGCTGCACGCAATGTTGATGGTGAACAGATCAAAACACTGACAGAATCCATGGATGGCAGGCTTTTGAGTGTCCTTGCAAAGAAAGGTGGCTATATTGCTCACTGATTTGTTTTTGTTTTGTTTTTGAATGTCAGAAATGTATATTTGTGAATGTTGAGATGTTATATTGGTTTCACTGGTAAAAATAAATAATTGAAATGGGTATATATTTGTTTTTTGTTAAGTTGCCTAATAATTATGCACAGTAATAGTCACCTGCACACACAGATATCCCCCTAAAATAGCTATAACTAAAAACAAACTAAAAACTACTTCCAAAACTATTCAGCTTTGATATTAATGAGTTTTTTGGGTTCATTGAGAACATGGTTGCTGTTCAATAATAAAATGAATCCTCAAAAATACAACTTGCCTAATAATTCTGCACTCCCTGTAATTAAATAAATTTACTAAACTAAATACAATTAAATACAATTAAGAAAAATTAAAGTACAAATTAAATTAAAGTACAAAAACAAACAAACATTAAATTACAGAAAATAATAAAATAATTATAATTTTTTTAAACTAATTACTAATTACTAATCTAATCCCCCTAATAAAATAAAAAGCTCCCCAAAATAATAAAAATCCCTACCCTATACTAAATTACAAATAGCCCTTAAAAGGGCTTTTTGCGGGGCATTGCCCTAAAGTAATCAGCTCTTTTACCTGTAAAAAAAAAATACAATACCCCCCAACATTAAAACCCACCACCCACACACCCAACCCTACTTTAAAACCCACCCAATCCCCCCCTTAATAAAACCTAACACTAACCCCTTGAAGATCCCCCTACCGTGAGACGTCTTCACCCAACCGGGCAGAAGTGGTCCTCCAGACGGTCCGAAGTCTTCATCCTATCCGGGCAGAAGAGGTCCTCCAGACGGGCAGAAGTCTTCATCCAGGCGGCATCTTCTATCTTCATCCATCCGGAGCGGAGCAGGTCCATCTTCAAGACATCCGACGCGGAGCATCCTTCCAGGCCGACGACTACCCGATGAATGAATATTCCTTTAAATGACGTCATCCAAGATGGCATCCCTTGAATTCCGATTGGCTGATAGAATTCTATCAGCCATTCGGAATTAAGGTAGGAAAAATCATATTGTGTAATGAGTAATGGACAAACAACGGGAGCCCAGTTTTTGCGAAAAAAGTTAGATTTTGGTTTACGTTAGATTGATGTTTAAGGAATATTTAATTGTCTCATTCTGTTCATATTAAATATGAAAAACAAATAAATAATTAGACTATCATTCTCTCTAGAAATGAAATTATTCCACAAATAATCTGAATTATTTTTTATCTGTTAGAGGAATAATAATTTCACCTTGAACAAAGAAAAAAAGGTTTTAAACAGTAGTAACAATCATGGTATAATACATGCAACCTTGATAAATTATCATGTTTATACTGTAGATTACTTTAAAAATCAGTTATATTGACTTTTCTGAAACAATATAAATGTTTACAAACAAATAAATTAACAGCTGAAAAAGAAAGTTAAATTGCAATTTATTTTCTTTTTTTAAGGTGGGGCTAAGTGTACTTAATGTCCTTATAAGGAAATTTGAAAGCTTTTAACTTAAATAAGTGAAAATATGTGAGTTAAAAAAAAGGTTGGACTCAATGGACATTTGTTTCATTTTTTTAACCAGTATGCTACTGTGTAAATAGTTAAAATGAGCAGTACATATATGCAACAAAAACATTGAAAGGAACCACCTGCTGTAATACATAGTTTAAAGAAAGAATAGATACTTTAGAACTGACTGACTGAACTGTATTGCAGAACTACAAGTAACTAGACCCAAATACCCATAGTCAGTGCTATGAAATTTTGCAGTGCAAAACAAATGAATGATGATAATAATAATACTTATTGGATGGCATGACTCTTTGGCTGTTGGAGATTGCACAAGGTTTTTAAAAGAAGATTCTACAGCCTATAGCCCCACACCTGTGACATTTAAAACAAACATAACTTAGTAACATAGCAGATGAGGTTGAAAGAAGACAGAAGTCCATTGAGTTCAACCTATACAGGTCCTACATGATTTACAATAAAACCTGTAATTGAGCTTAAAGGGACAGTCAACATCAGATTTTTTTGTTGTTTTAAAAGATAGATAATCCCTTAATTACTCATTACCCAGTTTTGCATAACCAACACAGTTATAATAATACACATTTTACCTTTGTAATTACCTTGTATCTAAACCTCTGATGACTGCCCCCTTATTTCAGTTCTTTTGACCGACTTGCATTTTAGCCAATCAGTGCTTACTCATTGGTAAATTCACGTGCATGAGCTCAATGTTATCTAGTGGTGAAAAACAGTCAAAATGCATTTATATTAGATTATGAACCTCCTAGGTTTAGCTTTCAACTAAGAATACCAAGAGAACAACGCAAAATTGGTGATAAAAGTAAATTGGAAAGTTGTTTTAAAATGACATGCCCTATTTGAATCATGAAAGTTTTTTTTGGACTTGACTGTCCCTTTAACTTAAATCTAATAAAAAGGTGACCTATTTACCACAAGGGATCATATTCCTGAATTCTGTTTCTAGTCAGAAATGTATCTAAACCATTTTTAAATATATCTGAGGTACTGGCATTCAATCCGTAGGCAATGAGGTCCACAATTTGATTGCTCTTATGTTGCTGGAGATTAAATCTCCTTTCTTCCAGCCCTGTGATCTCTTGTCGCCAACTCTGTATATGGGTCTTGAATATATTTATCTAAATTAATCACGTCACCTCTCAAGCACATTTTTTTCTAGGAAAAACAGACCCAGTTTGGCTAACCTCTTCTCATAGTTTAAAGTATCTGTTCCCCTTATTAGCTTTGTGGCCCTTCTTTGGACTTTAACTCTGCAATCTATTTTTTTTTAGATTGGTCCCCAGAACTGCACACCATACTCAAGGTGAGGTCTTATCAGGGATTTATATAGTGACAGAATTATACTTTATTCCCTTACATCTATGCCTCTTTTAATACATGCTAATATCTAATTAGCATTAGAAGCCACTTCCCTGCATTGTGCACCAATCTTTAGCTTGTTATCTATAAGTACGCCCAAATCCCTTTCCTCCTCTATTTTGCTAAGGCTGGTCCCATTTAGATAATATGATGTCTGCTTATTTTTACTTCCAAAATGTAGAATCTTAAATTTACCAGTATTAAATCTCATTTTCCATTTACCTGCCCATTCTTCCAATTTTTGCAAATCCCTTTGCAAAATATTCTGCACTAACCTAATGACCTTACACAACCTTTGTATTATCTGCAAAAATAGAGATTTTGCTATTTAATCCTTTTTCCTAATTAAAAATATTTAAAATATTAGGGCCCAGTACTGATCCCTAGTCTACCTTTGTCCATTCTGAGTATGATCAATTTACTACTACTCGTTTCTTGCTGTCTTTTATCCAGTTACTAATTCATATGCTAACCTTTTTTAACCAGTCCCTTCATTTTGTACAATAATGTTTCATGTGGCACTGTATCAAAAGCCTTTGCAAATTCCAAGTATATCACATCAACTGTTTCCTATTATCTATATTTATACTTACTTCCTCATAGAATATAAATAGATTAGTTTGACATGATCTATTTCTCATAAAAACTTGCTGATTTGCATTAACAATCTTGTTTACATTAATATACTCATCAATATAATTCCTTATAGTCCCTTCAAGTATCTTCTTGACCACTACCAATGTCAGACTAGCTGGTCTATAGGTTCCTTGATCAGCCCTGTTTACCTTTTTAAAAAGTTGCACCACATCAGCTTTATGGCAGTCCTGGGGTACTATGCCTGAGAATAATGAGTCTTTAAAAATAAAGAGTAGAAGCTTGGCTATAATGGTGCTAGGTTCCCTTAAAACCCTTCGGTGTGTTTTTTCTGGACCTGGAGCTTTATTTACCTTAATATCATCAATTTTTTTTCCCTGATATTGTCTAGAGATAACCCAGTTTTTTTTTTTTTTTTCCAAACAAGCTTTATTGTCAATAAAAAAAAGGGAGTACATTGTCTACAAAAGCCATTGCAACAATCCGGCAAAAGGAGTAGGACATTTGGTTATTGTAGATGAAATAATTAAACAATAAGGTTAAACTGTCCATATGTTTAAATCATTTAAGTCCATACTATCGTAAACAAGGGAGGTTTCCATGAGACCTAAAGCTTGCAGGTGTTTTCAAATTTTCTTCTTCAAAACAGAAAAATAAAATACAATGCAATAAACCTTATAACATTGAAACTTTAAAACTTTGCTGCGCAGCAAGAGATACATGTAGTGATAGTTATTGTGTGAATTTTCTGTCGAATAAGTGATGGCATTTAGCTAGAAGAGCGACTAGCAACATAAAGGGGATATAGAATGCTGGGTTATATACATCATATCGTAATTATCATAACAAAGTATATGTGTCACATGTTACTATATCGTATAACAGACCGTCTCACATCATCTCACTCATCTGTCATGCTATTTCCGCATTTATCCCAGGGGTGTCCTGTGTGTGGTGCGGCTTCGGTGTTAGGCCCATATAGATCCCGTTACCTTAATGAGTGTAAAGGTTTGCAATAATTCAGTACGGGGGAACTGTGTTAGAGCTGGAAATCTGGAGAGGTGTCCTGTCATTTGTATATGTGTATGTTTCCCAGTATAATAACATAGAGCAATAAAAATCCATTCTGTTGGTTTTGAGATAGTGGTATTTTTCTAGGGTTAAAAGGAGTGAGACGTTTTGTGTCCATTCAATCTTAGAGGGAATCCTACGCTGCCTCCATAGTCTTGGGACTAATTGCTTTGCACTACTAAGCATAATGTACAGTAAAACAGCCTTGTATTTGCATTTAATCTTGGGCGGCTTATTAAATATCATTGTCAAGGGATCAAAAGGTATGTTCTGCGAGAGGACTTTTTGGATTTCTCTATGTACATCTTGCCAGTAAGGTTGAAGTATGGGACAGTCCCACCATATATGATAAAGGGTACCTAGCTGTTTGCAGTCTCTCCAACAGTGGGGGTCAGATTGTGAGTAGATCTTAGCCAATCTACTGGGGTATAAGTACCACCTTCCCAACAATTTCATGTTGGTCTCTGTGATACTCATTGATGAAGGCGCCTTACCCATTTGTTGGAAAATGATGTCCCAGGTTTCTGGTGGAATGGCCTGGTTCAGCTCGGACTCCCAAGCTTTGGTATATGGTGGGAGATTTTTAGAATGGACAGCAATTAAGATTTTATAGATCGCAGAGAGTGTGCCTCTCGTCACCAATGAGGACCGGCACAGTTTCTCGAAAGGGGTTAAACTTCATACTAGGTTGGATTTATTCCTATGACTGGAAAGGAAGTGTGAAATTTGTAGGTATTCCAGCCACCTGGTAAAAAAGAGGATATTTTTATCTGCTAGAGAAGCTCTAGGTATAATAGTCCCACTTTCCATGACTAGATAACAGGGTAAACCCGCTGAGATAGTGTATAAGTCTCCTGTCCAAAGATGTCTCAGGGGAGGGAAGTCATTGTTGTGAAGTAGGGGGGTTAATGGTGAAGGGATTGAAGAAATGCCCTTCTGTGAGCTGGTGAGTCGATCCCATGTAAAAAGTGTGGCTTTCACTAATGTGGGAGGAAGTGGCGGCAAATCTCTATGATGCTTATATGTCCAACAAAGTGCCCCCAAGCTTCCAGATCCCACCAGATCGTGTTCAAGTCTTACCCATTCCTTATCATGAGTATTTTTACACCAGTCAATTATTCTGGTCAACTGTGCCGCCTGGTGGTAAAGTAGAAGACTGGGTACACCCAGGCCCCCTCTATCTCTATTTCTGTAGAGTGTGGACTTAGCCATTCTGGGGTACTTATGTGCCCAGATAAAATCATTTACGAGTGCCTGTGCAGTGGGTATGTATTGGGGAGGAAGCTGGATAGGAACGGTCTGAAACAGGTAGAGGAAGCGAGGCAAAATGCTCATCTTAAAGGCTTGTATCTTTCCTAGCCAAGAGAGGCATTTGCTCCGCCATGCTTGTAGATCTAGTCTAATGGATTCAATGAGGTTCTGGTAGTTCAATTGGAGTAGGGAATCCCTGGAAGGCGTAACTTGTATCCCTAGGTATTTTATAGAATTGTGTTTTAATGTGAATTGGAATTGTGAGGAAATTTGTTTAGCCATTTGTTCTGTGATCCCTATGCCCAAAAATTCAGATTTTGACATGTTTATTTTAAAATTAGATAAGTTACTATACGTCTCTATGGCCGGCATCAATGCAGAAAGAGACTGCAGGGGGGAAGTTAATGAAAACAAAATGTTGTCTGCATAAAGAGTTGCTTTATATTGCGTGTCTGCAATTTGGATTCCACGTATTTCGTCATTTTTCCTAACATTGGAGGCAAGGATTTCCATGGCCAAAATAAAAAGTAGAGGGGAAAGGGGGCAGCCCTGCCTTGTGCCGTTTAATATGGGGAAAGGGTCTGATATGGAGTCATTTAATTTTATACGGGCTTTTGGTGTATTATAAAGAGCGAATATTTTCCCTATTAAGTTCTCTCCCATGCCAAATCGCCTTAGCGTAGATTTAAAAAATAGCCAGTCCAGCCTATCGAAAGCCTTTTCGGCATCGATGGCCAGGAAAATAGAAGGTATATCATGGATTTGAGAATACTCAAGCAGATTAAGGACTTTAAGGGTATTATCTCGTGCCTCCCTATGTGGCACAAAGCCTAATTGGTTTAAATGTATTAATTGTGGCAAAAATGTATTAAGTCTAGAGGCAATGAGTTTTGCATAAAGCTTAACGTCAACATTTAGTAACGATATAGGGCGGAAATTGGAGGGAGTGTCGGGGATCTTGCCAGGTTTGGGAATAACGGCAATATGGGCTTCCAGCATGGAGGGGAGAAAGGGGTGTTCTTGGTCTGCAATATTGAATATAGAGCATAAATGGGGGAGAAGGATCAGGGCCTGGGCTTTTGCCCGTGGGTAGTTGTTTAAGAGCAGTTAGGATCTCTATTGTCGAAAAAGGGGCCTCTAATTCCTTCGCCTGCGCAGGGGTAAGTTGGGGTAGAGGTGTATCCAACAGGTATGCTTTAATGGTGTTCTCTCTATCACCAGGTAGGTCATATTTCGGGAGACCATATAATTTAGAATAATATGCTAAAAATTGGGAGAGGATTTCAGGCGTGGAGTTTACCTTCTGATTTGTAGGGGTTCTTATTTCGTGTATAAAGGATTTCAGTTTTTTGAGTTTAAGAGAGCGTGCAAGAAGCTTTCCCGCCCGATTGCTTTCAAAATAAAATTTTTGTTTAGTTTTTAGGGCTAATGTGTTTGCTTCATTTATTAATTGGTCGTGTACTGTCTTTCTGGCCTTTTCTAGGTCTGCTAAAATGTGGGGGGAGGTGGGGTCCCGCTTGTGCTCATATTCGAGTTTAGAAAGTAGATCAGTGGAAGCTCTGTATAATAATCGTGCTTTTTGTCTGACATGGGCCTGGTATTTTATAAATTCCCCTCTGATAAAGCATTTATGCGCCTCCCAAACTACAAAAGGGTCTGTTTCAGGTAGGGAGTTGAATTGGAAATATTCAGGGAGGAGTTTCTCTATTTTGTCCTTAAAATCAGGGAAATTTAATAGACTTTCATCTAGTCTCCAGTGGTTGGTGGTTTTTGGTATAGAGGGCCAATTGAGTTGCGTGAGTACTGCAGAATGGTCTGACCATACTGTGTGTGAGAGCCTAGAAGATAGAACGTTGGTTAGGCCGTTTTGGTTTGTGAGGTGGTAATCTATCCTGCTGTAAGAGCGGTGTGAGGCTGAAAAAAAGGTATAATCCCACTTCCCTGGGTGTTTAAATCTCCAGATGTCGAATAATGTCTGCTCTAACATTAGCTTCCAGAGTTGTTTAATTGTGTGTTTTGGTGTTGAAGGCTTGGGGTTAGTAGTGTCAAGGGTCGGTTGGATGGGAATATTAAGGTCTCCCCCTATATAAAGTGCTCCAATTCCTTGGTCAAGGATCTGTGTAAAGCATTTTTAAAAAAAAGGGAGCTGTCTAGTGTTGGGGGCATACATGCTGACTAAAGTCACTGGGGAGCCGAAAAGTAAACCAGTAACACACAGAAACCTGCCTTCTGAGTCCGTGTGGGTCTGCTTGAGTGTGAAGGGTAGGTGCTTACTCATGAGGATACTCACGCCATTGCGTTTATGGTCAAAGGAGCTATGGAAACACTGTGCATAAAACCCTCCAAAATAACTGGGCTCCTTGTTTTTTTAAAAATGAGTCTCTTGCAGAAGGATGATATCGCCTCCCTTCCTGCGGAGGTCTCGCATGGCTAATGAACGTTTCTGAGCAGAGTTAAGGCCCCTGGCATTCTGACTAACCATTGTTAGAACTCTATTATTTGCAGCCATGAAGTGACTTTGTGGAATTGCTCGTGAATGTGAGTGGTGGACTGTAAGCTTCACTCTTCAAGTTGGTCTGTGTGTACAAAGAAAGTTCTACATGTGTCTTTGAACCGGTATCTCCGCTGCACAGCTTTAACTTCGCAACCAGAAAACAAAGTTGAAATAAACAGCATAGATTAAATCTGATCAAAAGGTATCTTAATAATATTAGAGTCATATGACAGGAAATATACAAGAGGGGATAGTAATCAGCTCCCACTAAAAATAATTTAACCTTAAATCTTACTAAAGCCCAGCGGCCATTTCGTCTGGCCGCCAGCGCGAGGATGCCCACTCTCCCGGTCCCCCGCCCTGGCGGCCCGAGGAGATATACCATGAATCTCGATTATAGCTATCATTGTCGTGACAAAGAGAAAAAACAGTTACATACACAGTAAACATACTATTCTGTTAAGCACAGATGTCCATAGCAAAAAACCATACGTTACCAAGATGAGATTCTGATGGGGGAAACAGCGCAGCCATTCTTGGCTGCTATTACAAAGAAAGTTCAGTTTGAGGGAAAACCCTCCAAGTCCTGTTCTAGTGTAAAGAGCTCTAAGGCTCTGTCAGTGGGCGAGTCTTAGATTTGGAGGTCACCCTTCGCCAATTTCCAGGTTCGGCTCTAGTAGATCTCTTCTTAGGAGGTTCCACAGGTTCTTCCATGGAAAGTCCCGCCGGTGGGTCAATTTCTAGAGCAGTACAAAAGTCGATGATGTCATCTTGGGATTTGCAGATTAATTTTCTGTTTCCATGCAGTACATACAGGTGAAATGGGAATCCCCATCTATAAAGAATCTTCTTCTGACGAAGAAGTGTGGTCAAGCAGGATAGATCCCTTCTTCTTTGTAGTGTCCTTTGAGACAGGTCTTGGTAGAATTGGAGGACAACCCCCCTGAACTTCACCGGCTGATTTTTTCTTGAGAGGTTCAGAAGTTCCTCCTTTTCTCGGAACTCCCTGAACTTCATGATGATATCTCTAGGACAGTGATTTTCAACATTTTTTTTGCAGTGGCACACTTTTTTACATTAAAAAATCCTGCGGCACACCACCATCCCAAAATTTTACAAAATCACACATTGTAGAATAATACAGCATATATTATACATCATAATGATTGTCTGTGAATGAATGTCAATATGTCATGGTTGTAAATGATGCCTGCCTGTCTGCCTGATGAGCCTGTCACATCAAAAGAAGCAAAATTTAAAAAATATGTCACACTGTTCTCAGTCTGCCGTGGCACACCTGAGGATCTCTCACGGCACACTAGTGTGCCGTGGCACACTGGTTGAAAAACACTGCTCTAGGAGGTGCCGTATCGGGAGGTTTCGGTCTGAGAGCTCTGTGAGCTCTGACCCATAGGATATCAGTGGTGGGAGAGGTATTCCTAAGATGTGCGAACAAGGCTGGAAGATAGGTTGGGAAATCTTTAGCTAACACCGACTCAGGTACTCCGCGGATTCTAAGGTTCTTCCGACGGCTACGATTTTCGAGATCTTTGATTTTATCATGAAGATCAGCTATGAGTTCCATATGGTGGTTTGTGGTGTCTTGGGTCACATTAATTTCCTCTTGTAAATGATCGGTAAATTCTTCGAGCGCCTCCACTCTATTACCTACAGAGTGTAGGTCTTGCTTTATTTCGGCGATTTCTTCTCTTATACAAGAGCGGATTATATCCGCGATATCCTGTTTGGAGGCAAGTGTAGAGAGAATGGTGTTTGGTACTGGGGTGCTTTCCTCTGCATTCTCCATATTCTTCGCTGGTGTTGGCGCCTTTTTTAGTGGGGACACACTGACTTCTCCACTCACCGTGGTCTTTGAGCTTGAAGGGGAGAAAAACTGATCCACCGAGCCGTCTTTATGACTGGACAGCTTCGGTAGTTTATTAGGCCTTGTTGAACGTTTTACATTCATGTTGGGCTGTGGCCTTATAGTTATCAGTGATATGAGCTCTTCTGCTGAGGGTTTAACCTAATGGATTGACAGGGTAATGTGAAAGTCTGCTTAGGTTTAAACTTCTTCCTTTTTTATTAGGTTTTTTTATTTGTTTTTTATTTTTTATTTTTTATTGAAAGGTTTTACACTAGTCTCTATAAAAGGCTTTTCCTGAGGTTAGCAGTGTAAAGTATCCAACTAGTAGAGGCTCTTAAGTGCGTTGGGGCTGCAAGAGAAGGGAGAAAGTGGACTCAGCTAAGGATGACTCCGGGTAGGTGCTGGGGAGTCTATAGTAAAAAAAGTCAAAGCAGTCAGGGATCCGCTGCAGCGGTGATCTTATACTCCTCCCCAGTAGAGATCTTATAGAGATGCCGGGTGATAAGTGTCTGTGGCGCGCCACACAAGGGAGGACCTAGGGTATTAGTAAACTAAGCATTTCAGCTGTTGTACTAAACAGCGATCGGTCACAGCAGCTGCTCCGGCTCCCAATATGGCGGCTTATAGCCTGTTTGGCTTACTGCCAGATTGCGCTCTGCCTCTGTGTCTCGGCGGAGGTGTAAGCTGAAGGCGCTCTCTGAATACCTCCCTAGGCTGCCGCAAACCCACTTGTCAGGTAAGGATTGCTTTGCTCTTACCCTTCAGGACTGATACTTCCGTTGGTAGCCGTGCTGTTGCCTGCGGGAGGAAGTGTAGCTGCGACACTGTTGGTGGTATCGGGTGCCTCTGGCAGCGCTGTCAATCACCCCAAATAACTTATAATTTGCTGTTCCTAGTGCACCTTATAATTTAAGCAGTTATCTGCCCATCTTTTGAGAGTGTTGTGCTTCGGTGGCCAGGCTAAATTAGGTGTTACTGTGGGACTGATTAACGGAGCTCTGGAATTATGCAGCTATCTTAGCTGCGGCCAAGCTCCGCCCCCCAACCCAGTTATTTTTTATGGGCTTGTATGTTCTAGTTTGTTTCAATGTATATGCCATTGGTTCTTTTCTTGTGTATAAGGAAGAAAATAAATGTGTTAGTACCTCATCCTTCTCCCTCTGTCACTGTTAATTAATCCACCCTTCTCACATTGTAATGTACCTTTATTTTCCTTCTTAGATTTTGTTGCTATTTATATATTTTAAAAAAACATTTTAGGGTTTGCCTTAGAGTCCTTTACAATTAATCTTTCAATTTAGGCTAATTTGATTGCTTTTTTTGCATGCTTTGTTACATTCCTTATACATTTGGAATGTGGAATTTGTACTATTTTCTTTGAATAATTTTAATGCCCTACATTTTTTTTCCTGATTTCTCTTAACACATTTTTATTTAGTCACATTGGCTTGGATTTTTTTATTTTACTTTATAACCATGTGGTATGTGTTGATGTGTATATTTATTTAACAAAGTTTTAAATGTTATCCATTTATCCTGTGTGTTTTTATTTAAGAATACTTTGTCACAATGTATTCTATTTAATTATTTCTTTATTATTGAATTTTGCTTTCTAAAAATTAAAAGTGTTAGTTGAACCCTTAAGACACTGCTCATGGAAAGTGATTTCAAACATGACCATGTTATAATCACTGTTACCCACATGTTCTTTGACTTCTGTTTGATATTATTTCTGTATTGTTTTACAGCAATCAATCCAGTATAGGTTTACTCCTAGTTGACTTCTCTATTAATTGTGACATGAAGTTATCTTTGAGAATATTTAAAAATCTATCTTCCTTAGCTGTATTGCTAGTTTCATTGGACCGGTTTATTTCAGGGTAGTTAAAATCTCCCATAACTACAGAAGTGTCCAAATAAAGTCTTTTATCACATTAGACTTTGATCCACAATACCATTTTGTTCACCATTTGCTGTCAATGTTTCACCTTGCGGGTGAAACAGTACGGCTAATTACTTTAGAGCCTGAACCCTCAAAGGAGTTATACTGTTGTTTGCAGCCGACTTTGGAGAGTGCTTTGATGAATGGTTCTTAAGCCTATAGCACTGCATCGTATAACAGCGGCATCACAGATAACCTGGAATCTCGTAGGAGAGAGTTGTCTGGATGACTAAAAGAGTCCAGGAGGCCTTTGTGACACTTCTCAAGTGTCTTGGATCCTGTGAGTATAACAACACTTGCGCTATAGGGGTTCCCTTTGTTATTGATTTTGCACTTCTTTCTTTTCTTCCTAACATCTGCAGATTTATCACCTTGAGACACCAGCAAGCATCTTTGAAGGAGTTGCCTGCCACCTTATCTTGGATATCAAGATTTATTATTTGTCTTTTGGACAACTATATATATTTGGAAACTTTTTCCTTATCCCAGCTATTTGGACTGTATGTATATGCTCTATCACATCCTTCCATATATCTATCCATCACTTCTAATATTGAAGTCAATGTTTATAGTTGTAAATATTTGCAGCCATATGTAATGTTCACATATATTTTGAATATTAATTAATTTTATCACTTCATAATTATTTTGTTTTGGCACTCTGACCTTTGTATACATTTTTGGTATACATTATTTCATAGTTATTACAGCATTGTTATTATCAGCAGCCTTAAAGGGACATAAAACAGTATGAACTTACATAAGTTTGTAAATATATAATGCAGCCAAAGCTTACCTGCAAAATGGTTTCTGTTTTAACCCGCATTAACCTCTTTAATTTGGGCATAGTTTTGTTTGCAGCAAGCTACCCTGAGTATTTCCATATACAGGGAGTGCAGAATTATTAGGCAAGTTGTATTTTTGAGGATTAATTTTATTATTGAACAACAACCATGTTCTCAATGAACCCAAAAAACTCATTAATATCAAAGCTGAATAGTTTTGGAAGTAGTTTTTAGTTTGTTTTTAGTTATAGCTATTTTAGGGGGATATCTGTGTGTGCAGGTGACTATTACTGTGCATAATTATTAGGCAACTTAACAAAAAACAAATATATACCCATTTCAATTATTTATTTTTACCAGTGAAACCAATATAACATCTCAACATTCACAAATATACATTTCTGACATTCAAAAACAAAACAAAAACAAATCAGTGAGCAATATAGCCACCTTTCTTTGCAAGGACACTCAAAAGCCTGCCATCCATGGATTCTGTCAGTGTTTTGATCTGTTCACCATCAACATTGCGTGCAGCAGCAACCACAGCCTCCCAGACACTGTTCAGAGAGGTGTACTGTTTTCCCTCCTTGTAAATCTCACATTTGATGATGGACCACAGGTTCTCAATGGGGTTCAGATCAGGTGAACAAGGAGGCCATGTCATTAGATTTTCTTCTTTTATACACTTTCTTGCCAGCCACGCTGTGGAGTACTTGGACGCGTGTGATGGAGCATTGTCCTGCATGAAAATCATGTTTTTCTTGAAGGATGCAGACTTCTTCCTGTACCACTGCTTGAAGAAGGTGTCTTCCAGAAACTGGCAGTAGGACTGGGAGTTGAGCTTGACTCCATCCTCAACCCGAAAAGGCCCCACAAGCTTATCTTTGATGATACCAGCCCAAACCAGTACTCCACCTCCACCTTGCTGGCGTCTGAGTCGGACTGGAGCTCTCTGCCCTTTACCAATCCAGCCACGGCCCATCCATCTGGCCCATCAAGACTCACTCTCATTTCATCAGTCCATAAAACCTTAGAAAAATCAGTCTTGAGATATTTCTTGGCCCAGTCTTGACGTTTCAGCTTGTGTGTCTTGTTCAGTGGTGGTCGTCTTTCAGCCTTTCTTACCTTGGCCATGTCTCTGAGTATTGCACACCTTGTGCTTTTGGGCACTCCAGTGATGTTGCAGCTCTGAAATATGGCCAAACTGGTGGCAAGTGGCATCTTGGCAGCTGCACGCTTGACTTTTCTCAGTTCATGGGCAGTTATTTTGCGCCTTGGTTTTTCCACACGCTTCTTGCGACCCTGTTGACTATTTTGAATGAAACGCTTGATTGTTCGATGATCACGCTTCAGAAGCTTTGCAATTTTAAGAGTGCTGCATCCCTCTGCAAGATATCTCACTATTTTTGACTTTTCTGAGCCTGTCAAGTCCTTCTTTTGACCCATTTTGCAAAAGGAAAGGAAGTTGCCTAATAATTATGCACACCTGATATAGGGTGTTGATGTCATTAGACCACACCCCTTCTCATTACAGAGATGCACATCACCTAATATGCTTAATTGGTAGTAGGCTTTCAAGCCTATACAGCTTGGAGTAAGACAACATGCATAAAGAGGATGATGTGGTCAAAATACTCATTTGCCTAATAATTCTGCACCTGTATGAAAGGTGCTATCCAGGCCATATCTTCTGCAGAATGCACTTGTGCATGGTAGGGGGCAGAGTCACATGGCACCTGACTAAAGCCGTGCACAGTATAATGCTGAAGCTTTCACAAAGCATGTGACATTATCCCAATGGAAACGAACAAGCCTCTTGGCAACAAACAATAGCAGTACCTGCTCACCCTCCTCAACCTCCGCTTGCTTGCATAAGTATTTATCCTCACAAGCACACTTTGTTAGATGATACCACAAAGTTTGGAATAGGACACTGATAAGGGCATGGAACAGGCTACACTTGGCAACACTAAAGTGTAAGTAATTTTGCAGATTTTTTGAAATTTTATTAAAATACTTCTAAGCTTTTTTTACACTTTTTTTTTCACACACTGTTTTACCTCAGTTGACCTTTTTATAATATGCACATAACTCAAAATGTTGTATGGCACTTTAAGCTTGAAATGTTTCCTTTTCAAGGTGGAGCAATCTCTATCACATGGGCTAGATTTAAAGTGGTGCACTATTTAGCGCTTGCGCTCATGTGCAAACACCGCTATAAGTAACTTTTTTACATGGGTGGGTTAGCGTGTGTATTACAAGTTCAAAGTAAATTGTTTGTGCTAAAGCAAAGCTCACGTGAGCAAAACTCAGGACTTCGGCTATCACGTTTGCTTAAACTTCTTCTCCCCACTTTAATGTTGCACACTTTAACAAAACCTCTAACAATTATCACTCGAGAGCTAACCTGACACCGCGTTAGACAAACTGCAGTAAAGCCAAAGTGAGTTATTCATATTTGACATTCCACAAATGTTCTTTTTATTTTTTTAATATATATTTATATATCTGATTTTTTTGTTCGATATATATTTTTATATGAATATATACAGATATATATATATATATATATATATATATATATATATATATATAGGAATATATATTTTAAAATACATAGAACATATTTTTACTATGTGAAGAACATTTGAATGTAAAATATTTTAAGCAAATCTACAGTAAAACACAACATGTTATATAAAGTGTATATATATATGTGTGTGTGTATGTGTTTATAAACATATATATGTATGTATATTCATATACATATATAAAGACATGTGTGTATATATATATTTATATATATATACATATACACACAAACATATATATGTATGTATATATATATATATATATATATATATATATATATATATATATATACACACACATTATAGACCTTTCCATTCAAACACCTTTCCATATACCATATCCCTTTTAACCCTTATAAAATGTTTTATTACTATTTATATGAATATTTTTTTATCAGATAGTGTATATATATATATTTATATGAGTGTAACACATGTATTTGTGCTGTGTTTGGTACACATTTTTTTTAACTCTTACTCTTTATGGTAGATGTCTCGCTAACTCGATGTTCGCAAATTTAGTTTGCTCTTCAGTGAACATGTTTACAAGTTGTAATATGAGCGGGCTCAATATTGCTTGTTCTAACCCAAGCTAACAAGAGCATGCCTCTTGTAATCTAGCCCACGGGAACAGAGCCCTCAATTCCCCCTGTATTTGTCTGTAAAATATTGTCTCTCTGTGTATTGTTTCTCCATTGTACTTTTATCCTTGTACCCATGGGCAGCGCTGCAGAATCTGTTGGTGCTTTACAAATAAAGAATAATAATAATAATAATATTTTTAGATGATACGGAATGCAGTGCTGCAGAATTTGACAGTGCTTAAAAAGCATTGCAGTATGGAGTGCTTATTACTTACCTCCAACCCTTTTTAAATGCTCAATGTGATCTACTGTTTGCAAACTGTTTTATAGATGTTTGTGAAAAAATGTCTCTGAGATGTCCCCTTCTCTGGCAAACTGATGTGAGCACTGGGCAAGGATAAATAACAGCACACATTTATTTATTATTATCGTTGTACATAAGGTTTTCTCCATCCAGCACACATATCCATTTCCCAGGGAGAGTAAAGGACAATACACTTTTTCTTAACGTTTACATGAAGGAATTGTGTGCTCCACATCCCCTTGACACCAGGAGTCAGCAGTTGAATGATATTGTGTGTTCCTGGCAAAAGTAATATTTCTGTTCTGCGTGTGTTACTGGCTATAAGAGCTTTAATCACTGGACTCTGTGGGTTAGCAGCTATATGTGGATCAAATCACTACATTGTACTGGCAGGAAGGAGTTAATAGAAAACTGATCAATTTCTAATAATATAAAAGAGCCATATATATATATAATATACAATTGGCAGTAACTGAGAGGGAAGGGACAACAATTTGTGTTTGCCTAGAGCAGCATACAATCAAAATATACAGCTGGGATAAATACCATTGTAGATGGAGATTATTACTACATTTCAATGCCAACTCTTGAAATTTATTCTTACAATACAATTTTTTTTAACATTTAACAGTTAATGCAAAATGTAAAACGTTCATAATAATTCCCTTTTATCATACTACAATATGGTTTGTTGAAAAAGGCCCATTTTATAGATTAGACACAATTAGTTTTACTTAATGGAACAAAAGTGGAAGATAACGTTGCTTCTCTAACACAGAGCAAAACTAAAAATACCATGTGATAAAATTGTTTCTAAATCACTCTCAATTTCACGTCCAGGGGGAATTTGCTATTTGTTCTTGAACATATTTACTTAAGGTTTTGATGAAGCATGAGACTAATGCATGCATTGTTCTTATTGCCAAGACCACAGCACATTAAAGAATCAATTATGGCATGGATATATGTACTGTAAATAATTATAGCCAAGTGGGACTGGAATTGAAAATTAAGTTTAAAAGTGGAATTGCGCACACAGTAATTTACTTTTACAGAAATCTGCAAGTATTATTTATGTATACAGTTAACCATTTCATATGAAAACCCTCTATGCAAAATATATTTGTAGCATTAAAATGTTAGTATATGGAATATGTACTTACTAACAGTAGATATGTGAATGGCGAAAAAATTTGGTTTGGTTCGGATCGATTCGGAATTTTTCACATTTCGGTTTGGATTGATTCGAATTAGGAACATTTTGAATTGATTCGGTTCGGATTCGTTTGGGATTCATTTGGATTAGAAGAAATTCAGCTGGATTCGGTTCGATTCGGTTCTGTTCGGAAATTCGGAATTTCGGTAAGTGTTAGGTGGGATTAGACTAGTATTATGTACTGTATATTAGGTGTAACCCATAGCAGAGTGATATAACCTATTATACTGTACAATACTAGTGTAATCCATGGCCATCCGAATTTACCGAATAAATACGAACTAATTCGGATTTATTCGGTAAATTCGGCAGTATTTTAATTCAGAAATTCGGTTCTATCCGAATCTCCGAATTTGGCGAATTTTCCGAATCGATCCGAAACGAATTACACATATCTAACTAATAGCAGTCTACATTTAATAGGAATTTCCAGAACTTGATAATGAGTGATTTTTAAAGCTTATCAATCAGATTCACTAGGGTAACAAGAACTCTTTAAAATCTTAGTGAATCAATTGAAAGGGATAACATATTAACTGAAAGTATTGTTTTCACTGTTCAGAGAAGTCACAAATAGTATGAAAAACAACCTAAAGCCAGTAGCAATAAGTCTTAAATACTACCCCCCTGGAATTCTAAATGGTCTCCCTCATGCCTCATGTTTCATTTAGGAATTTATTTTATATCATTGTATTAATGGGGTGGGAAATGTATGTACAAATATATTGGGTTGTCTGATAAATAGCAAAAATATAACAAGTGTGGCCCAATAAAAACATAAAACCACTAACAACATATCTATGTTAACATTTATATGGTAAGACTAAAAAGTTCTGTTTTTTCTTTGGTCAAATCTCTGTAGTAGTAGTGATTATTTATAATGGAGTAATTTCCAAAATGTAGATAATAGTGTGCTCACTTGCAGGTGCTTAATTTTACTGATGAAGGACGCTTAAAAACACTACAAATGTGTCACATTTTCTGTAAAATGGAAGATATTGTAATGGTACAATTATCCAACCAAGGTACAAAATATCTGATAAGGGAGTCATTTATAGGGGGGTAGTTATCAAGCCGTCTACTTTTCTGGCTTCGCCGGCCCAATACGTCCGCCTAAGCTCGCCTACCTTCGCCGCCGCGGACCTTGAATACGTTCGCCTAAGTTATCAAATAAAGCTGTCAAAAAGCCGCGGGGCGATGAGCAGCGGACTGTGACAGTTATCACTCATCCGATCTCGCTGCCCTTCGGCTTTTTCCCAGCTTTATTGCTAGCCTGTCACTAAGCACTCACACTAAACTACACTGTTCTACCCCCTATACCGGCGCCCCCGGAGGCCCCCGCAACTAAATAAAGTTACTAACCCCTAAACCGCCGCTCCTAGACCCTGCCGCAACTCTTATAAATGTATTAACCCCTAAACCGCCGCTCCCGGACACCGCTGCCACCTACATTATACCTAGTAACCCCTATCCTGCCCCCCCTATACCGTCACCCTCTATTATAAAATTATTAACCCCTATCCTGCTGATCCCGCACCTCTCCGCAACTAAATAAATAGTTTAACCCCTAAACCGCCGCTCCATGAACCCGCCGCAACCTATAATAAATTTATTAACCCCTATCCTGCCCCCCACTACGCCGCCGCCACTGTAATAAAATTATTAACCCCTAAACCTAAGTCTAACCCTAACCATAACGCCCCCCTAACTTAAATATTAATTAAATAAATCTAAATAAATTAACTCTTATTAACTAAATGAATCCTATTTAAAACTAAATACTTACTTATAAAATAAACCCTAATATAGCTACAATATAAATAATAATTATATTCTAGCTATCTTAGGATTTATTTTTATTTTACAGGTACCTTTCAATTTATTTTAACCATGTACAAAAACTATTAAATAGTTATTAACTATTTAATAGCTTACCTAGCTAAAATAAAGAGAAATGTACCTGTGAAATAAATCCTAACCTAAGTTACAATTACACCTAACACTACACTATACTTTAATAAATTATTCCTATTTAAAAATAAATACTTACCTGTAAAATAAACCCTAAGATAGCTACAATGTAATTAATACTTATATTATAGCTATCTTAGGATTTATATTTATTTTACAGGTAACTTTGTATTTATTTTAGCTAGTTAGAATAGTTATTAAATAGTTATTTACTATTTAATAACTACCTAGCTAAAAGAAATACAAAATTACCTGTAAAATAAATCCTAACTTAAGTTACAATTAAACCTAATACTACACTATCATTAAATTAACTAAATAAACTACCTACAAAGAACTACAATGAAATACAATTACATAAACTAACTAAAGTACAAAAAATAAAAAAGCTAAGTTACAAAAAATAAAAAATTAAGTTACAAACATGTTAAAAATATTACAACAATTTTAAGCTACTTACACCTAATCTAAGCCCCCTAATAAAATAACAAACCCCCCCAAAATAAAAAAAATCCCTACCCTATTCTAAATTAAATAAATTTCAAAGCTCTTTTACCTTACCAGCCCTTAAAAGGGCCATTTGTGGGGGCATGCCCCAAAAAGTTCAGCTCTTTTGCCTGTAAAAGAAAAATACAACCCCCCCCCAACATTAAAACCCACCACCCACATACCCCTAATCTAACCCAAACCCCCCTTACAAAAACCTAACACTAATCCCCTGAAGATCATCCTACCTTGAGTCGTCTTCACTCAGCCGAGCCACCGATGGAACTGAAGAGGACATCCGGAGCGGAAGAAGTTAATCCTCCAAGCGGCGCTGAAGAAATCTTCCATCCGATGAAGTCATCATCCAGGCGGCGCTGAAGAAGTCTTCGATCCGGCCGATGTCATCTTCAAAGAGGCGCTGAAGAGGTCTTCTATCCGGGCGAAGTCATCTTCCAAGCCGGGTCTTGAATCTTCCTTCCGCCGACGCGGAACCACCTTCTTCACCGACGGACTACGACGAATGACGGCTCCTTTAAGGGACGTCATCCAAGATGGCGCCCCCTCAATTCCGATTGGCTGATAGGATTCTATCAGCCAATTGGAATTAAGGTAGGAAAATCTGATTGGCTGATGGAATCAGCCAATCAGATTCAAGTTCAATCCGATTGACTGATCCAATCAGCCAATCAGATTGAGCTCGCATTCTATTGGCTGATCGGAACAGCCAATAGAATGCGAGCTCAATCTGATTGGCTGATTCCATCAGCCAATCAGATTTTTCCTACCTTAATTCCGATTGGCTGATAGAATCCTATCAGCCAATCGGAATTGAGGGGACGCCATCTTGGATGACGTCCCTTAAAGGAGCCGTCATTCGTCGTAGTCCGTCGGTGAAGAAGGTGGTTCCGCGTCGGCGGAAGGAAGATTCAAGACCCGGCTTGGAAGATGACTTCGCCCGGATAGAAGACCTCTTCAGCGCCTCTTTGAAGATGACATCGGCCGGATCGAAGACTTCTTCAGCGCCGCCTGGATGATGACTTCATCGGATGGAAGATTTCTTCAGCGCCGCTTGGAGGATTAACTTCTTCCGCTCCGGATGTCCTCTTCAGTTCCATCGGTGGCTCGGCTGAGTGAAGACGACTCAAGGTAGGATGATCTTCAGGGGATTAGTGTTAGGTTTTTGTAAGGGGGGTTTGGGTTAGATTAGGGGTATGTGGGTGGTGGGTTTTAATGTTGGGGGGGGTTGTATTTTTCTTTTACAGGCAAAAGAGCTGAACGTTTTGGGGCATGCCCCCACAAATGGCCCTTTTAAGGGCTGGTAAGGTAAAAGAGCTTTGAAATTTATTTAATTTAGAATAGGGTAGGGCATTTTTTTTATTTTGGGGGGGTTTGTTATTTTATTAGGGGGCTTAGATTAGGTGTAAGTAGCTTAAAATTGTTGTAATATTTTTAACATGTTTGTAACTTAATTTTTTATTTTTTGTAACTTAGCTTTTTTTATTTTTTGTACTTTAGTTAGTTTATGTAATTGTATTTCATTGTAGTTCTTTGTAGGTAGTTTATTTAGTTAATTTAATGATAGTGTAGTATTAGGTTTAATTGTAACTTAAGTTAGGATTTATTTTACAGGTAATTTTGTATTTCTTTTAGCTAGGTAGTTATTAAATAGTTAATAACTATTTAATAACTATTCTAACTAGCTAAAATAAATACAAAGTTACCTGTAAAATAAATATAAATCCTAAGATAGCTATAATATAATTATTAATTATATTGTAGCTATCTTAGGGTTTATTTTACAGGTAAGTATTTATTTTTAAATAGGAATAATTTATTAAAGTATAGTGTAGTGTTAGGTGTAATTGTAACTTAGGTTAGGATTTATTTCACAGGTACATTTCTCTTTATTTTAGCTAGGTAAGCTATTAAATAGTTAATAACTATTTAATAGTTATTGTACATGGTTAAAATAAATTGAAAGTTGCCTGTAAAATAAAAATAAATCCTAAGATAGCTAGAATATAATTATTATTTATATTGTAGCTATATTAGGGTTTATTTTAAAGGTAAGTATTTAGTTTTAAATAGGATTCATTTAGTTAATAAGAGTTAATTTATTTAGATTTATTTAATTAATATTTAAGTTAGGGGGGCGTTAGGGTTAGACTTAGGTTTAGGGGTTAATAATTTTATTACAGTGGCGGCGGCGTAGTGGGGGGCAGATTAGGGGTTAATAAATTTATTATAGGTGGCGACGGTGTAGGGGGGGGCAGGATAGGGGTTAATACATTTAATATAGGTTGCGGCGGGTTCAGGGAGCGGCGGTTTAGGGGTTAATACATTTATTATAGTTGCGGTGGGCTCCGGGAGCGGCGGTTTAGGGGTTAATATGTATAGAGTAGCTTGCGGTGGGCTCCGGGAGCGGCGGTTTAGGGGGTAATAACTTTATTTAGTTGCGGCGGTGTAGGGGGGGTCAGATTAGTGGTGTTTAGACTCGGGGTACATGTTAGGGTGTTAGGTGCAGACAGCTCCCATAGAAATCAATGGGATGTCTGTCAGCAGCGAACTTGTACTTTCGCTATGGTCAGACTCCCATTGATTCCTATGGGATCCGCCGCCTCCAGGGGTGGCGGATTGAAAACCAGGTACGCTGGGCCGTAAAAGTGCCGAGCGTACCTGCTAGTTTTTTGATAGCTAGCAAAAGTAGTGAGAATGTGCCGCACTTGTGTGCGGAACATCTGGAGTGACGTAAGAATCGATCTGTGTCGGACTGAGTCCGGCGGATCGAAGCTTACGTCACAAAATTCTACTTTTGCCGGTCTCGAGCCTTTGATAACTAAGGCGAATCAGCCTCGCCACAAATACGCTGCGGAATTCCAGCGTATTTGAGGTTGACGGCTTGATAACTAGGCCCCATAGTATTCTAGTTAAAAATATTAATTTTCTTTTCTTTTTTCACAAGAATATGCAGGAGTAAAACCTTCTGCTAGCTATGAGAAAATAAAATGGTATCTAATTTGGATATTGTAGATCCAGTGAAAGACATAATGGCTGAACATACCTTATTTTCTTGCAGCAAGGAGAACAAAGCAGTAATAGACCTTAAAGGTACAATAAACTTAACATTTTAAGCCCCATAAAAAGTGTAATATATTTTGATCATTTGGCCACTTTTATTTTTAAAAAAATGTTATTTTTTTACTGTCCCAGAAAGGGTTGGTGCACATCTACATGTTTATGAACAATGGTCTTGATTCAATAAAAATAAAATCTGTTTGTATTCTCCTCAATTCAAGTACTTGTCACATCCATGAGTTTTTATTAGTTATACTGAACCTTTAAAATCAATGTAGAAGCATCTATCTTGTAACTATTCACTTGAAGCATAGAACAAGCTCCACTGTGTATGAGACCTGTGTCACAAAATGCCTTCAAAATCTTAGAGAACACATTATTAAAATGCCCGCATTGGAGTATGATCTGAACAGGGTGATTGACAAACCCTGCTCTCACACAGTTTATGATCATGGGGATCAAACATGCCTCTAGGGTTTCCAACTTTTTATAAAGGGATATGAAACCCAAAATGTTACTTTTTTGATTCAGACAGGGCATAAAATTTTAAAAAAAGTTTCCAATGTACTTCTATTATCAAATTTTCTTTGTTACCATGATATTCTTTGTTGAAGAGATACCTAGGTAGGCATCTGGAGCACTACATGGCTGGAAATAGTGCTGCCCTCTAGTGTTGTTGCAAATGGATAACATTCTTGCAAAACTGCTGGCATATAGTGCTCCAAAATTGGGCCAACTCCTAAGCATATGTTCATGCTTTTCAACAAAAGTTACCAAAAGAACAAAGAAAAAATAATTAGAGACGTAAATTAGAAAGTTGTTTAAAGGGATAGTAAAGTCCAAATTAAACTTTCATGATTCATTTAGGGCATGCAATTTTAAACAACATTCAAATTTACTTTTATCATCAATTTTGCTTTGTTCTCTTGTTATTCTTAGTTGAAAGCTAAACCTAGGTAGGCTCATATGCTAATTTCTAAGGCCTTGAAGGCCGCCTCTCCACTGAATGCATTTGACAGTTTTTCATAGGTAGAGGGCGTTAGTTCATGTGTTTCATATAGATAACACTGTGCTCACGCACGTGAAGTTAAGAGTCAGCACTAATTGCCTGAAATGCAAGTCTGTCAAAAGATCTGAGATAAGGAGGCAGTCTGCAGAAGCTTAGATACAATGCAGTTTCAGAGGTAAAAAGTATATTTCTATAACTGTGTTGGTTATGCGAAACTGGCGAATGGTAAATAAAGGTATTATCTATATTTTTTAAACAATAACATTTTTGGTGTTTACTATGCCTTTAAAATTGCATACTCTATCTGAATCCCGAAAGAAAAAATTTGGGTTTCCTATTCCTTTAAGAAAATAAGGGAGATTAAGCAATCAGCCCATTTTACGTACAAAATTGACAAATTTGACAGTAGTTTTACAATTTGATACAATTTGGTAAATCAAAATTCATATACAAATCATCTTCATTCATACAGTGTAGCTAAAAAAACATGTAATAACATTCTGCAAATCCATGAATTCTATTTCTGATTTAAGGCACAGTGGGAGTAAAGACATTAAACTGTCAGATACATCAAAATAATTAACTTAATAAGAGTACAAGAGGTCAATTTTCCCATATATATTTCATCCTTGCAAAAAAAAAAAAAAAAGAGTTTAACATAACTAGCAGAGATATACATAATATAATTTATCAGTTAGGCCTAAATTGAAAAAGTTCCTGCCAGTAAGGCAAATATCTCCTAATTCTGGGCTAGATTTCAAAGGGTCGCAATAAGCAATATCGCTCCTGCGCTAACTTGCTTGCGTATCACAAGTTGAAAGCAAACGTGTTTGCTCGAGAGCAAACAAAATTAGCACTCTTTGGGTTTGAGTGCAGACCTAGCGTAAAGTGTAAGATTTAAAAAAATGTGCACCAAACACAACACGAATAAATTAAAATAAAGTGTTACACATATTTTTTTTTATAAGGGTTTAAAATGTATATGGTATGTGACAAGGTGTTTGAATGAAAAGGGCTATATTTATATATACTGTATATATATATATATATATGCACACAGGTATATATATATGTATATATATATAGGTTTAAATATGTATATATATATGTCTATATATTTGTATATACATTTGCATTTATATATGTATATATGTCTATACTGTACATATATAAACACATATATACACATGTATACACAAAAATAGAAATACATACATATATATATATATATATATATATATATATATATATATATATATATATATATATATACATTTTGGAGGCCTTTCCACTTAAATACCTTAAAACATGAAAAATCATTTTTATTCAATTTTAATATTTTATAATGTGTTTTACTGTGTATTTACTGTAAATATTTTACATTCCAATATTCTTCAGATAGAAGAAAATGTTCTTATCTAAGACCTAGATTTGGAGTTTGGCGTTAGCCGTGAAAACCAGTGTTAGAGGCTCCTAACGCTGGTTTTAGGCTACCGCCGGTATTTGGAGTCACTCAAAATAGGGTCTAACGCTCACTTTTCAGCCGTGACTTTTCCATACCGCAGATCCCCTTACGTCAATTGCGTATCCTATCTTTTCAATGGGATTTTTCTAACTCCGGTATTTAGAGTCGTTTCTGAAGTGAGCGTTAGACATCTAACGACAAAACTCCAGCCGCAGGAAAAAAGTCAGTAGTTAAGAGCTTTCTGGGCTAACGCCGGTTTATAAAGCTCTTAACTACTGTGCTCTAAAGTACACTAACACCCATAAACTACCTATGTACCCCTAAACCGAGGTCCCCCCACATCGCCGACACTCGAATACATTTTTTTAACCCCTAATCTGCCGACCGCCACCTACGTTATCCTTATGTACCCCTAATCTGCTCCCCCTAACACCGCCGACCCCTGTATTATATTTATTAACCCCTAATCTGCCCCCCTCAACGTCGCCTCCATCTGCCTACACTTATTAACCCCTAATCTGCCGACCGCAAAGCGCCGCCACCTACATTATCCTTATGTACCCCTAATCTGCTGCCACTAACACCGCCGACCCCTATATTATATTTATTAACCCCTAATCTGCCCCCCTCAACGTCGCATCCACCTGCCTACACTTATTAACCCCTAATCTGCCGAGCGGACCTGAGCGCTACTATAATAAAGTTATTAACCCCTAATCCGCCTCACTAACCCTATAATAAATAGTATTAACCCCTAATCTGCCCTCCCTAACATCGCCGACACCTAACTTCAATTATTAACCCCTAATCTGCCGACTGGAGCTCACCGCTACTCTAATAAATGTATTAACCCCTAAAGCTAAGTCTAACCCTAACACTAACACCCCCCTAAGTTAAATATAATTTACATCTAACGAAATTAATTAACTCTTATTAAATAAATTATTACTATTTAAAACTAAATACTTACCTGTAAAATAAATCCTAATATAGCTACAATATAAATTATAATTATATTATAGCTATTTTAGGATTTATATTTATTTTACAGGTAACTTTGTATTTATTTTAACCAGGTACAATAGCTATTAAATAGTTAAAAACTATTTAATAGCTAAAATAGTTAAAATAATTACAAAATTACCTGTAAAATAAATACTAACCTAAGTTACAATTAAACCTAACACTACACTATCAATCAATTAATTAAATAAACTACCTACAATTACCTACAATTAACCTAACACTACACTATCAATAAATTAATTAAATACAATTCCTACAAATAAATACAATTAAATAAGCTTGCTAAAGTATAAAAAATAAAAAAGAACTAAGTTACAAAAAATAAAAAAATATTTACAAACATAAGAAAAATATTACAACAATTTTAAACTAATTACACCTACTCTAAGCCCCCTAATAAAATAACAAAGCCCCCCAAAATAAAAAAATGCCCTACCCTATTCTAAATTACTAAAGTTCAAAGCTCTTTAACCTTACCAGCCCTGAACAGGGCCCTTTGCGGGGCATGCCCCAAGAAGTTCAGCTCTTTTGCCTGTAAAAAAAAACATACAATACCCCCCCCCCAACATTACAACCCACCACCCACATACCCCTAATCTAACCCAAACCCCCCTTAAATAAACCTAACACTAAGCCCCTGAAGATCTTCCTACCTTATCTTCACCCTGCCAGGTTCACCGATCCGTCCTGAAGAGCTCCTCCGATGTCCTGATCCAAGCCCAAGCGGGGGGCTGAAGAGGTCCATGATCCGGCTGAAGTCTTCATCCAAGCGGGAGCTGAAGAGGTCCATGATCCGGATGAAGTCTTCATCCAAGCGGGAGCTGAAGAGGTCCATGATCCGGATGAAGTCTTCTATCAACTGCATCTTCAATCTTCTTTCTTCCGGATCCATCTTGCAGACCTCCGACGCGGAACATCCTCTTCTCCCGACGCCTACTAGCCGAATGACGGTTCCTTTAAGGGACGTCATCCAAGATGGCGTCCCTCGAATTCCGATTGGCTGATAGGATTCTATCAGCCAATCGGAATTAAGGTAGGAATATTCTGATTGGCTGATGGAATCAGCCAATCAGAATCAAGTTCAATCCGATTGGCTGATCCAATCAGCCAATCAGATTGAGCTCGCATTCTATTGGCTGTTCCGATCAGCCAATAGAATGCGAGCGTAGGCGTCGGGAGAAGAGGATGTTCCGCGTCGGAGGTCTGCAAGATGGATCCGGAAGAAAGAAGATTGAAGATGCAGTTGATAGAAGACTTCATCTGGATCATGGACCTTTTCAGCTCCCGCTTGGATGAAGACTTCATCCGGATCATGGACCTCTTCAGCTCCCGCTTGGGTGAAGACTTCAGCCGGATCATGGACCTCTTCAGCCCCCCGCTTGGGCTTGGATCAGGACATCGGAGGAGCTCTTCAGGACGGATCGGTGAACCTGGCAGGGTGAAGATAAGGTAGGAAGATCTTCAGGGGCTTAGTGTTAGGTTTATTTAAGGGGGGTTTGGGTTAGATTAGGGGTATGTGGGTGGTGGGTTGTAATGTTGGGGGGGGGTATTGTATGTTTTTTTTTACAGGCAAAAGAGCTGAACTTCTTGGGGCATGCCCCGCAAAGGGCCCTGTTCAGGGCTGGTAAGGTTAAAGAGCTTTGAACTTTAGTAATTTAGAATAGGGTAGGGCATTTTTTTATTTTGGGGATCTTTGTTATTTTATTAGGGGGCTTAGAGTAGGTGTAATTAGTTTAAAATTGTTGTAATATTTTTCTTATGTTTGTAAATATTTTTTTATTTTTTGTAACTTAGTTCTTTTTTATTTTTTGTACTTTAGCTAGCTTATTTAATTGTATTTATTTGTAGGAATTGTATTTAATTAATTTATTGATAGTGTAGTGTTAGGTTAATTGTAGGTAATTGTAGGTAGTTTATTTAATTAATTTATTGATAGTGTAGTGTTAGGTTTAATTGTAACTTAGGTTAGTATTTATTTTACAGGTAATTTTGTAATTATTTTAACTATTTTAGCTATTAAATAGTTCTTAACTATTTAATAGCTATTGTACCTGGTTAAAATAAATACAAAGTTACCTGTAAAATAAATCTAAATCCTAAAATAGCTATAATATAATTATAATTTATATTGTAGCTATATTAGGATTTATTTTACAGGTAAGTATTTAGTTTTAAATAGGAATAATTTATTTAATAAGAGTTAATTAATTTCATTAGATGTAAATTATATTTAACTTAGGGGGGTGTTAGTGTTTGGGTTAGACTTAGCTTTAGGGGTTAATACATTTATTAGAGTAGCGGTGAGCTCCAGTCGGCAGATTAGGGGTTAATAATTGAAGTTAGGTGTCGGCGATGTTAGGGAGGGCAGATTAGGGGTTAATACTATTTATTATAGGGTTAGTGAGGCGGATTAGGGGTTAATAACTTTATTATAGTAGTGCTCAGGTCCGCTCGGCAGATTAGGGGTTAATAAGTGTAGGCAGGTGGATGCGACGTTGAGGGGGGCAGATTAGGGGTTAATAAATATAATATAGGGGTCGGCGATGTTAGGGAAGCAGATTAGGGGTACATAGGGATAATGAAAGTAGCGGCGTTTTACGGAGCGGCAGATTAGGGGTTAATAATAATATGCAGGGGTCAGCGATAGTGGGGGCGGCAGATTAGGGGTTAATAAGTGTAAGGTTAGGGGTGTTAAGACTCGGGGTACATGTTAGAGTGTTAAGTGCAGACGTAGGAAGGGTTACCGCATAGCAAACAAAGGGGCTGCGTTAGGAGCTGAACGCTGCTTTTTTGCAGGTGTTTGGTTTTTTTTCAGCTCAAACAGCCCCATTGTTTTCTATGGGGGAATCGTGCACGAGCACGTTTTTGAGGCTGGCCGCTTGCGTAAGCAACTCTGGTATCGAGAGTTGAAGCTGCGTTAAATATGCTCTACGCTCCTTTTTTGGAGCCTAACGCAGCCATTCTGTGGACTCTCAATACCAGAGTTATTTTTATGGTGCGGCCAGAAAAAAGCCGGCGTTAGTTTTTCGGGTCGTTACCGACAAAACTCCAAATCTAGCGGTTAGTATTTTTAAAAATATATATTCTCATATATATCTGTATATATCTATAACTGTATATATTAATTTAGATATATAGGTATAGATATATATTTAACAAAAAATAATTTTAAAAGAACATTTTAAAATATTCCTAACTGCCTTCAAGGTTAGTGCTGTAGATGTTACATGGTGTCAGGTTAGTGCACAAATGATAAGTGTTATTTTTTTTTTAACAGCAAGCTCCATTAAAGTCTAGGGGAGAAGAAGTTAACAGAGTCACGTTATTCAGTCCTGAAGTTGGGTTTCGATGGCGTGCAAACAATTTAGTTTCAACTTGTAATACGAGCACTAACCCTCCCTCGTTAAAAGTTTCTTCCAGCAGTGTTTAGGCGCGAACAAAAACTTTATTTAGCTCACCACTTGTAATCTGGCATTCTATCTTTTATAAAAGAAATTTAAGTGTTTTTGTTATAAATTTGCAGTTAATTTATAGTTTTTCAAATTTGTAAATATTTTTTTTAATTGTAATTAAAATTTTTCTAAAAGCAAAGTAATTGTAACATACATGATTTTTTTTTAAAAATAACTTTATTATAAACCTCTATTTTGGAACGTAAAAGACATGGGTCCATTGTTTTTCATATAACTTAACTGTAACTTATCTTGCAGAGAGACAAGTAACATAATGTAGCAGACATGACCCTATTTTTTATTAAGAACCTGTTTGCAATGTCCTTTTAAAACAGAGAGAACAACGGTTTGTCTATGTGAAAGGGATCTTTCCCCAAGTGTCAGGATATAGAACTGATCATGTGTGACATTTGGAGTGACACAATGACCCAAGCTTGCAGAATGTTCTCGGGATCCTGCGTGTGAATGCTCTCTGCAGGCAGTTCATGCAGACACAACAGCTTTTCACTGAGTGTATTTGCATTTTGCCTGCCATTTAATAAGCCACAATGCATGGCAATATAGAGTTTGACATAGAAAAATTGAATTAGGTAGGAGCACTTCTTCCAACCTATACCTTGACCTTCACTCTGTGAAACCTCAAAAGCAATTTTATGTCTGTCTTTCTTGTATATTCAGGAGAATTTGATGTCTTTTAAAACAGTTCTGAATTCCTTTACTCTTGCTGATATATATTCTAAGAGAAAAAGCAAAGACATTCATTTATATAAGACTTGGCCTATGTTTACAGCACGTTACCCACAACACACTAAACTTTTTTCTTAAGTTTTTTTTGCTAGCTTAGTGCTAAGTGACGCTATTTTGTTATTGCTATTATGTCACTATGAACCTTTTGACCATTTGTATGGAAATTATATCCTGCTGCATGGAACCCGTCCATCTTCCACACAGGGTCTTCCTTGGAAAAGAGGCCATAACATTGACCTGAATGTCGGAGTTAACACGTTCCTATGCACAGAGTTTCTGAAGGGTGCTATTCAGCATGAACCAGAGAGGGGGGGGGAGAACTCCGCCATCTGTGCGATGGAACAGAACCCAGGGTCAAGAGGCCGGAGTCCACAGCTGGCCGACCTATTTGAAAGAGAGCTGTCTGAGTTGTGGCTTGCGTCCTCCGACCCCTGCTAGCCGTCTGGGTTGTGTGATGCTCTGGCATACTAATGAGCTCTAGGAGGAAGGCAGTGAGCACAGTGGCATTTTTGAATGCAGAAAACAATATATACAAATAAATATTCACATATAAAATTAGTGGATACAAGCAGGAAGTGCTGAATAACTGCTTCTCATTTTCATGTCCTTACCCAGAATCCCTTGCTACCCTTACACAGTTGGTGTATGATGATAGCTAAGTCATCGATGATATCTGAAGAAAGAACAAGCTCACAAGTGTTTATTCTACTATTAATACAATATAATAGAAATGCAAGATATTAGATAAAGTAACTTTATTCCTCCATGCAATGTACCTAAACTGGGGCACTGACTGACTAAAAGGAACAAATATCCATGCGTACCACTTAGTACTTTGTTGGAAACAAGAAAATGAAGGCTTATTCTATAAATCTGACATAGTAATATTCATTCAAATATAATCATAATAATAACATTAAAGCATATACATAAAATAAACATCTTATACTGTCTGTATTTCTTCATGGGAATGGATACTGAAATACTGAAAATGTGAGACCTTGGTGTGCAAATGCCACAATGCAATCATTTGATACAAACAGGACCATGCTTGCGGTATTAAAGCTCTACAACCAAAGAACTCCACCGCCTAGCTATTATGATAACCCTCTTAAATCTAATCCTGGAGCCAAGAGGCTGATAAAAAGCCCCATAAACATGCTTATAGAACTCATTTTGAAGGGCAAACATTATCATATACTATATAACAGCATTACACCCTAGCCATATATGATTTGTAGCCATATAGGATTTGTCCAATCACAAAAAGTGTTTCATTCTGAATTCTATAACAGAGAGTAATTAGACACTCAGAGCCCCAGATGGGAAAATAAGAAACTCCTCCCCTGTCAGGTCTGTGGGAAGGAAAACTACACCTCACAAATACCTTATAAATCTGGGAATTAGCTTATTAATCTTCTTTCTGTCCTTATCTAGCTTTTTCATACCCCAGGCAGTCCATCATCACAATGGTTTTTATATCTCCCTTCATAGTATGCTTCAAGTGCATCATTGAAACGTCAAGATCATTGTGGCTACTTATATTTGTCAGTAAGATTTCATTCTGGTTCCCAACCCTACAACCCATGTCAACCTTGGGAAAGTCAGCAGTTTTAGGGGGAAGGGGCTTATAACTGCAAATAGAATGGAGAGCAATCATTAGAGATAGATAGTATATGCCCATAGATTCTCACAGAAATAAAGCAAAACCTGTAAACTGATTTTGTATGATTGTTATACACAGTGGAAAATGTTTTCACCATGTGTCTTTCTGCTTATTAGAGGCTTTCCCAGACATCAGTGGAAGCAGGAGTAGGGTGCACTATTTACATTTACGCTGTATTATTTACTAGTGATGTGCAAAATTCCAGCATTTATTACTGTAAAAGTGCAACACACAAATATTGCACTGACTTTTAATCTAATAAATAAGGTGCCAAAATGAGCCAAATTCCGCAAACCACCTGCCTTTTCAGTAGACGTGCACAGGCAAAAAATGTCTTACTCCAGTGTGCGAAAGCCTAAGGTGCGTTAAGAAATAATTGAAATAGCATTGTTTCTCACTCAGAATATATATATATATATTGTCCTTTTTATCCAATAGCGTATTCGGCAAAATTCAGACACATTTTTATTTGACTAAAGCTCAGGTGCACATTTCTAAGTTTCAGCATTCATTTCAAAGAATGCAAAAATTTTGCAGATCCCTAATCAGGGTGGATTGGATTTAATCACGATTTAAGTCACTAGTCAATAAGCAGGGGCAGAATGAGACCAACCAGGGCCCCCAGGCAAAAGTGTGGCTGGGCCCCGAACCTCTTTTTGCTTCATCTACATCCTCTGCCCCTCCTCCACTCTATCACCCCTCCCACCTCCTGTGCACCTACCATCTCATAGGCCTCCCACCTCATATTGGAAGATATCTCACCATCTTAGGTGAAAGATCCACCTTGGGGGTATAGGCAGCTTTAGATTCTCCAAGCAGGGGGGGTCATATGTGTTTATTTCCACAGTGTATCAGGCAGGCACTGACTTTGCAATTCCCTTAAAGGGACAGTCAAAATCAGAGTAAGACAGAGAGACAGAGGAGGAAGACAGAGAGACAGAGGGGGGAGAAAGAGAGACAGAAGGTGGAAAAAGAGAGACAGAGGGGAGGGAGAAAGAGAGACAGAGGGGGGAGAAAAAGAGACAGAGGAGGGAGAAAGAGAAACAGATGTGGGAGAAAGAGGGGGGATTCAGAGAGACACAGAGAGGAAGAGAGAGGCACAGAGGGGGAAACCGAGGCACAGAGAGGGGAGAAGAAGAGGCAGAGGGGGAGACAGAGAGGTAGAGGGGAGACAGAGAGGCAGAGAGGCAGAGTAAGAAGGCAGAGTGGGGAGACAGAGAGGGAGAGGGAGGAGACAGAGAGGGAGACAGAGGGGAGATTCAGAGAGACACAAAGAGGGAAACAGAGACACAGCGGGGGGGGGGGTTAGAGACACACAGAAAAAGAGATAGAGGGGGGTGACAGAGAGACAGATGGGGGAGACAGAAAGACAGAGGGGGAGACAGAGAGACAGAAGGGGGAGAAATAAAGACAGAGGGGGGAGACAGAGGGGGGAGACAGAGAGGCTAAGGGAGGAGACAGAGAGGCAGAGGGGGGAGACAGAGGCACAGTGGAGGGAGAAAGAGAGACAGAGGAGGGAGACAGAGCAGGAAGACAAAGAGGCAAAGGGGGAAAACAGAGGGGGAGACAGAGGGGGGATTCAGAGAGACACAAAGAGGGAAACAGAGACACAGCGGGGGGGGGGGGTTAGAGAGACACAGAAAAAGAGACAGAGGGGGGAGACAGAGAGACAGATGGGGGAGACAGAAAGACAGAGGGGGAGACAGAGAGACAGAAGGGGGTAACAGAGAGACAGAGGGGGGAGACAGAGAGTCAGAGGGGGAGACAGAGAGGATGAGGGAGGAAACAGAGAGGCAGAGGGGGGAGACAGATGCACAGTGGAGGGAGAAAGAGAGACAGAGGAGGGAGACAGAGCAGGTAGAAAAAGAGGCAAAGGGGGAAGACAGAGAGGGTGACAGAGGGGGGATTCAGCAAGACACAGAGAGGGAAACAGAGACACAGAGGAGGGGGTTCAGAGAGACAGAGGAGGGAGAAAGAAAGACAGATGGGGGAGACAGAAAGACAGAGGTGGGAGACAGAGAGACAGAGGGGGAGAAAGACAGAGGGGGTGACAGAGAGACAGAGGGGGGAGACAGAGAGTTAGAGCGGGGAGACAAGGGGGGAAACAGAGAGGTAGAAGTTGGAGACAGAGAGGCAGAGGGGGGAGACAGAGAGGCATAGTGGGGGGGAGACAGAGAGGCAGAGTGGGGAGACAGAGAGGCAGAGTGGGGCGACAGAGAGGCAGAGTGGGGATACAGAGAAAGAGAGGGGGGATTCATAAAGACACAGAAACTGAGACAGAGACACAGAGGGGGGGACAGAAAGACAGAAGGGGAAGACAAAGAGACAGAGGGGGGAGACAGAGAGACAGAGGGGGGAGACAGAGAGACAGAGGAGGGAGACAGAGAGACAGAGGGGGGGGGGGACAGAGAAACAGAGTGGGAAGACAGAGAGACAGATGGGAGAGACAGAGGGGGAGACAGAGCAGGTAGACAAAGTGGCAAAAGGGGAAGACAGAGAGGGCAACAGAGGGGGGATTCAGCGAGACACAGAGAGGGAAACAGAGACACAGAGGAGGGGGTTCAGAGAGACACAGAAAGGGAGACAGAGGGGGGGACAGAGAGACACAGAGGAGGGGAGATGGAAAGACAGATGGGGGAGACAGAAAGACAGAGGTGGGAGTAAGACAGAGGGGGTGACAGAGAGACAGGGGGGAGACAGAGAGTTAGAGCGGGGAGACAAGGGGGGAAACAGAGAGGTAGAAGTTGGAGACAGAGAGGCAGAGGGGGGAGACAGAGAGGCATAGTGGGGGGGGAGACAGAGAGGCAGAGTGGGGAGACAGAGAGGCAGAGTGGGGCGACAGAGAGGCGGAGTGGGCATACAGAGAGGGAGAGGGGAAGACAGAGGGGGGATTCAGAGAGACACAGAGAGGGAGACAGAGACACAGAGGGGGAGAAACAGAGGGGGATTTTGATAGACACAGAGAGGGAGAGAGAGACACACAGAGGGGGAGAGAGAGAGAGAGAGACAGAGAAGGGAGACAGAGAGACAGAGGAGGAAGACAGAGGCACAGAGGAGGGAGACAGACCAGAGAGACATATGGGGAAGACAAAGAGGTAGAGGTGGAAGACAGAGAGGGATTCAGAGAGACACAGAGAGGGAGACAGAGACACAGAGGGGGGATTCAGAGAGACACAGAAACGTAGACAGAGACACAGAAGGGGGGAGACAGAAAGACAGAAGGGGAAGACAGAAAGACAGAGGGGGGATTCAGAGAGACACAGAGAGGGAAAAAGAGACACAGAGGGGGTTCAGAGAGACACAGAAAGGGAGACAGAGGGGGAGACAGAGAGACAGAGGTGTGAGACAGAAAAACAGAGGGGGGAGACAGAAAGACAGAGGGGGGAGACAGAAAGACAGAGGGGAGAGACAGAGACACAGGGGGGAGACAGAGAGATGGAGAGACAGAGAAGGGAGAAAGAGAGACAGAAGGGGGAGAAAGAGAAAGAGAGACAGAGGGGGGAGAAAGAGAGACAGAGGGGGGAGAAAGAGAGACAGAGGGGGGAGAAAGAGAGACAGATGAGGGAGAAAGAGGGGGATTCAGAGAGAAAGAGAGGGAGAGAGAGAGACACAGAGGGGAGAGGCAGAGAGGAGGGAGAGAGAGACAGAGAGACAGATGGGGGAGGCAAAAAGGGAGACAGAGAGGCAGAGGGGGGAGAAAGAAAGACAGAGGAGGGAGAAATAGAGACAGAGGAGGGAGAAAGAGGGGGATTTAGAGAGACACAGAGAGGAAGAGAGAGGCACAGAGGGGGAGACAGAGGCACAGAGAGGGGAGAAAAAGAGGCAGAGGGGGGAGACAGAGAGGTAGAGGGTAGACAGAGAGGCAGAGGGGGGAGACAGAGAGGCAGAGGGGAGAGGCAGAGAGGCAGAGTGGGGAGGCAGAGTGGGGAGACAGAGAGGGAGAGGGATGGGACAGAGAGGGAGACAGAGGGGGGATTCAGAGAGACACAGAGGGGGAGAGACAGATTGGGATTCTGATAAGACACAGAGAGGGAGAGAGAGACACAGTGGGGGGAGACAGAGGGTGCGACAGAGAGACAGAGGGGGGAGACAAAGAGGCAGAGGAGGAAGACAGAGGGGGAGACAGAGGGGGGATTCAGAAAGACACAAAGAGGGAAACAGAGACACAGCGGGGGGGGGGGGGGTTCAGAGAGACACAGAAAGGGAGACAGAGACAGAGGGGGGAGACAGAGAGACAGATAGGGGAGACAGAAAGACAGAGGGGGAGACAGAGAGACAGAAGGGGAGAAAGAAATAATGACAGAGGGGGTAACAGAGAGACAGAGGGGGGAGACAGAGAGTCAGAGGGGGAGGCAGAGGGGGGAGACAGAGAGGCAGAGGGAGGAGACAGAGAGGCAGAGGAGGGAGACAGAGGGGGGAGACAGAGAGGCAGAGGGAGTAGACAGAGAGGCAGAGGGGGAGACAGAGGAGGGAGACAGAGGGGTGAGACAGAGCAGGAAGACAAAGATGCAAAGGGGGAAGACAGAGAGGGCAACAGAGGGGGGATTCAGCGAGACACAGAGAGGGAAACAGAGACACAGCGGGGGGGGGGGGGGGTTCAGAGAGACACAGAAAGGGAGACAGAGACAGAGGGGGGCATAGAGAAAGAGGGGGAGACAGGAAGACAGATGGGGGAGACAGAAAGACAGAGGGGGGAGACAGAGGGGGAGAGGGGGAGAAAGAAAGACAGAGGGGGTGACAGAGAGACAGAGGGGGGAGACAGAGAGTCAGAGGGGGGAGACAGAGGGGGGAGACAGAGAGGCAGAAGGAGGAGACAGAGAGGCAGAGGGGGGAGAAAGAGAGGTAGAAGGAGGAGACAGAGAGGCAGAGGGGGGAGACAGAGAGGCATAGTGGGGGGGAGACAGAGAGGCAGAGTGGGGAGACAGAGAGGCAGAGTGGGGCGACAGAGAGGCAGAGTGGGGATACAGAGAGGGAGATGGGAAGACAGAGAAGGAGACAGAGGGGGGGATTCAGAGAGACACAGCGAGGGAGACAGAGACACAGAGGGGGAGAAACAGAGGGGGGTTTTGATAGACACAGAGAGGGAGAGAGAGGCACAGAGGGGGGAGAGAAAGACAGAGGAGGGAGACAGAGAGAAAGAGGAGGGAGACAGAGGCACAGAAGAGGGAGACAGAGCAGAGAGACAGAGGGGGAGACAGAGAGACATAGGGGGAAGACAAAGAGGTAGAGGGGGAAGACAGAGAGGGAGACAGAGGGGGGATTCAGAGAGACACAGGGAGGGAGAAAGAGACACAGAGGGGGGATTCATAAAGACACAGAAACTGAGACAGAGACACAGAGGGGGGGACAGAAAGACAGAAGGGGAAGACAAAGAGACAGAGGGGGGAGACAGAGAGACAGAGGGGGGAGACAGAGAGACAGAGGAGGGAGACAGAGAGACAGAGGGGGGGCAGAGAAACAGAGTAGGGAGACAGAGAGACAGATGGGAGAGACAGAGGGGGAGACAGAGCAGGAAGACAAAGTGGCAAAAGGGGAAGACAGAGAGGGCAACAGAGGGGGGATTCAGCGAGACACAGAGAGGGAAACAGAGACACAGAGGAGGGGGTTCAGAGAGACACAGAAAGGGAGACAGAGGGGGGGACAGAGAGACACAGAGAAGGGGAGATGGAAAGACAGATGGGGGAGACAGAAAGACAGAGGTGGGAGACAGAGACAGAGTGGGAGAAAGACAGAGGGGGTGACAGAGAGACAGAGGGGGGAGACAGAGAGTTAGAGCGGGGAGACAAGGGGGGAAACAGAGAGGCAGAAGGAGGAGACAGAGAGGCAGAGGGGGGAGACAGAGAGGCATAGTGGGGGGGAGACAGAGAGGCAGAGTGGGGAGACAGAGAGGCAGAGTGGGGCGACAGAGAGGCAGAGTGGGGATACAGAGAGGCAGAGGGGGGAGACAGAGGGGGAGACAGAGAGGCAGAGGGGGGAGACAGAGGGGGAGACAGAGAGGCAGAGGGGGGAGAAAGAGAGACAGACAAGGGAGAAAGAGGGGGATTCAGAGAGGGAGAGAGAGGCACAGAGAGGGGAGAAAAAGAGGCAGAGTGGGGAGACAGAGAGGTATAGGGGAGACAGAGAGGCAGAGGGGGGGAGACAGAGAGGCAGAGTGGAGAGGCAGAAAGGCAGAGTGGGGAGACAGAGAGGGAGAGGGAGGAGACAGAGAGGGAGACAGAGGAGGATTCAGAGAGACACAGAGGGGGAGAGACAGAGGGGGATTCTGATAAGACATAAACAGGGAGAGAGAGACACAGAGGGGGGTGACAGAGGGGGAGACAGAGAGACAGAGGGGGAGACAAAGAGGCAGAGGGGGAAGATGGAGGTGGAGACAGAGGGGGGATTCAGAGAGACACAAAGAGGGAAACAGAGACACAGTGGGGGGGGGGGGGGGTCAGAGAGACACAGAAAGGGAGACAGAGACAGAGGGGGGAGACAGAGAGACAAATGGGGGAGAAAAAAAGACAGGGGGAGACAGAGAGACAGAAGGGGGAGAAAGAAATAATGACAGAGGGGTTAACAGAGAGCCAGAGGGGGAGACAGAGAGACAGAGGGGGAGACAGAGGGGGAGACAGAGAGGCAAAGGGAGGAGACAGAGAGGCAGAGGGGGGAGACAGAGAGGCAGAGGGGGAGACAGAGGCACAGAGGAGGGAGACAGAGGCACAGAGGAGGGAGACAGAGAGACAGAGGAGGGAAACAAAGAGGCAAAGGGGGAAGACAGAGAGGGCGACAGAGGGGGGGATTCAGTGAGACACAGAGAGGGAAACAGAGACACAGAGGAGGGGGTTCGGAGAGACACAGAAAGGGAGACAGAGACAGAGGGGGGGACAGAGAGACAGACGGGGGAGACAGAAAGACAGAGGGGGGAGACAGAAAGACAGATGGGGGAGACAGAAAGACAGAGGGGGGAGACAGAGAGACAAAGGGGGAGAAAGAAAGACAGAGGGGGTGACAGAAAGACAGAGGGGGGAGACAGAGAGACAAAGGGGGAGAAAGAAAGACAGAGGGGGTGACAGAGAGACAGACGGGGAGACAGAGAATCAGAGGGGGGAGACAGAGGGGGGAGACAGAGAGGCAGAAGGAGGAGACAGAGAGGCAAAGGGGGGAGACAGAGAGGCAGAAGGTGGAAAAAGAGAGACAGGGGGGGGAGACAGAGAGGCATAGTGGGGGGGAGACAGAGAGGCAGAGTGGGGCGACAGAGAGGCAGAGTAGGGATACAGAGAGGGAGAGGGGGAGACAGAGGGGGGGGGGTCCAGAGAGACACAGAGAGGGAGACAGAGACACAGAGGGGAGAAACAGAGGGGGATTTTGATAGACACAGAGAGGGAGAGAGAGAGACACAGAGGGGGGAGAGAGAGAGAGACAGAGGCACAGGGGAGAGAGAGACAGAGGCACAGAGGAGGGAGACATAGAGGGAAGACAAAGAGGTAGAGGGGGAAGACAGAGAGGGAGACAGAGGGGGGATTCAGAGAGACACAGGGAGGGAGACAGAGACACAGAGGGGGGGACAGAAAGACAGAAGGGGAAGACAGAAAGACAGAGGGGGGAGACAGAGAGACAGAGGGGGGAAACAGAGATACAGAGGGGGGAGACAGAGAGACAGAGTGGGGTACAGAGAAACAGAGGGGGGAGACAGAGAGACAGAGGGGGGGGAGACTGAGACACAGAGAGGGGAGATTGGGAGACAGAGGGGAGGAAGCAAGAGACAGAGGGGGAGAAAGAGAGACAGAGGGGGAGAAAGAGAGACAGAGGGGGGAGACAGAGGGGTACTTCAGAGAGAGGGAGGGAGACAGAGGAGAGAGACAATTTTTAATAGTCTGGGGCAGTATTTCTCAATTTTACTCTGAGCACATTAACAGGTCAGATTTACATGATATCTGAATTGATCCATAACCTTGGCTATTATTTATTTATTTATAAAATATTTTACCAGGAAGGATACATTGAGATTTCTCTCGTTTTCAAGTATGTCCTGGGACCACAAAACATTGCATTGATACAATAGGGTACAATAAAATACAAAAACAATAATAATACACAATATATGCAAACATTTAACATAGAACTGGTAGAAAATATTTAATCAACCATGACAGGCACATTCTGTTTTGAGATATGTAGAGAGGGATCTCTTAAAGGATATTAGGCTTGGGGAAGGTTTGAAAGTGTGCGGGAGGTCGTTCCATAATTGTGGTGCTCTGTAGGAAAAGGAGGATCGAGCTGCTTTCTTTTTGTATTGAGGCAAGCTAAATAATGTCCTGTTATTGGATCGGAGGTTATAGGAGGTGGGAATAGCCGGGGAGAGCATTCTGCTCAGGTAGGGTGGGAGCTTCCCAGAAAAGCTCTTAAACACAAGGCAGGAAAGATGGAGGGTGCGTCTGGATTCCAGCGACAGCCAGTTTAGTTCTTTTAGCATGTCACAATGGTGGGTCCTGTAGTTACATTTTAGCACAAAGCGGCAGAATGAGTTATACAACGTATTAAGTTTATTAAGATGAGTTTGCGGTGCAGGTGCATATACTATGTCCCCATAATCCATGATAGGCATCAACATTTGCTGTACAGGCTATTAGCCTGTTCTCAACACAAGGTAATCCTAAATATCTGCCATAAGCAATTGTATAGGGACCCCTACCCTCTAGAAAGCCTCTTGAATTTTTTTTATCTTACCTCCTTTGCTGTGGCCATTCAGGGGAACCTATAAATGAGCTTCTGTGCTTATCATAAAGTTGCAGGTTCAGTGTTCTAAATCTTGCAGAATGCACTAGAAGTAGTGGGGGAAAAAATAAAGTTAAATTTAAAATGAAAGTAAATGGGAAAGTATACAAAGTGTAATGTATATCATGGGTCACATGGACATCTATGTTTTTCTTGTGCATTTTAACCACACATCTAATAGGTATATCCATCACAAGGATAAGTTCTCACATCCTTCAGCTAATCTCTGCTGAGCTATATACAAGGGTTATATACTATATATTTAAATAGAAATGTAATAAAGCAATGACTGACTGTACTTGCCAGACATGCTTGCAACATAGTAGATGTCAGGCAGTATGGAGTGAAACTAAATTGCTTGACTTTACAGGCAGTCTCTTCTGGTTGGGAGAATTCTCCAAATGATAATGAAGTATAAAGCAATGCTACTTTATTCACAATCACAAAAAAAATCTCCTTACAAAACAGAGACACAATCCAGCGGAGAGGCTAAATATGTTGCAAATCTTGGGTTTGTTGCTGTGGATGAATCTGATGTGACTTACAGTGTTTATGCCTGAACCCCAATCAGGACAGAGTGCAGCTTTCTATTCACTCTAATGTTGTGATCCCTACTCACCCTGGCCTAAGCTCTCTCTCTCAGGGAGATAGAGGGTGAGAAGAGACCGCACAGGCAGAGGCAACAGGAACATAGAAGGAAGGTCAGGGACAGGGCCCAGTATTTAGCAGTAACTAGCCGCAGATTGACAACTGTTCGCCTCTCTTCCACCCCCCCCCCCCCCCCGCCGCAGACTCTTTGCCTCATGCTCCCGTACCTCCTGACTCCATGATGCTACTTACACTCGCTGGCACTGCCCCAAGATACAATTCACATCACTACACTGTGCGAGTCAGCTTCCGCCCCTCTGGTTGTGACGTCTCCTCTGGAACTATTGGTCCCGCGGCTTTTAATGTAAATGTATGAAAAACATTCTTAACAAAATAATTCTATGTTTTGTTCTCTGTGAAAAGTTATTTTATGAAGCTTCACAGTTCTTATATATTTATATAGCTACATATATAACTGGTACTGTACTCAATTTCTTCCTCTCCATTTAAGGTTCCACAGGGAAATAATAAAATAAATATATAAAATAAATGGACAGGTGCTCCACTTTGATTCCACCATTGCTCACCCCAGTCCTACACACAACCGCCCGCCCCTGAAAACGACTACAAGCAAGAAGTTCTTGCTAAGGCTTACTTGTAACAACCCATGGACACGGGGACATAATACCCGGGAATTAACCTACTACCGTCTCGGGAGTCTTCCGCGCAGAAAAAAAAGGTGTGTGCTTTGTGTCACAACATTCAAGCTTAGTTGATGGGTAGGGTAAAGGAGTAAATAGTGAGAGGGTATCCGGAACACAGACTAAACCAACGGTCCGTGCATGCACAAATAGATAATATTATATAACTCTGCTATTCAAGGATTTGGAGTGCCATAGCAAAACGGATGATCAGGCCTTATAATGTAAAAAGGACAAGAAGAGAGCAGGCACTACTAGGTTAGGAAAAAATAAAAGTATACCTTTATTAGCAACATTAAAAAGAACAAGTGTATCCTCAAACAGAGGGCAGACAAAGACAGAAACAGTCTGACGCGTTTCACGCCCCCTAGTGGCGCTTCCTCATAGACTAATGTGTGTGAACAAAGCTAAACAATTTATACCCTTCTGTACAGATGTTTAACCCTTTCTATACATATACAAATAAGAACAACCAATTGGTGAGTTAAAAACAATAAAGTAAATTAAAATGATGATCACAAAGGAAAAGGATTTTTTTGAAACAGCAGATATTAAAGCTGCTGCAAATAATAAGTGCATATTGAAGAAAAAATATATATCACTTTACAAAACAGTATTATTTTAATACCACTTAACAATGACTAAAAACCACTATATATGAATTATCTAGAATGCAGATATGTACTATTGTAAAATATAGGGAATGTAGTACACTGAAATGAGATATATATTTTGGCTACATTTTAATCCCAAACAGTACATAAATAGCATAGAAGATATGGTGTTACTGTAAAGGGAAAAGAAAAATCAAAGAAAAAATGAAGAATAGGTAATGATTCTATTTGAAATCAGCATAACTTTAAATATGCAAAGCAAGAAACAATACCAATAATCCTAAAAAGTAAGAAGATACCCTGACCTATTATTATGAATGAGGTGCATACTAAACTAAGTCAGAAAGTTATTAGAAAGTGCGTAAAAATAGATAGAAGCACATAACTTCTGTGTAGTTGGAAAGATAGATTACAATGGGCTTAATTATCTATGAAATAGCTAATGTCAAACTCCTTATTCATTCCTGATGGGGACCTTGTTTTTAATTTCAAGATCCAAAATAGTTCCTTCCTATTAAGGATCTTACTAAGGTCACCGCCTCTAGTAGGCGTGCGTGCCAAATCTATTACCTGGACCGAAAGATTAGCTTTATGGGAAAAATGTATGCTATTGAAGTGATTGGCTACTGCAGATGTTTTAACATAGTTTTTAGTGTCTCTGATGTGTTCCCCTACTCTAGTTCTGAGCTCTCTAGAAGTTTGTCCAACGTACTGGCATTTGCAAAGATTGCAGGTGAGTAGGTATACTACCCATTGGGTGCCACAATTTGCATAAAAAGAAATATCAAATTTTTGGTTAGTTGTACTTGAAAAAAAGGAATTACCTCTTAATATTTTGGAGCAGGTAAGGCAGTTTTTACTACCCCATTGAAAATTGCCCACATGTTTCAACAAGTTAACTTCTTGAGAGGGGACCTGTTTGTGAACCATACTGGGAGATAATGCATGGGCCAGTGTTTTTTTTTTTTTTTTTGGGACAAACTTACAGTTTTTAGTAAATGATGTACAGAAGGGTATAAATTGTTTAGCTTTGTTCACACACATTAGTCTATGAGGAAGTGCCACTAGGGGGCGTGAAACGTGTCAGACTGTTTCTGTCTTTGCCTGCCCTCTGTTTGAGGATTCACTTGTTCTTTTTAATGTTGCTAATAAAGGTATGCTTTTATTTTTTCCTAACCTAGTAGTGCCTGCTCCCTTCTTGTCCGTTTTAAAGGAGTAAATAGTCCACACCCATTTTAAAAGATCAACGCATACAACTTTACAGTATGTGTAACATGTTTTACCGCTCTTCTGCTAATCCTTCATTCTCCAGACTCCAAGTCTCCACAGTGACGCTGATGATGATATAGCCCCAATCCATGCACTTCTATCCCCCCACCACCAAAGAAAATTATGATTATATTTTAACAAAAAAAAAAAACTTGCTTCAGTATGATGATCATGTATGGGGCGGGGGCCCCTAGATGCCGGGCCCTCAGACAAGGGCCGATTTGCCCGATTTGTCAGTCCCCCCCTGTCAGTAAGCCTAAATTTAAATCACGGTTTTCTACATAAAGGTTTCATTTTTAGAATAACTTTTCAGATTATTTTTCCAGTTATAGCAGAAAATTACTGATTTAGTTGTATAGCAATAAAAGTACATAAATAATTATGAAGTTGTTGGGAGGTGAACTATCTCCAGTTGAATAGGTTAATCAACTTTTCAGCTGTAGTTTATTGGAAGGAGAAAAATAATCATTAGCTTCATAATAATTTAAATAGTTTTTTTTTAACTAATGAAAGTAATTATTACCTTTATGATAGCAATTAAATGTGTATTTAAACTAAAATAATACTATTATAGGTCTCATTTTTAATGCTTGTCCCCTCCCTCCTCACAATTAGGTCATTGTGCAGATCTATTCCACTCCAAACAATCTTCTATTCATTGAGCTTCTTTAAACCTAGTAAGGGGTTGATTCTGTGTACATAGAATTGCAGGTGATCAATAAGATTAACCCTTATCCCAATCGGACATAGATCTATGTCATGTGGTACAAAGCCCAGCATACCAGAAAATGTAGATTTGCATTCAACATGCTGGAAGCCCAAGCAGTCTTGGTTGTCAAGTAACAACTGAGACTTGCTGTTTGTGGGCTTCCAGCATCTGCCTTTATGTGGCAACGGAACACAATTATTCTGTAGGATCACTACTGGGAGCTAGATGCTGATTGGTGGCTACACATATATGCCTCTTGTTACTGGCTTACCCAACGTGTTCAGCTATGTCCCAGGATTGCATAGCTGCTCCTTCAACAAAAGATACTAAGAAAATGAGCACATTTGAAAATATATAAAATTACATTTAACTATATTAAACTATTAATTAACCTACACTAACTATTATACTAAAATTACATTAAACTAAAGATTACATTAACTATATTACATATAAATATAAATCTACAATTAAAAATGAATAAGTTACAAAAAAATAACAACTAAGTTACAAAAAATAAAATACACTAAGTTACAAAAAGTAAAAAACACAACTAAATGACTCAAAATAAAAAATAAATTATCAAATATTTAAACTAATTACACCTAATCTAATCTAATCTAATCTAATCTAATGTCCTAAGTATTCACACCCCGTTGTAAAGGACTTTAAGCAGCCAGTCAGTATGCCTGTCCCGGGACTTGCAAGGGAGCGTGCCTAATGCACACTTATGTTATTTCCCTATTCAGTTTAAGGAAGTTTACTATGAAATCTCATGAGATCAAAGCAAAACAGTTAATGACCTCAGCACTACTGTTGCTGATTGGCTGCTTTTCATTTCTTTCTTCTTTTTTTTTACCTGCAGCTGGGCAGTAATGGAAAGATAACTTTTTACAGAACACTTACTCTGGTGAGCTGAGGAAATTGTGAGGTAAAATATCTTTCTTTTTTACGTAGAGATGTTCAGGTGATATTTTCCTGTCAGCTTTTAACTTTCATGTGATTTAGCATATGATTATTATGTCCCTTTAAGTATTGGCTATAAAAAAATAAATATATAAAGATAGCCAGTAGAAGAAATCAAGAAATTATACTCCCAGTGGAAATATATAATTGTTCTAATCGCCAGATGTTCTTAAGATTGCTGTGTCTGCTGAGAAATTCTCATTTCAATCTTGCCAACCTTGTAAAGCTCCCGCAGAGCGAAATGTTATAAAAAAGTGGGCTGACCCTCTCTGTACAGACAAGTGTGATGTGCCTTCCAAAGGAAAGTATGGGACTATCTGCCATTAAACATTTCCAGTACATTGCTGGTGAATTCGACCCTCAGCAGTGTGGAGGGAGAATGTTTTCAAAACATGTTTATACAACATATATGGTGCATTTTGTAAATGTAAAAATAGTTAGTTTTGTAATAGTTCAAATAATATATACACAGTTTCTCAGTGAATGCAGTATATTCCTTACAATTGCAATGCTCACCTATTCAATATAGTAAACTGTAAAATGGTATATTGTGTATTTTAACTAAGTTTATTTTATATAAAAAAACGTGTTTTTGATTTGTAGCGTGTTTTTCTATTTAGGAACAAGATTTTGTGTACAGGATGTCTTTTTAACATTGTAGTTATTCAGCTGCTACAATCACGCAACTTTAAAATAAATTCACTCTGTACTAAAAGGGATTTAGTTTTAATATTGAGGTTGCACTGTACCAAGCATCTTTAATTTCAATAACACATTTTAAATAGTGCCATGCTTTAATAATCCCCTTCAGTAAAACAAAAAATGTGCAGCTACTGTCTTCAACGGTACACAAAATCTTGTTCCTCGAAAGAAGAAACTTGGCAAAAGTTAAAAGTTGATTTATTTAAATAACTAAAGATGGTAAAATATATAGGGCTAACACTGCCCAAGTTAAATCAATAGCACTCTCATAAGGGATTAAATGCCATATCCTCCTCTGTGGAAAGAATAACCTAATAACTATATACATTCTTGGTTTAACATAAACTCAACTTAGTTTCTAAACGTAGAAATAAATAACGACACCAAATAAATAATGACACAACAACTTTTTATGGTTAGAGAAAAACCCGCAGGTCACGTTTATTGTGGCAACACAAGAACTAACGACCGTCTGAATAAACATGGACCAGGGGGGCGGCAATCAGGTACTAGCTAAACGTAGTAACCCATGCTAACAAGATGGGCAGTACCAGGGCGCAGGAGAAGAAGCAGAGCGTAGCTCAATACTGAAAAAACAGGGAATTCTCGGCATCGGAATCACACGGGCAGGGAACACCCCAGACGCGCGTCTGGGGACTTCACCCCTGGCCGGAAGTGCCGTCACTCTACCTCGATCACATCCTGCCCCCGGACACTGTCCACCCGCCAGCCCAGGGTGCAAACCACCACTCCGTACCAGTAGGGCCAGGATCAAAAAGGTGCGAAAACCAGATTGAAATACCTGGGGAGCTGAAACTTAACGTCCTTGGGCTTACAGAAATAGGCTGGTTAGCCCTCATCATGCCTTCGGATAGCCCTAATCCCTGGGGACCACCATAAGGACGGATCCCCCTACTGATTGCAAAATAATAAACAAAGGGAGTGAAAGGGTGGGGAAAAACTTTGAGAAAAAACAGAATTTATGCTTACCTGATAAATTACTTTCTCCAACGGTGTGTCCGGTCCACGGCGTCATCCTTACTTGTGGGATATTCTCTTCCCCAACAGGAAATGGCAAAGAGTCCCAGCAAAGCTGGTCACATGATCCCTCCTAGGCTCCGCCCACCCCAGTCATTCGACCGACGGACAGGAGGAAATATATATAGGAGAAACCATATGATACCGTGGTGACTGTAGTTAGAGAAAATAATTCATCAGACCTGATTAAAAAACCAGGGCGGGCCGTGGACCGGACACACCGTTGGAGAAAGTAATTTATCAGGTAAGCATAAATTCTGTTTTCTCCAACATTGGTGTGTCCGGTCCACGGCGTCATCCTTACTTGTGGGAACCAATACCAAAGCTTTAGGACACGGATGAAGGGAGGGAGCAAATCAGGTCACCTAAACGGAAGGCACCACAGCTTGCAAAACCTTTCTCCCAAAAATAGCCTCCGAAGAAGCAAAAGTATCAAATTTGTAAAATTTGGCAAAAGAGTGCAGTGAAGACCAAGTTGCTGCCTTACATATCTGGTCAACAGAAGCCTCGTTCTTGAAGGCCCATGTGGAAGCCACAGCCCTAGTGGAGTGAGCTGTGATTCTTTCAGGAGGCTGCCGTCCGGCAGTCTCATAAGCCAAACGGATAATGCTTTTAAGCCAAAAGGAAAGAGAGGTAGAAGTCGCTTTTTGACCTCTCCTTTTACCAGAATAAACAACAAACAAGGAAGATGTTTGTCTGAAATCTTTAGTAGCCTCTAAATAGAACTTTAGAGCACGGACAACGTCCAAATTGTGTAACAAACATTCCTTCTTTAAAACTGGATTTGGACACAAAGAAGGTACAACTATCTCCTGGTTAATATTTTTGTTAGAAACAACTTTAGGAAGAAAACCAGGCTTAGTACGCAAAACCACCTTATCTGCATGGAACACCAGATAAGGAGGAGAACACTGCAGAGCAGATAACTCTGAAACTCTTCTAGCAGAAGAAATTGCAACCAAAAACAAAACTTTCCAAGATAGTAACTTAATATCTATGGAATGTAAGGGTTCAAACGGAACCCCTTGAAGAACTGAAAGAACTAAATTTAGACTCCAGGGAGGAGTCAAAAGTCTGTAAACAGGCTTGATCCTAAGCAGAGCCTGAACAAATGCTTGAACATCTGGCACAGCTGCCAGTCTTTTGTGTAGTAAGACAGATAAAGCAGAGATCTGTCCCTTTAGAGAACTTGCAGATAATCCTTTCTCCAAACCTTCTTGAAGAAAGGAGAGAATCTTAGGAATTTTTATCTTATTCCATGGGAATCCTTTGGATTCACACCAACAGATATATTTTTTCCATATTTTATGGTAAATTTTTCTAGTTACAGGTTTTCTGGCCTGAACCAGAGTATCTATCACCGAATCTGAAAACCCACGCTTTGATAGAATCAAGCGTTCAATCTCCAAGCCGTCAGTTGGAGGGATACCAGATTTGGGTGTTCGAATGGACCTTGAACAAGAAGGTCCTGTCTCAAAGGTAGCTTCCATGGTGGAGCCGATGACATATTCACCAGGTCTGCATACCAAGTCCTGCGTGGCCACGCAGGAGCTATCAAGATCACCGAGGCCCTCTCCTGATTGATCCTGGCTACCAGCCTGGGAATGAGAGGAAACGGTGGGAATACGTAAGCTAGGTTGAAAGTCCAAGGAGCTACTAGTGCATCTACTAGAGTCGCCTTGAGATCCCTGGATCTGGACCCGTAGCAAGGAACCTTGAAGTTCTGACGAGACGCCATCAGATCCATGTCTGGAATGCCCCATAATTGAGTTATTTGTGCAAAGATTTCCGGATGGAGTTCCCACTCCCCCGGATGAAATGTCTGACGACTCAGAAAATCCGCTTCCCAATTTTCCACTCCTGGGATGTGGATCGCAGACAAGTGGCAGGAGTGATCCTCCGCCCATTGAATTATTTTGGTCACTTCTTTCATCGCCAGGGAACTCTTTGTTCCCCCTTGATGATTGATATACGCAACAGTCGTCATGTTGTCTGATTGGAACCTTATGAATTTGGCCTTTGCTACTTGGGGCCAAGCTCTGAGAGCATTGAATATCGCTCTCAGTTCCAGAATGTTTATCGGGAGAAGAGACTCTTCCCGAGACCATAGACCCTGAGTTTTCAGGGATTCCCAGACCGCACCCCAGCCCACTAGACTGGCGTCGGTCGTGACAATGACCCACTCTGGCCTGCGGAAGCTCATTCCCTGGGACAGATGGTCCAGGGTCAGCCACCAACGGAGTGAATCTCTGGTCTTTTGATCTACTTGAATCATTGGAGACAAGTCTGTATAATCCCCATTCCACTGTTTGAGCATGCACAGTTGTAATGGTCTTAGATGAATTCGTGCAAAAGGAACTATGTCCATTGTTGCAACCATCAATCCTATTACTTCCATGCACTGCGCTATGGAAGGACGAGGAACAGAATGAAGCACTTGACAAGAGCTTAGAAGTTTTGATTTTCTGACCTCTGTCAGAAAAATCCTCATTTCTAAGGAATCTATTATTGTTCCCAAGAAGGGAACTCTTGTTGACGGGGACAGAGAACTCTTTTCTTTGTTCACCTTCCATCCGTGAGATGTGAGAAAGGCTAAAACGATGTCCGTATGAGCCTTTGCCTTTGACAGGGACGACGCTTGTATTAGAATATCGTCCAAGTAAGGTACTACTGCAATGCCCCTTGGTCTTAAAACCGCTAGAAGGGACCCTAGCACCTTTGTGAAAATCCTTGGAGCAGTGGCTAATCCGAATGGAAGAGCCACAAACTGGTAATGTTTGTCCAGAAAAGCGAACCTTAGGAACTGATGATGTTCCTTGTGGATAGGGATATGTAGGTACGCATCCTTTAGATCCACGGTAGTCATAAATTGACTTTCCTGGATGGTGGGTAGAATCGTTCGAATAGTTTCCATTTTGAACGATGGTACCCTGAGAAATTTGTTTAGGATCTTCAAATCCAAAATTGGCCTGAACATTCCCTCTTTTTTGGGAACTACGAACAGATTGGAATAAAATCCCATTCCTTGTTCCTTTATTGGAACTGGGTGAATCACTCCCATCTTTAACAGGTCTTCTACACAATGTAAGAATGCCTGTCTCTTTATTTGGTTTGAGGATAAGTGAGACTTGTGGAACCTTCCCCTTGGGGGTAGTTCCAGAATTCCAGGAGATAACCTTGAGAAACTATTTCTAGCGCCCAAGGATCCTGAACATCTCTTGCCCAAGCCTGAGCAAAGAGAGAGAGTCTGCCCCCCACCAGATCCGGTCCCGGATCGGGGGCTACTCCTTCATGCTGTCTTGTTAGCAGTGGCAGGCTTCTTGGCCTGCTTACCCTTGTTCCAGCCTTGCATTGGTTTCCAGGCTGGTTTGGGTTGTGAGGCATTACCCTCTTGCTTAGAAGATGCAGAATTAGAGGCTGGTCCATTTCTGCGAAAGGGACGAAAATTAGGCTTATTTTTAGCCTTAAAAGACCTATCCTGTGGAAGGGCGTGGCCCTTTCCCCCAGTGATGTCTGAAATAATCTCTTTCAAATCAGGTCCAAATAAAGTTTTACCTTTGAAAGGAATGTTAAGTAATTTTGTCTTGGATGACACATCCGCTGACCAAGACTTTAGCCAAAGCGCTCTGCGCGCTACAATAGCAAACCCTGAATTTTTCGCCGCTAATTTTGCTAATTGCAAAGCGGCATCTAAAATAAAAGAGTTAGCCAATTTAAGTGCGTGAACTCTGTCCATAACCTCCTCATATGGAGTTTCTCTACTGAGCGACTTTTCTAGTTCCTCGAACCAGAACCACGCTGCTGTAGTGACAGGAACAATGCATGAAATTGGTTGTAGAAGGTAGCCTTGCTGTACAAAAATCTTTTTAAGCAAACCTTCCAATTTTTTATCCATAGGATCTTTGAAAGCACAACTATCTTCGATAGGAATAGTAGTGCGTTTGTTTAGAGTAGAAACTGCCCCCTCGACCTTGGGGACTGTCTGCCATAAGTCCTTTCTGGGGTCGACCATAGGAAATAATTTCTTAAATATAGGGGGAGGAACAAAAGGTATGCCGGGCTTTTCCCACTCTTTATTTACTATGTCCGCCACCCGCTTGGGTATAGGAAAAGCGTCGGGGGGCACCGGAACCTCTAGAAACCTGTCCATCTTGCATAATTTCTCTGGAATGACCAAATTGTCACAATCATCCAGAGTAGATAACATCTCCTTAAGCAGTGCGCGGAGATGTTCTAATTTAAATTTAAATGTCACAACATCAGGTTCAGCTTGATGAGAAATTTTTCCTGAATCTGAAATTTCTCCCTCAGACAAAACCTCCCTCATGGCCCCTTTAGATTGGTGTGAGGGTATGACAGAACAATTATCATCAGCGTCCTCTTGCTCTTCAGTGTTTAAAACAGAGCAATCGCGCTTTCTCTGATAAGTAGGCATTTTGGATAAAAGATTTGCTATGGAGTTATCCATTACAGCCGTTAATTGTTGCATGGTAATAAGTATTGGCGCACTAGATGTACTAGGGGCCTCCTGCATGGGCAAAACTGGTGTAGACACAGTAGGAGATGATGTAGTATCATGTTTACTCCCCTCATTTGAGGAATCATCTTGGGCAATATCATTATTTGTGGCAGTACTGTCCTTACTTTGTTTGGATGCTATGGCACAATTATCACATAAATTTAAATGGGGAGACACATTTGCTTTCATACATATAGAACATAGCTTATCTGAAGGTACAGACATGTTAAACAGGCTTAAACTTGTCAATAATGCACAAAAAACGTTTTAAAATAAAACCGTTACTGTCACTTTAAATTTCAAACAGAAAACACTTTATTACTGAATATGTGAAAAAGTATGAAGGAATTGTTCAAAAATCACCAAATTTTCACCACAGTGTCTTAAAGCCTTAAAAGTATTGCACACCAAATTTCAGAGCTTTAACCCTTAAAATAACGGAACCGGAGCCGTTTTTCAAATTAACCCCTATACAGTCCCAGATACAGTCTTTGCTAAGACCCAACCAAGCCCTGAGGGGAATACGATACCAAATGATGCCTTCTAAAAGCTTTTTCAGAGATTCTTAGATCCTCACACATGCATCTGCATGCCCTGCTCTCAAAAAACAACTGTGCATTAATGGCGTGAAAATGAGGCTCAGTCTATGACTAGAAAGGCCCCCTGATTGAAAAAGGTGTCCAATACAGTGCCTGCCGTTTTATAAACGTTCCCCAAGATTATAAATGTCAATTGTTAGCCTAAATTTGAATAATATGCACAAATAAAGCAAACGATTTAGCCCATAAAAATGTCTACCAGTTTTTTAGCCCATAATAAGCCCTTTATTCTGTTTGTTTTTGACTAAGAAAATGGCTTACCGGTCCCCATGAGGGGAAATGACAGCCTTCCAGCATTACACAGTCTTGTTAGAAATATGGCTAGTCATACCTTAAGCAGAAGAGTCTGCTAACTGTTTCCCCCAACTGAAGTTACTTCATCTCAACAGTCCTATGTGGAAACAGCAATCGATTTTAGTTACTGTCTGCTAAAATCATCTTCCTCTTACAAACAGAAATCTTCATCCTTTTCTGTTTCAGAGTAAATAGTACATACCAGGTTTTTATCTGTAATTTTATTTGTTACCAAGCTTCAGTGGTATACCGCCTTTAATGTAAATTTTTATTCACTCAAAATTCACAAATGCAGTGGTCTTAGTTCCTAGTTGAGACCGCAACCACCTATTTCCAGCGAGTGACCGTTGATCCGGACCTGACAGGTGAATTGGCCTGCTATTGGTTACAGGGGTCACGTGTACCGGCTTCTTTGTGTGTCCGTCGGGCGACTCTGAACAGTCCCGATCCGCTTCAACAGGCACAGTACGTGTGCCGCAGCCTTTGTGAGTAGATCCTGCACACAGGGGGGGGCTATTGGCCCATGGTTCAGACGATATTGTTTTATGTTTGGCGCCTCTCTTGTCTTCTTATCTACAGCCGGGTACTCCTTTGGATTACTGCTGAGAGTGCAGCCCCTAGTTTGTGAATTTCTTCGAGCAATCGATACCAGCTCTATCCAAGCACCAGCGCACCTCTGGGGATCTTCCGATCTTCTTTTTCTCTCAATTTTAAAATAACAAACACTTGATAGAAGAATAAAAACTACATTTAAACACCAAAAAACTCTTAACCATCTCCTTGGAGATGTTGCCTGTACAACGGCAAAGAGAATGACTGGGGTGGGCGGAGCCTAGGAGGGATCATGTGACCAGCTTTGCTGGGACTCTTTGCCATTTCCTGTTGGGGAAGAGAATATCCCACAAGTAAGGATGACGCCGTGGACCGGACACACCAATGTTGGAGAAACAGCAGAAAGAGGACTTGTGCTTCCTGTACTGGGCTTAAAAAGGTAAGCTGGAACCCCTCCTCTCTTTCTGCAACATTGTTTCACACACACAACACAACACTCCCCTCCTCCGTCTTGGCCTTAACCCTTATGTGCATTCCAGGCAATTTGCCTTACATTTCCTTAAGGGATTAAATGCCATATCCTCCTCTGTGGAAAGAATAACCTAATAACTATATACATTCTTGGTTTAACATAAACTCAACTTAGTTTCTAAACGTAGAAATAAATAACGACACCAAATAAATAATGACACAACAACTTTTTATGGTTAGAGAAAAACCCGCAGGTCACGTTTATTGTGGCAACACAAGAACTAACGACCGTCTGAATAAACATGGACTAGGGGGGCGGCAATCAGGTACTAGCTAAACGTAGTAACCCATGCTAACAAGATGGGCAGTACCAGGGCGCAGGAGAAGAAGCAGAGCGTAGTTCAATACTGAAAAAACAGGGAATTCTCGGCATCGGAATCACACGGGCAGGGAACACCCCAGACGCGCGTCTGGGGACTTCACCCCTGGCCGGAAGTGCCGTCACTCTACCTTGATCACATCCTGCCCCCGGACACTGTCCACCCGCCACGAGATCACCCAAATATCAAGGGCCACTCTCGCCGCCACCCAACTCACACAAATAGGAGTAGGGACTGTCGTATATCTGCAATAAACAGGTCCATGCCATGGTCCGTAAGATGGACCCCGTCGCCTCGGTACAGGCTCCGGTCAGCGGCCGTAATGAACTTGTGTTCCACAACAAAACCTCCTAGCTCACACATAAGCTTCCTAACATCTCTATTGAGCTTCTTGCGAACTTGGAACGCTGCCCTATGATTAGCCATGTGTCTCCACGTCAACCTAGGTATAATGTTTGACCAGCCCATTCTCACACCAGGCAACCAAGCTTTAAAGGTGCGCAGATCTGATTGGATCACTGTGCTCAAGTCCCGGCCGGGAATTGAGCCTAGATAATTTCTACCTAAGTGGATGATCAGAACATGGGGTTTCTCCCACCGCCTCATGGCGGATTGCAGTAAACCAGGCAGATCTGCCCAGCAAATGCCTCTTCTCCCTAACCACCTAACAACAACCCTAGAGAATGAGAACCCTAGCTGCTGCCCTCCAGGTTGCGATGCTGCTCGGATAGCCGCCCAGTGTACGAACGAGTGCCCAACGATCCAGGCACGAAGCGGCCCACTTCTAGGCCCTGCAAGAGAAACAAGAGTTAGGGCATATCATGACCAAGTGCAATTGCAACATTATCAACCTGCAAATATTAACATTGGGATATAAGTGGCCTAACGTAAATCTGATACCTCTTAGACTTCCACCTCCCAAGCGCCATTATGAGGTCAGCCGACCAGCCTAAAGTTGCCGCCGTTGTAGCAGCTCCAACCCTAAAGGAGTGAGGAGCTATGGTATTGGGATTCAAACCCACTTTTTTAGCCGCCCACCCCAAAACCTTCCGAAATTGAAACCTCGTAAGGGGAGTACCATCTTGATGAATTAAAAATCTAGCCGCACCCACTGGATGCCTGTCCGAGAAGGTCTTCAACAGGGCACTAGGGCAGCAGGCGGAACCCGCATGCGCGGGTAGCGACAGCCAGGCCCCCCTACCATCCTGATCGACTTTCGATCGAGGGATGAAAAGCAATACCCCATTATCCGTAAACTTGACGTGCTCCGCCAGAACACCACCCACTTTCGCCAACTTAGACTGCGGGACCAATTCCCCCACTCGGAGTGCGCCATGAAACGCCATGGCAAACGCCGCGGAAAAAAGCCGAACCTCGTAGTCCGAGGAACATACCTCCGGTAGAACCCGAAGCAGGAGGACCAACCTGTCCGCCGTTATGGGTTCCCTAATGTCCGGACGCCGCACTTCCGTCCTTCCCCAACCCCTCAGGATTTGACGAATCAAAAATGTTTTGGAAGAGTCCGTCAGCGTGAATAGTTTACAGAAAAAGGACACCGCTGCTAACCGTGCGGATACCGCCCCTTTCTTAGCTAGCTTATTCCTAAGCTCCGCGAGCCAGCGCAATAGCCAATCTTGCTCACCAGCACAAGAAGGAAATCCTTGGACATCACAGAAGAATACCCATTCTTCCCAGTACCTTACATAGGACTTCCAAGTGGAAGGTGCCAGGGACGCCTTCAGCACCGGAATCAGGGACTGCCATCCAAACCACCTGCCAAAGAAAAGGAGGACAGGGAAAGCCATGAGTGGCAGCCTTAGGAGCACATTTCCTAAAATGTTTCCATTGAAAGCGAGATAGTGCATCAGCAATAACGTTATCAACCCCTGGGACATGCCTGGCCCGAAACTCAATGTTCCGCTTAAGGCATCTCAAAACCAGAATCCTCAGATATCGGATTACTGGTGGTGAAGAAGAAGAAAGACCGTTGATGGCAAAAACCACGCTCAAATTGTCCGTCCAAAAAAATTACTGAACGGTTTTCGAGTTTGTCCCCCCAGATCTCCAACGCCACCAGAATGGGGAAAAGCTCCAGAAGGCACATGTTCCTGGTAAGGCCCCTGGCCACCCACTCGGCTGGCCAAGGTTCGGCGCTCCACTCACCGTTGAAATAGGCGCCGTATCCAAAACCCCCAGCAGCGTCAGTAAAGAGGTGCAGTTCTCGCGCCGGAGTCTGAGGGGTTCTCCAAATACAGATCCCATTGAAATCCCTGAGGAACAGATCCCAGACATGGAGGTCTTCCTTCATGTCTTTATTAACCATTAGTTTGTCTTTGGGGGAAGTAACTCCCGGCAACATGCGCTCTATTCTCTTCAGGAAGATCCTCCCCATCGGGATGACCCTCCCTGCGAAGTTGAGCAGACCCAAAACAGATTGAAGCTCTTTCAGCGTGCAAAACTGTGCCGCTGTGAGTCTCCTGACTTCTGTCAACATCTTCCGGACTTTATCCACCGGAAGCCTACATTCCTGGGCTACCAAATCAATTTCGATACCCAGGAAAGTAAGACACGTGCAAGGGCCCTCCATTTTGTCTTCTGCTAAGGGAACTCCAAATTTCTCCATCAACAGCCGCATGGCGTAAAGGAGCAGCTCACATTCCCTAGATTCCTGTCTACCTACCAGGAGAAAGTCGTCCAAGTAGTGAGCAATCCTATCTTCCCCTGTCACTTCCGCAACAGCCCAATGCAAAAAGGAACTAAACGCCTCAAAATAGGCGCAGGAAATGGAACACCCCATGGGCAAACAACGGTCGACATAATAGTGTCCGTTGAAGAAACACCCCATTAAATAAAATGATGCGGGGTGGATCGGCAAGAGCCTGAAAGCAGACTCGATGTCAAGCTTGGCTAATAACGCCCCTTGACCCGATCTTCGTACCACTTGTAACGCATCATCAAATGACTGGTAATATACCATACTCAAGTCCTGAGGAATGGCGTCATTAACCGACTTTCCTTTCGGGTAGGAAAGATGTTGTATCATCCTAAATTTTCCCGGGTCCTTTTTGGGCACAACCCCTAGAGGTGAGATAACCAATCCCGGCATAGGTCTCTCCCTAAACGGGCCAGCCATTCTACCCAGTGAAACCTCCTTACCCAATTTCTCCTTCAATGCCTCTGGGGACAGGGAGGCAGATTTCAGGTTCCTGCGAGATGCAGCAACCGAAACCGGGCCCTGTACGGGGATAACAAAACCTTCCCGGAGCCCTGACTCCAACAAGGCCGCCGCCACCCTATCGGGGTAGAGCGTGAGCCACGTACTAATTGCGGCCATCTTCAGCGGGGTGTCCGCTCTTACCAACAGCAGGGCCTCTTGGCCCAGTCCTGTCCTGTTTGTCCCCTTTTTTAACGCAATCCGCTGCTGGGTGAAATCCCCCGCAGATGCGACAAGCGTGCTGAAAGGAACATGCGGTTCCCAACGTGCATTGTTTGTCCTGAAATTTCCAACAGACCCCTGCTGGGTGTCTGCGAAATCTATTGGCGGATCGAAACTGCATTGAACCCGCCGGGGAACCAGAAGTACCTTGCGATTTCTCGGGACCCAGCCGGGCCCAGAGTTGCATTTCTACGCACCCAAAATCCAATAGTGGATTACCCACCATCTTTCTGCGGAATTCCTCGTCATAATCACGCCAGGCACCATCGCGATAATTGTCAGCAATTATCTCCATGTTTTCCATGTATTTCAACACGGCTAAACACTGGTCTGGCCATTTCTGCAAGTAACAAGACGCATAGATCCTGAAACAACGGCGCCACTCGTGAAACGTGTCTGGGCGCTGGTACTTCTTGGGGCCTGTCCCATCCTCCGCTCTCGCCTTCTGCCTTAGGGCTTCCACTGAGAGCTCGAAGATGTTAACAAACTTCCCCTCTTGAATTCTCCGCAATGTCTTAGTCTTCAAATGCTCGTGCAGATCATAGGAAGACCAGGACCTAGTGTCCCCCTGGAGCGCCACCTTCCGATTAACGGGCCTCCCCACCCCACTTACCCGAAGTCTGGGTTGGGCCGCCCTATCGGACCTATCAGGGGCGATATGGTAATAACGGTCATGCAACCCCACTGAAACTGAGGACTCACCATCTCTCACACCGGTCCTGTTTGGAATCGCCACGACTCCCGAAGTAGAAGGACACTCATCCTCTGACACCATGGAGTCCGGGCTGCTCTCAGCACCTCTCTCCAACCCGCTGCCTGAATCTCCTGATGTAGCCATGTCACTTTCCTGCAAAAGAGATTGCCAGAGAGGAGTACCACGAAGGGGAAGGTCTGCTCTACCCCTCCCCCTGTGCCCAGACCACTCATTCATCCCCTCATACACATCCTGGTTGCTTTCGCAACCTGCAACTTCATCATACACACCCTGCTCATCTTCTGTAAAGTCCTCTATCTCTTCACTAAAATGTACTGATTTCTGGGTGATTGGGATGGCTTTCTTACGCCTAGTCGATGCAACTGCTAAATCTAAACTCTGAAACTGTTCTGGTGAACCATGTTTGGTAGAAGACCTAGTAACTACCTTCCTCGCTGCTGCCGGGGATGCCCCCGAAGCCTGAGGCCTAGCCCTTCCACTCTCACTAATTTGAGCGCCAAACGCGCTCTCCGCACGGGCACCGCCCTTTCCCCCAGAAACCTTACTATTACCGCCAGCGTTCTTCAGCGTACTCCTAGCGGGCCCAATAGGTGATGCACCACCTTTATAATTGCCCGATGGGGCCTTTGCCCCTTGACGAGGATTACTACCCGACGGGGCCTCCGCCCCTTGCCGGGCCGCAATGCCCTTTGTAATCTGCCCACGGGGGCCTCCAACAGGGACCCCCGGGTTATTTGACCAGAGTAATGCCCCCCTTGAGATAACTCCTCCATTGATTCACAATTAGCCTCCTCGTGAAAACCATCCCCCACAAGTGCAACCCCTGTAGGCCCCATCGCATCAGCAGAATTGCCCCCCGGAGCATAAGTTCCCCCCCGCGGCACTCCTCTCTTACCTTGGACGCCGCGCGGGGAACTCGATCTGCTCTGCTTCGATGACCGCTGACTAATGGCGGGACCGGCAGTGACGTCACAGGAAATGACGTCACCGGAAGTCCCGCCCTCGGAGGACCGCAAACCGGAAGTCGCCGCCGATGGAGGAACAGTCGATGCGGGAGCTTGCGCAATCACCGCCGGAGGACCAAGGACCACGTTGGACGCACCCGGAGCCGCGGACAAGGATGAGGCCCACATCTGGAAAAGGGATACCGCCGCCGTGATGGAGTCCTGGGACATCGGAGACGACGTCGCAGGTAAGGCCGAACTGCTCCCACTAAAACCGCCAACTACTGGGGCAAAAGAGTAAGGCCCGTAAGGGCCAGGGACCGCAACGCCACAAGGCCTAGAAGGGCCCGCCGCTACCACGCTAGGGGAGGGAGGCTTAACTAGGGTGATGGAAGGGCCGGGAACCGCAGCGCTAGTGGCTGGAGACCGAATAGCGGACCTAGCAGGGACCCCCGCTTTACCGGCTACCTTAGGGGAACATGTGGGCCTACGAAGGCCAGAAGCGGGCCCGGCAGGGCCCGACACACTAATTAAATCGGGGTCTATGCCCGCACTGACCCCCCGCAAAGAGGGCTCACTCCCGGCCGCATGGCCGACGGGCTCAGACGCACCATCTGGTTGCCCAGCACCACCCCCCATATTGCTCACCAATGCAAGCACCTCTAGCAAAGCCTGATCAGAAATTTCCCCCCCACCGGCCCCAACCTCCCCCGTAGATTGATCAAGGGAAGGGGCAAGGGAGGAGGAAAGCAAAGGGGTTCGACCCACCGTTTCTGGCGATGGAGGAATCCACTCCGCTGCTTCATCGCTGTCATCAACCACTTCTCTCTCTGCAGGTTCCTCCCCAGCCTCCATGATTCGTTTTGGAGGTGCTTTAGATCTCCTTGAACGTCTCATGTGAAAACTTTGAGAAAAACAGCAGAAAGAGGACTTGTGCTTCCTGTACTGGGCTTAAAAAGGTAAGCTGGAACCCCTCCTCTCTTTCTGCAACATTGTTTCACACACACAACACAACACTCCCCTCCTCCGTCTTGGCCTTAACCCTTATGTGCATTCCAGGCAATTTGCCTTACATTTCCTTTCTTGTGCTCAGATTACAAATTAATTCAATAGCGCTCCTATTTTTGTGCTCATATTACAAGTTAAATCAATAGCTCTCCTATTCTTGAGCTCAGATTACAAGTTAATCAATAGCGCTTTTATTCTTGTGCTCACATTACAAGTTAAATCAATAGGGCTCCTGTTCTTGTTCTCAGATTACAAATTAAATCAGTAGCGCTCCTATTCTTGTGCTCAGATTACAAATTAAATCAATAGTGCTCCTTTTTTTTTGCTCAGATTACAAATTAAATCAATAGCGCTCCTATTCTTGTGCTCAGATTAAAAAATAAAATCAATAGCGCTCCTATTCTTGTGCTTGGATTACAAGTTAATAGTAAAAAGTTTTTGTTTAAAGGGATAGTAAACCCCCAAATTTTATTTTATGATTCAGATAGAACATACAATTTTAAACAACTTTCCAATTTAATTCTATTGTGAAATTTTCTTCATTCTCTTGTTATCCATTGCTGAAGGGACAGCATTGCACTACTGACAGGAAGTTGAAAATATCTATTTAGCCAATCACAAGAGACAAATGTGTGCAGGCACCAATTAGCAACAGCTCCCACTAGTGTATGATACGTGCATATTAATTTTTTAACAAGGGATACTAAGAAAAAGAAGCACATTTTAAAATAGAAGTGAATTTAAAAGTGTCTTAAAATGACATGCTCTATCTGAATCATGCAAGTTTAATTTTGACTTTCCTATCCCTTTAAGCAAAATCCTAAAGTGTGCTAACATCTGGAGGATGGCTAGTGCGTCCGTGCTAATCCCTCTCCTTCTACACACTACAAAACCCTGTTCTAGCTTTTGCTCAAGCACTAACATGAAGGTACACTAAGCCAAGTGTGTTAAACCTTAAAGTGTGTTCAGAAATAGTTTAATTAGCATTGTTCTTAATCCAGAATAAATGGTGTTAAAGGGACAGTCAACTCCAAAAAAATTTTTGTTTCAAAAGATAATCCCTTTATTACCCATTCCCCAGTTTTGCATAACCAACACATTTATATTAATATACTTTTTACCTCTGTGATTACCTTGTATCTAAGCCTCTTCTGACAGCCCCCGATCACATGACTTTTTATTTATTATCTATTAACTTGTATTTTAGCCAATTAGTGCTGTGTTGTGCACAACCCACGGGAGAGGGCACAATGTTATCTATATGGCCCACATTAACTAGCAGTCTCCTGTTGTGAAAAGTTAATAATAAAGCATGTGATAAGAGGTTCTCTGTAGTGTCTTAGAAACAGGCAGAAATAGAGGTAGAGGTTTAAATGTTATAAAGTATATTAATATAACAATGTTGGCTGTGCAAAGCTGGGGAATGGGTAGTAAAGGCGTTATCTATCTTTTTGAACAATAACAATTTTGGTGTTGACTGTTCCTTTAACATTGTCATCAAGGGATATGGTATATGACAAGGTATTTGACTGGAAAGGCTGCAGAGTTGTATATATATGTGTGTATGTATGTACTGTATGTATGCTTGCATGTGTGCATATATATATATATATATATATATATATATATATACACACAAACATATATACATATACTACTAATAGTGTTCCTAATCTCAGCTCGTTACCTGTATAAAAGACACCTGGGAGCGAGAAATCTTGCTGATTGATAGGAGATCAAATACTTATTTCACTCATTTAAAATGCAAATCAAGTTATAACTTTTTTTAAATGCGTATTTTTCTGGATTTTTTGTTGCTATTCTGTCTCTCATTGTTCAAATAAAGCTAGCCTAACATTAAAATTATAGACTGATCATTTCTTGTAAGTGGGCAAACGTACAAAATCAGCACTTTCTGCCAGTACTTAAGATGGGGGTGACCTTTGGGGGATGGGGGAGGGAATAGAGCTGTTTGAGAAGGGTCAGGGAGGGATCGCAGGGTGGGATGTGTCAGGTGGGAGGCTGATCTCTAAACTAAAGCTAAAATGAACCCTACAAGCTACTTAATTAACCCCTTCACTGCTGGGCATAATACAAGTGTGGTGCACAGCGGCATTTAGCAGCCTTCTAATTAACAAAAAGCAATGCCAAAGTCATATATGTCTGCTATTTCTGAACAAAGGGGATCCCAGAGAAGCATTTACAACCATTTGTGCCATAATTGCACAAGCTGTTTTTAAATAATTTCAGTGACAAACCTAAAATTGTGAAAAAGTTAACACTTTTTTTATTTGATCGTATTTGGTGGTGAAATGGTGGCATGAAATATACCAAAATGGGCCTAGATCAATACTTTGGGTTGTCTACTAAAAAAAATATATAGTTTTGATAGGTAAATATAAAAAAAGGCTCTATTTCTGTTTAAATGTACTGATGGCAAAAATGCTCTGGTCTTTTGGGGAAGTTTTTGTCTGAAAGGCCAGTATGAAGAATTCTGCTCATCTTGTTCTACTTCAAAGTTATGAGGTATATTATCCGCTTTTAGGGGACAAAAAAGTCCCTTTCTGTAGTAATGATGTATTTCAATCAACTGTGGGTCCTTCGTTGAAATGTGTGTAGAAACTGGCCTTTAAAATCCACACTGATAAGTGATGTGTTGAAAAGAGATTGTTCCAATATATTATTAAGTAGAAATTAAAATAACAAAAGGTTTAATAAACTTCCAATTAAAAATGGGAAAGTGCCAAATAAAATCCCCTTTTGAATCAATTTGAACTAATTAATAAAATAAAAAATAATAAAAAAAATAATAAAAAAATATATATATAAAATATATACTGTTTACAAGCTGGTTATTTGGTGGCTTAACTTGGTTTGTAGCGTGCCGAGCAGTAACTGGAAGTGACGCAATCACAGGCGTCACATGGCCCCTTACGCATTTCGTGAGCTGTTCTGCTCACTTCATCAGAGGTCTAATCTATTGCCATCCTTAGCTGTCTTTTATATCTTGACCGCTGAGAGGTGATTAACTCTTTCAGAACTTATTTTCAAAGGAGTTATTTATTGTAAAACCTTCATTTTAAGAATAAAGTATTGTTTGCACTGTTCTTGTTATTATGCTGATCTTTCACAAACAACTATCTATTCCTACCCTGGATTACAGGGTTCACTTCCGCAAACTTGTCCACCCAGGATCGTCTGCTTGTGCATTGTCACCCCCTGCTCCCGCAAGCCCAATGGAATGCAAATAGGGGTTACCAATCACGCCAGACGAACGCGTCCGGGGTGATGTCAATCCACCAGCTAAGAGCTGGTGCAAAGGTTTTGGATCTGAAGAAGCAGTGTGATGATTCATGTGAGCTTGGAGCAAAAGGCCTTCAAAGCTGCATATGCAGCTTGATAAATGCAACCCTATGGGGCCTATTTATCAAGCTGTCAACTGTGCTGCATTCGCTGGCACCAATAAGCTCGCCTGACATCACCTAACATCGCTGCCGCGGACCTGAATATGTTCTCCATAGTTAACAAAAAAGCTGTCAAAAAGCCATGCACCAAGTACGGGGCGATGAGCAGCGGACTGTTCTTAACTAACAGTCATCGATCTCGCTGCTCTTCGGCTTCTTCACAGCTTTATTTGTATACTGTCACTAAACACCCACACTATACTAAAATGTTTAACCCCTATACCACCGCTCCCGGACCCCGTTGCAACTAAATAAACGTATTAACCCCTATACCGCCACTCCCGGAGCCCACCGCCACTCTAATAAACTTATTAACCCCTATTCCTCGGCTCCCGGAGCCCACCACCACCTACATTATACGTATTAACCCCTAATCTGCCACCCCTACACCGCCGCCACCTACATAAAGTTATTAACCCCTATCCTGCTGCTCCCGGAGCCCACCGCAACTAAATAAATGTATTAACCCCTAAACCGGCAGCCCCCCACATCGCCATAAACTAAATTAACCTATTAACCCCTAAACCTAACAACTCGCTAACTTTATATGAAATATTAACTTATCCCTATCTTTTAACTTACCTTTAAAATTACATTAAACTATTAATTAATCTACCCTAACTATTATAATAAAATTACATTAAACTATTAATTCACCTACCCTATTATAATAAAAATACATTAAACTATATTAAATTAATAATTAATCCAACCTATCTTTTAAACTAAAATTACATTAAACTATATTAAAATAAAAATTAATCTAACCTAACTTTTATACTAAAATTACATAAAACTACAAATTAAATTAAATATATTATATATTTAAACACCTAACCCTACTCAAATAATTTAAATCTACACTACAAAATTACAAAACATAACAAACACTAACGCCTAGATTTAGAGTTTTGTCGGTAAAGGCTTTTTTTCCCAACGCACCCTTAAGACAACGCTGGTATTTAGAGTTGTCTGAGGGGCTGCGTTAGGCTGAAAAAGGGTGCGTTGAGCCTAATGTAGCTCCACTTCAACCCTCAATACCAGCGTTGCTTACGGTAGCGGTAAGCAGCTAAAACGTGCTCGTGCACAATTTCCCCATAGGAAACAATGGGGCAGTTTGGGATGAAAAAAAACCTAACACCTGCAAAAAAGCAGCGTTCAGCTCCTAACTCAGCCCCATTGTTTCCTATGGGGAAACACTTTCTAAGTCTGCACCTAACACCCTAACATGAACCCTGAGTCTAAACACCCCTAACCTTACACTCATTAACCCCTAATCTGCCGCTCCCACTATCGCTGACACCTTCATTATTCTATTAACCCCTAATCTGCCGCTCCGGACACTGCCGCAACCTACATTATACCTATGTACCCCTAATCTGCTGCCCCTAACATCGCCGACCCCTATATTATATTTATTAACCCCTAATCTGCCCCCCCAACATCGCCGCTACCTTACCTACACTTATTAACCCCTAATCTGCCGACCGGACCTCGCTGCTACTCTAATAAAGTTATTAACCCCTAAACCGCCGCACCCCCGCCTCGCAAACCCTATAATAAATAGTATTAACCCCTAATCCGCCCGCCCCCCCAATGTCGCCGCCACCTAACTTCAAGTATTAACCCCTAATCTGCCGACCGGACCTCGACGCTACTCTAATAAATGTATTAACCCCTAAAGCTAAATCTAACCCTAACCCTAACACCCCCCTAAGTTAAATATAATTGTTATCTAACGAAATAAATTAAATCTTATTAACTAAAGAATTCCTATTTAAAACTAAATACCTGTAAAATAAACCCTAATATAGCTACAATATAACGAATAATTATATTGTAGCTATTTTAGGATTTATATTTATTTTACAGGCAACTTTGTATTTATTTTAACTAGGTACAATAGCTATTAAATAGTTATTAACTATTTAATAGCTACCTAGTTAAAATAATTACAAAATTACCTATAAAATAAAAAAGTTACAATTAAACCTAACACTACATTATCAATAAATTAATTAAATAAATTACCTACAATTATATACAATTAAATAAACTAAACTAAATTACAAAAAAACCAAAACACTAAATTACAAAAAATAAAAAAAGATTACAAGAATATTAGGCTAATTACACCTACTCTAAGCCCCCTAATAAAATAAAAAAGCCCTCCAAAATAATAAAGGTCCCTACCCTATTCTAAATTAAAAAGTAACCAGCTCTTTTACCAGCCCTTAAAAGGGCTTTTTGCGGGGCAGGCCCCTAAGTAATCAACTCTTTTGCCTGTAAAAAAAAATACAACCCCCCCCAACATTAAAACCCACCACCCACATACCCCTACTCTAACCCAAACCCCCCTTAAATAAACCTAACACTACCTCCCTGAAGATCTCCCTACCTTTAGTCGTGTTCACCCAGCCGGACACTGATGGACCAAAAGAGGACATCCGGAGCGACAGAAGTCTTTGTCCTATACGGGCAGAAGAGGACATCCAGACCAGCAGACATCTTCATCCAAGCGGCATCTTCTATCTTCATCCATCCATTCGGAGCGGAGCAGAGCCATCTTCTTCCAGCCGACGCGGATCCATCCTCTTCAACCGACGCCTACTCGCCGAATGAAGGTTCCTTTAAATGACGTCATCCAAGATGGCGTCCCTCGAATTCCGATTGGCTGATAGGATTCTATCAGCCAATCGGAATTAAGGTAGGAAAAATCTGATTGGCTGATTCAATCAGCCAATCAGATTGAAGTTCAATCCGATTGGCTGATCCAATCAGCCAATCAGATTGAGCTTGCATTCTATTGGCTGTTCCGATTAGGTTAGATACATTTTTATTTTAATATATTTTAATGTAATTTTAGTTTAAAAGATAGGTTGGATTAATCATTAATTTAATATAGTTTGTATTTTTATTATAATAGGGTAGGTTAATTAATAGTTTAATGTAATTTTATTATAATAGTTAGGGTAGATTAAATAATAGTTTAATATAGTTTAATGTAATTTTATTATAAAAGTTAGGGTTGATTAATGAAAAGTTTAATATAGTTTAAATCTAAAGATAAGTTTAAATTTATTATAAGATAGGGATGAGTTAATATTTAATATAAAGTTAGCGAGTTGTTAGGTTTAGGGGTTAATTTAGTTTATGGCAATGTGGGGGGTTGGCAGTTTAGGGGTTAATAGGTTTAGTAAGTGGTACTGATGTGGGAGGTCAGGGGTTTAGGGGTTAATAACTTTATTTAGTTGCGGTGGGCTCCGGGAACTGTGGGATAGGGGTTAATACTTTTATGTAGGTGGCGGCAGATTAGGGGTTAATAAGTATAATGTAGGTGGCGGCGGTGTAGGGGGTGGCAGATTAGGGGTGTTTAGACTCGGGGTACATGTTAGGGTGTTAGGTGTAAACGTAGCTTTTATTATACCATAGGAATCAATGGGATATCGGGCAGCAGTGAACATGAGCTTTCGCTGCTTTCAGACTCCCATTGATCCTTATGGCATCCGCCTCCTCCAGGGCGGCGGATTGAAAACCAGGTACGCTGGGCTGGAATAGTGGCGAGCGTACCTGGTAGTTATTTGATAAGTAGCAAAAGTAGTCAGATAGTGCCGAATTTGCATTCGGAACATCTGTAGTGACGTAACCATCGATCTGTGTCGGACTGAGACCGGCGGATCATATGTTACGTCACAAAATTTTACTTTTGCCGGTCTGTAGGCTTTGATAAATAAGGGGAATCAGGCTCGCCACAATTACGCTGCGGAATTCCAGGGAATTTGTGGTTGGCGGCTTGATAAATAGGCCTCTATGTCTCAAGTTGTGCTAATTCTTCTAGCCCAGTTTCCATTTGCAATCAAGCGCAACCTTTTATTTTAAACTTGTAAAATGTGTGCTAGTTAGCGCGATATTGCTTATCCCATGCTAACTTGTAATCTAGCCCAATGTACACCAACCTTTCTTACCTCAGTTTTTCTCCTCCATTGTCATACCCTTGAACCCCCTTAGCATGTAAGCCTACAAGCCCAGCTGTTTTGTAGATCACTTTTATGAGAGCTGATTTACCTATTTGTCATCTATAAATGCTACCTTGCATATTATACCTATGTTTACAGGAACTGTGGAATCTCTTCACACTCAAATAACTGAATAATAATATTACCAGTCCTAAAGCCGTGTACGTGGGCCATTTTTTGAAGTACAGCAGTCCCACCCCTTGCTCTCTCTCTCCCCCCTCTATTTTGCTCTCTCTTTCCTCCTCTTTTTTGCGCTCTCTCCCCCTCTCTTTTGTGCTCTCTTTCTCCCCCCTCTCTTTTGCGCTCTCTCTCCCCCCTTTCTTTTGTTCTCTCTCTCCTCTCTTTTCCTCTCTCTCTCCCCCTCTCTTATGCTCTCTCTCTCCACCCTCTCTTTTGCTCTCTTTCTCTCCCCCTCTCTTTTGCTCTCTCTCTCCCACCTCTCTTTTGCACTCTCTCCCCCTCTCTTTTGTACTCTCTTTCTCCCCCCTCTCTTTTGCTCTCTCTCCCCCCTTTCTTTTTTTCTCTCTCTCCCTCCTCTCTTTTGCTCTCTCTCTCCCCCCTCTCTTTTCTCTCTCTTTCTCTCCCCCTCTCTTTTGCTCTCTCTTCCCCCCTCTCTTTTGGTTTATCTCTCTCTCCCCCCTCTCTTTTGCTCTCTCCCTCTTGCCCCTCTCTTTCTCTCCTCTCTCTCTTTTGCTCTCTCTCATTCCCCCTCTCTTTTGCTCTCTCTCTCCCCCCCTCTCTTTTGCTCTCTCTCCCCCTCTCATTTGCTCTCTCTCTCCCCCCTCTCTTTTGTGCTCTCTCCCCCCTCTCTTTTGCACTCTCTCTCTCCCCCTCTCTTTTGCTCTCTATCTCTACCGCCTCTCTTTTGGTCTATCTCTCTCCCCCTCTCTTTTGCTCTCTCCCTCTTGCCCCTCTCTTTCTCTCCCCTCTCTCTTTTGCTCTCTCTCATTCCCCCTCTCTTTTGCACTCTCTCTCTCCCCCTCTCTTTTGCTCTCTCTCTCTCTCCCTCTCTTTTGCTGTCTCTCTCTCCCCCTCTCATTTGCTCTCTCTTCCCCTCTCTTTTATGCTCTCTCCCCCACTCTTTTGCGCTCTCTCTCTCCCCCTCTCTTTTGCTCTCTATCTCTACCGCATCTCTTTTGGTCTATCTCTCTCCCCCTCTCTTTTGCTCTCTCCCTCTCGCCCCTCTCTTTCTCTCCCCTCTCTCTTTTGCTCTCTCTCATTCCCCCTCTCTTTTGCACTCTCTCTCTCCCCCTCTCTTTTGCTGTCTCTCTCTCCCCCTCTCATTTGCTCTCTCTTCCCCTCTCTTTTATGCTCTCTCCCCCACTCTTTTCCACTCTCTCTCTCCCCCTCTCTTTTGCGCTCTCTCTCCCCTCTCTTTTGCACTCTCTCTCTCCCCGTCTCTTTTGCTCTCTCTCTCTCCCCCTCTCTTTTGCGCTCTCTCTCTCCCCCCTCTCTTTTGCTCTCTCTCTCCCCCCATCTCTTTTGTGCTCTCTCTCTCCCCCCTCTCTTTTGCTCTTTCTCCCCCCTCTCTTTTGCTCTCTCTTGGTAGCACACCCCTTGGAAAAAATAACTGACATCAATAGCTTCCTGTAACCATCAATGAGTTTACACCTCTCTATTGGAATTTTGGATCACTCTTCTTTCGTCAACTGCTCCAGGTCTCTCAGATTGAAAGGGTTCCTTTTCCCAATTGCTTTTTTTAAATTTCTCCACAGGTGGTCTATGGGATTGAGGGCTGAACTCATTGCTGGTCAGTTCAGTATTCTCCAGCACTTTGTCTTAAACCATTTCTGGGTGCTTTTTGAAGTACAGCGGTCCCACCCCTTGTTCTCTCTCTCCCCCCTCTATTTTGCTCTCTCTTTCCCCCTCTTTTTTGCGCTCTCTCCCCCTCTCTTTTGTGCTCTCTTTCTCCCCCTCTCTTTTGCTCTCTCTCCCCCCTCTCTTTTGCTCTTTCTCTTCCCCCTTTCTTTTGTTCTCTCTCTCCTCTCTTTTGCTCTCTCTCCCCCCCTCTTTTTCGCTCTTTCTCTCAACCCTCTCTTTTGCTCTCTTTCTCTCCCCCTCTCTTTTGCTCTCTCTCTCTCCCACCTCTCTTTTGCACTCTCTCCCCCTCTCTTTTGTGCTCTCTTTCTCCCCCCTCTCTTTTGCTCTCTCTATCCCCCCTTTCTTTTGTTCTCTCTCTCCCTCCTCTCTTTTGCTCTCTCTCTCTCCCCCCTCTCTTTTGCTCTCTTTCTCTCCCCCTCTCTTTTGCGCTCTCTCTCCCCCCTCTCTTTTGGTTTATCTCTCCCTCCCCCCTCTCTTTTGCTCTCTCCCTCTCGCCCCTCTCTTTCTCTCCTCTCTCTCTTTTGCTCTCTCTCATTCCCCCTTTCATTTGCTCTCTCTCTCCCCCCCTCTCTCTTGTGCTCTCTCCCCCTCTCTTTTGCTCTCTCTCTCCCCCCCCCTCTCTTTTGGTCTATCTCTCCTCCCTCTCGTTTGCTCTCTCCCTCTCGCCCCTCTCTTTCTCTCCCCTCTCTCTTTTGCTCTCTCTCATTCCCCCTCTCTTTTGCACTCTCTCTCCCCCCTCTCTTTTTCTCTCTCTCTCTCTCCCCCTCTCATTTGCTCTCTCTCCCCCTCTCTTTTACGCTCTCTCCCCCCACTCTTTTGCACTCTCTCTCTCCCCCTCTCTTTTGCGCTCTCTCTCCCCTCTCTTTTGCTCTCTCTCTCTCCCCCTCTCTTTTGCTCTCTCTCTCCCCCCTCTCTTTTGCTCTCTCTCTCCCCCCATCTCTTTTGCGTGCTCTCTCTCTCCCCTCTCTTTTGCTCTCTCTCCCCCTCTCTTTTGCTCTCTCTCCCCCCCTCTCTTTTGCTCTCTCTTGGTAGCACACCCCTTGGAAAAAATAACTGACATCAATCGCTTCCTGTAACCATCAATGAGTTTACACCTCTCTATTGGAATTTTGGATCACTCTTCTTTCGCCAACTGCTCCAGGTCTCTAAGATTGAAAGGGTTTCTTTTCCCAACTGCTTTTTTGAAATTTCTCCACAGGTGGTCTATGGGATTGAGGGCTGGACTCATTGATGGCCAGTTCAGTATTCTCCAGCACTTTGTCTTAAACCATTTCTGGGTGCTTTTTGACGTGTGCTTTGGGTCCTTGTCCTGCTGTAGGACCCATGACCTCTGATGGAGACACAACTTTCTGACACTGGGCCCTACATTGCACCACAGAATTCTTTGGTAGTCTTCAGATTTCATAATGCCATGCACACAGTCAAGACATCCAGTGCCTGAAGCAGCAAAGCAACCCCAAAACATCAGTGAACCTCCACCATGTTTTCTTTAAAATCCTAATTTCTTTTTCTGAAAACAGTAGAATGATGGGCTTTACCAAAAGCTGTAATTTTGTTTTGTCTGTCAGCAGCACATTCTCCCAAAAGGATTTTGGCTTCCTCAGGTAAGTTTTGGCAAACTCCAACTGGCTTTTTTATGTTTCTGTGTCAGCAGTGGGGTCCTCCTGGGTCTCCTACCATAGCATCCCTTTTCAGTCAGATGGTGACGTATAGTGCAAGCTGACACATTTGTACCCTGTGCCTGAAGGTCATCTTGATTTTTTCTGGAAGTTGATTGAGGTTCTTTATCCACCATTTGAACAATCCTTTGTTGCCATCTTTGATCAAAATTTCTCTTTCGTCCATGTCCAGGGAAATTAGCTACAGTGCATGGGCTGTAAACTTCTTGACAATGTTGTGTACAGTGGACAAAGGAACATTAATATCTCTGGAGATGGACTTATAACCTTGAGATTGTCCATGCTTTTCCTCAATTTTTGTTCTCAAATCCTCAGACAATTCTTTGCTGCTCTGTCTCTTCACCAAGCTTAGTATGGCACACAGAGACACACAACAGAAAGGTTGAGTCAATTTTTCACCAATTTAACTGGTTGCCAGTGTGATTTCTATATTTTCAGCACCTGTTAATTGATACAGGTGAGTTTAATTACAAATTACAGGAGCATCACAAACTTAGAATGCAATTATTTCTTACAATTTTGAGAAGGTGCCAATAATTTTGACCAGTCCATTTTTGGAGTTTTGCATGGAATGTGTCAGATTTGGCTTTTTTTTTTAACTTTTTTTGTGTCATACCAATACAAACAAAATAAATAAACATGAGAATGCAGGGGTGCCAACATTTGTGGCCATGCCTGTATGTATATGCTTATATACATATATATTTATGTATTTTTATGTATATATACACATATTAACACATAAATATATATGCATATAATCATAATCAGTTCCCATAGACCACAATGTAAAGGCACCCCACTCCCACCAACTTTAGACCCCAAAAACTGCCTAGTAGCAGTTACCACTTGTAATGGCTGGTTAATTATCGTGCGCACGCAAACGGGCAAATTTGCACAATAATTTAGCACTCCACTTGTAATCTAGCCCTTTGGGTTTCATTTCCCTTTAAGGGCTACAGAATTTTACTGAAATAGCTGTCATCAATGTGATCAAGGCACCTTGAGTTTTAGGGCAATACGTCGGGTCACCATTTGATTTTCAGTAGTGTGTTTTAGAGTAATAACTGGAGTTGATACCTTAAGGAGGAGCAGTAGGTTTACATTGGAAATATAGTTGATGCGTGAGTGAAATTCTGTGATTCAGAACAAGAGATGTAGGAATAATATGCCTGAGGTGCAGTAAGCTTCAGAGTGAAGGTGAGTAAAGGTTGTGCAATAGAGAAGTATTGAATTACAGAGCAAGTGGTGAGGTTCCATATGATTTCGAAATATATTCCTTAGGAGCATTGATTTGAAAAGTGAACTTAAGAGAGGCGTAATGTGAGAAAGCGGGAATCTTGCACAGGTTTTAATGCAATAAATATGTCTCTTATAATAACCAGTAATTTCTTATTGGCTGTATAAATCCTACAGTGATATCCCATCAAGTACTGAGGTGATTTAATGTCAGCTAAATCTTATCACTCTCGCCCCTAATGAAAAGAGCATGTTATTCATTTATAACATTTTCTCAACACCTTAATGATCACAAGCCTTTATCATAGTAAAACATGGAGACAATAAAGCAAGCCCCATTATAACTGAATAAGCACATTTCTACTAATTTTTCTGCTTTGATGACACGTTCTTGTCCTCTCTGCAGGATGCAGTGACTTTGTATGCTAATGTCTTGGAATGATTTTTAGAAGCTTTTAGGGTCACAGAGTTAATCTGTGGTCCTGGCATGCTAATTATGTACTTTGCCTTACTGTAAATCAGCAAAATAGACATAATAGTCAGAACTGGTTTATTATAAGAAAATTTTACACCATTATCATTATTATTATCTTAATCTTACTTTCTCTTTTACTGCTACATAATATTCTAGATTGCAACACCAAATAAACATCTTTAAAACTATCATGTCCCTAACGGCTTTTTAAACTGTACTTCTTTTCAGAAATACTACTCCACAGATTGTGGTGTAGGGGCTTATACTTACTTATAATTCAATTCTAAAAAGTTATGCTCAACTGAAGGAATATTTTGGGGTCGATTTATCAATCAAGGGTGGACAGGGGCGTACATATATGCCCCTGTCCAGCCGAGCTATTCTCTAGTGGGCTGCAATACGCTGCCGGAATTTAACACTGCACACAAGCGCTATTTTGCCCTCACGTGCAGCCCTGCCCCCTGTCCGTGCACAGCCAATCATCGTGGTCAGGAGCTGTCAATCTCCCTGGGTGGACGAGACCGGGGAGATTGAAATTCTCCACCTAAGAGGTGCAGAAGAGTGTAGGGAAGCAGCGGTGTGATGACTGCTGCTTGATAAATACTGACTGCATATTCTTAAGTGAGAACCTGCTGTTGAAGGGAGGAGAAGGGCTTGATAAATCGAGCCCTTTGTGTGTATATTCAAGTTCTGTTCTTAATCCATGTGCACCCTTTCATATTTTAAAGCAGAGCTTTTTTTACCTGTACTGAGTAACCCTACCTCTGCTATCTTATAACAGGTAATATTTGTAATCATCATGTAAATTTCACAAGAGGGGGCTGCAAAATATACCAAGCATTGTAAATAATCTTGTACCTTTCTCAAAGTTACTGAGCAGTATATATCAATTTATAATCAATGAGTACTGGCAACTTTTTTTTTTTTTTGAGTGCCAGCACTTTTTATTTTACAAAGAAAGCACTGTTTTGAAGTAATGAATACCTTTAGTTTCTAGATATAACCTCAGCTTTGTGTAAATTACAAAAACATGCGGCTAGATTACGAGTCTTGCGTTAGGGTTAAAAAGCAGCGTAGAGAGGTCCCAAAGCTGCTTTTTAACGCCCGCTGGTATTACGAGTCTGGCAGGTACAGGTGTACCGCTCACTTTTCTTCCGCAACTCGAGGCTACCGCAAATCCCCTTACGTCAATTGCGTATCCTATCTTTTTAATGGGATTTGCCTAACGCCGGTATTACGAGTCTTGGAAGAAGTGAGCGGTAGACCCTCTCCTGTCAAGACTTCTACCGCATTTAAAAGTCAGTAGTTAAAAGTTTTATGGGCTAACACCGTAACATAAAACTCCTAACTAAATTGCTAAAAAGTACACTAACACCCATAAACTACCTATTAACCCCTAAACCGAGTCCCCCCCCCACATCGCAAACACTATAATAAAATTATTTAACCCCTAAACCGCCGCACTCCCGCCTTGCAAACACTAGTTAAATTTTATTAACCCCTAATCTGCCGTCCATAACATCGCCGACACCTACCTACATTTATTAACCCCTAATTTGACACTCCCAACGTCGCCACTACTATATTAAAGGTATTGAACCCTAAACCTAAGTCTAAACCTAACCCCCTAACTTAAATATAATTTTAAATAATCTAAATAAAATTACTAAAATTAAATAAATTAATCCTATTTAAAACTAAATACTTACCTATAAAATAAACCCTAAGCTAGCTACATTATCACTAATAGTTACATTGTATCTAGCTTAGGGTTTATATTTATTTTACAGGCAACTTTGTATTTATTTTAACTAGGTACAATAGTTATTAAATAGTTATTAACTATTTAATAACTTCCTAGTTAAAATAAATACAAATATACCTGTAAAATAAATCCTAACCTAAGTTACAATTACACCTAACACTACACTCTCATTAAATAAATTACCTAAACTACCTACAATTAATTACAATTAAATTAACTAAATTACGGAAACCCCCCCCCACTAAATTACAGAAAAAATAAAGAATTACAAGAATTTTAAACTAATTACACCTAATCTAATCCCCCTAAAAAAAATAAAAAAGCCCCCAAAAATAATAAAATTCCCTACCCTATACTAAATTACAAAAAGCCCTTAAAAGGGCCTTTTGCAGGGCAAAAGTAATCAGCTCTTTCACCTGTAAAAAAAATACAATACCCCCCCAACATTAAAACCCACCACCCACACACCCAACCCTACTCTAAAACCCACCCAATCCCCCCTTACAAAAACCTAACACTACCCCCCCTGAAGATCTCCCTACCTTGAGCCGTCTTCACCCAGCCGGGCACAAGTGGACCTCCAGAGGGGCAGAAGTCTTCATCCGATCCGGGCAGAAGATGTCCTCCAAACGGCAGAAGTCTTCATCCAGGCGGCATCTTCTATCTTCATCCATCCGGAGTAGAGCGGGTCCATCTTCAAGCCAGCCAATGCGGAGCCATCCTCTTCAAACGACGTCCTAACACTGAATGAAGGTTCCGTTAAATGACGTCATCCAAGATGGTGTCCCTTGAATTCCGATTGGCTGATAGGATTCTATCAGCCAATCAGAATTAAGGTAGGAAAAATCCTATTGGCTGATCCAATCAGCCAATAGGATTGAAGTTCAATCCTATTGGCTGTTTGGATCAGCCAATAGGATTGAGTTCGCATTCTATTGGCTGTTCCAATCAGCCAATAGAATGCGAGCTCAATCCAATTGGCTGATCCAATCAGCCAAAAGGATTTTTCTTACCTTAATTCAAATTGGCTGATAGAATCCTATCAGCCAATCGGAACTCAAGGGACGCCATCTTGGATGACGTCATTTAAAGGAACCTTCATTCAGTGTTAGGACGTTGTTTGAAGAGGATGGCTTCGTGTCGGTTGGCTTGAAGATAGATGATGCCGCCTGGATGAAGACTTTTGCAGCTTGGAGGACCTCTTCTGCCCGGATCGGATGAAGACTTCTGCCCCTCTGGAGGTCCACTTGTGCCCGGCTGGGTGAAGACGGCTCAAGGTAGGGAGATCTTCATGGGGGTAGTGTTAGGTTTTATTAAGGGGGGATTGGGTGGGTTTTAGAGTAGGGTTGGGTGTGTGGGTGGTGGGTTTTAATGTTGGGGGGTATTGTATTTTTTTTACAGGTGAAAGAGCTGATTACTTTGGGGCAATGCCCCGCAAAAGGCCCTTTTAAGGGCTATTTGTAATTTAGTATAGGGTAGGGAATTTTATTATTTCAGGGGCTTTTTTATTTTATTAGGGGATTAGATTAGGTGTAATTAGTTTAAAATTCTTTTTTTTTCCTGTAATTTAGTGTTTATTGTTTTTCGGAATTTAGTTTATTTAATTTAATTGTAATTAATTGTAGGTAGTTTAGGTAATTTATCTAATGATAGTGTAGTGTTAGGTGTAATTGTAACTTAGGTTAGGATTTATTTTACAGGTATATTTGTATTTATTTTAACTAGGTAGTTATTAAATAGTTAATAACTATTTAATAACTATTGTACCTAGTTAAAATAAATACAAAGTTGCCTGTAAAATAAATATAAATCCTAAGCTAGCTACAATGTAACTATTAGTTATATTGTAGCTATCTTAGGGCTTATTTTATCGGTAAGTATTTAGTTTTAAATAGGATTAATTTATTTAATTATGGTAAATTTATTTCATTTAATTTAAATTATATTTAAGTTAGGGGGGTGTTAGGGTTAGGTTTAGGGGTTAATAAATTTATTATAGTGGCGGCGACATTGGCGGCGGCAGATTAGGGGTTAATAAATTTAATATAGTTGCGGCGACATTGGAGGGGGCAGTAGATTAGGGGTTCATAAGTATAATGTAGGTGGCGTCGGTGTCCGAAGCGGCAGATTAGGGGTTAATAATATAATGTAGGTGTCAGAGATAGTGGGGCGGTAGATTAGGGGTTAATAAGTGTAAGATTAGGGGTGTTTAGACTCGGGGTTCATGTTAGGGTGTTAGGTGCAGACATAAATTTAATTTCCCCATAGGAAACAATGGGGCTGCGTTAGGAGCTGAACGCTGCTTTTTTGCAGGTGTTTGGTATTTTTTCAGCCAGCTCTGCCCCATTGTTTCCTATGGGGAAATCGTGCGCAAGCACGTTTAGCCAGCTCACCGCTGACTTATGCAACGCTGGTATTGAGGTGATATGTGGAGCTAAATTTTGCTCTACGCTCACCTTTTTGCGGCTAAAGCCAGGTTTAAAAAACCTGTAATACCAGCGTTTTCTTAAGGGAGCGGTGGGAAAAAAAGGCTTGTTAGCACCGCACCCCGGTTACCTCAAAACTCGTAATCTAGGCGATGGTCCTTGATGCTGCAAACATCTGAGTACTAATATGTGTTATATAAAAGTCAACTTGAAACTACTGAGAACTCAGAATGTCCAACATATGAAACTATAATGTATTACATTTATTAAAGTTAATAAACATAACTCCTCATTAAGTGCATAAAGTCTGATTAACTACATGTTACTCCATGTACCATTTGCCAATTATCAGTCCCCATTAATTACTGTGATCGCTGTGTTGTTCCAAAACATATTTCCATTACCTATTGTCAAGCCATTTATTGGTGCTCAGATAAACTAATCCATAAAGTCTCTGTCAGGCAAGTAAAGCAGCAATGTTTCATTCCTAAATACATTTATAGAACATGGGCATTCCATATAATTAGGTGATAAGCTTTCAAACTCATACAACAAGTTAAGTTAGTTTAAAAAAGGGCTGTGCTGTATTCTGCCAGACTTTCTAAAGTAAAGAATTATTTAGATATATAGGTTTATCATAGTCCTTACTGTTTGTTGTTTTGTTGTAAAGTGTGCTAACTTGTATTTATGCCATGCTCTACACCTGTGGTATCAGGAAGTTGGACCACTCCTGTAAACAAATCAACACATACACATTATGGTGAAGACAGATAGAAGTTTATATATCTCCAGAATTATCTTTATAACATCAAATTATTATTTTATTGTTCAAGCTTGTTTTTTACAGTGATAAGTGCCAAATGCTTCATTTAGCTCATGGTGAGAAAATTAAAGAGCAAAGTTTTCCATTACACAAAGTGTAGCAATAAAATTTACCACGAATATGGTTATTTTGCTATCTAGAACATATTATCATTATGATTATTATGATTATTATTATCATTATTATTTTATAGCAAAACTTATTGTCCACAAAATGCCTTAAAGGCTTTATTCCAGAGTGATACAGGTGTAGATAGCAGGACATGCAAATGAGCAAATAAAACATAACTGTCAGCAGGGTCACACATTGTCACACGTCTATAAAACAGCACTATGTAAAATTCAGGAGTTAAAGGTTATTGAATAACTTATTTAACACAATTAAGATGTATTATTATGATGATGTTTTCTTTCAGACACAAACCACAAATCTAAGTAAAAAGCTGTTGTCACAAAAAAATACAACATTTATATGTAAATTTGCCTGCTTAAAACAGCTCAGTGCAAAATCGCTAAATATAAAGGGCTAGATTACAAGTTGAGTGCAAACAATTTTGCGAGGGTTTTCAAGATCGCTTGCGCTTCTTTTGAATTGTACTGATATTCAGATAGATTACGAACTGTGCTTTAGGCTGAAAAAGCAGCGTTAACAGGTCCTAACGCTGCTTATTCCCTACCGCTGCTATTACGAGTCTTGCAGGTTTAGGGGCACCGCACACTTCTTTGGCCTTACCGCAAAACGACTTACATAAACTTCGCAAAGTCTTTTTTTCTATGGGACTTCCATAGCGCTGATATTACGAGTCTGTCCTGGGAGGCCAAAAAGTGAGCGGTACACCCTCTACCTCCAAGATCCCTAACGCAGTAGTTAAGAGTTTTATGGTACAACGCCGTAGAATAAAACTCATAACTAAAGTTCTCCCACATCGCAAACACTAAAATACATTTTTTAACCCCTAATCTCGCAAACACTAGTTAAATATTTTTAACCCCTAATCTGCCGTCCCTAACATCGCCGCCACCTACCTACATTTATTAACCCCTATTCTGCTGCCCCCAACGTCGCCGCCACTATACTAAATGCATTAACCCCTAAACCTAAATCTAACCCTAACACTCCCTAACTTAAATATAATTACAATAAATCTAAATAAAAATTAATATTATTACCTAAATAATTCCTATTTAAAACTAAATACTTACCTATAAAATAAACCCTAAGCTAGCTACAATATAACTAATAGTTACATTGTATCTAGCTTATGGTTTATTTTTATTTTACAGGCAAGTTTGTATTTATTTTAACTAGGTAGAATAGTTATTAAATAGTTATTAACTATTTAATAACTACCTAGCTAAAATAAAGACAAAAGTACCTGTAAAATAAAACCTAACCTAAGTTACAATAACACCTAATCTAACCCTGCAATTAAATAAATTAACTAAATTAACAATTAAATACATTAAATTAAATTAGCTAAAGTACAAAAAGAACCCCCCCACTAAATTACAGAAAATAATAAACAAATAACAAGATCTTTAAACTAATTACACCTAATCTAATAGCCCTATCAAAATAAAAAAAAGCCCCCCCCCCAAAATAAAAAAAAACCCCTAGCCTAAACTAAACTATCAATAGCCCTTAAAAGGGCCTTTTGCGGGGCATTGCCCCAAACAAATACTATTTGCACTAGCCAATAGGATTTTTTCTACCTTAATTCCGATTGGCTGATAGAATTCTATCAGCCAATCGGAATCTAAGGGACGCTATCTTGGATGATGTCACTTAAAGGAACCATCATTCAGTAAGAAGACTCCGCATCGGATGTTTTGAAGATGGACCCGCTCCGTGTCGGATGGATGAAGATAGAAGATGCCGTCTGGATGAAGACTTCTGCCCGTCTGGAGCACCACTTCGCCCGGCTTGGATGAAGACTTCTCCCGACTTTGTTGAGGACTTCGGCCCGGTTGGATGAAGACATCTGCCGCTTCCTTGAGGATGGATGTCCGGTTTTCAGAACAGTAAGTCAATCTTCAGGGTGTTAATGTTAGTTTTTTTTAAGGGTGTATTATTTTTTTTTTTTAGATTAGGGTTTGGGCCACAAAGGAGCTAACTGCCCTTTAAAGGGCAATGCCCATCCAAATGCCCTTTTCAGGGCAATGGGGAGCTTAGGTTTTTTTAGATAGTATTTTATTTGGGGGGTTGGTTGTGTAGGTGGTGGGTTTTACTGTTGGGGGGTTGTTTGTATTTTTTTTTTCAGGTAAAAGAGCTGATTTATTTGGGGTAATGTCCCACAAAAGGCCCTTTTAAGGGCTATTGATAGTTTAGTTTAGGCTAGGGTTTATTTTATTTAGGGAGGCTTTTTTATTTTGATAGGGCTATTAGATTAGGTGTTATTGGTTTAAATATCTTGTAATCTGTTATTATTTTTTGTAATTTAGTGGGGTTTTTTGTACTTTAGCTAATTTAATTTAATGTATTTAATTGTTGTTAATTTAGTTAATTTATTTAATTGTAGTGTAGTGTTAGGTGTTATTGTAACTTAGGTTATTTTTTATTTTACAGGTACTTTTGTAGTTATTTTAGCTAGTTAGTTATTAAATTGTTAATAACTATTTAATAACTATTCTACCTAGTTAAAATAAATACAAACGTGCCTGTAAAATAAAAATAAACCATAAGATAGCTACAATGTAACTATTAGTTATATTGTAGCTAGCTTAGGGTTTATTTTATAGGTAAGTATTTAGTTTTAAATAGGAATTATTTAGGTAATAATATTAATTTTTATTTAGATTTATTGAAATTATATTTAAGTTAGGGGGTGTTAGGGTTAGACTTAGGTTTAGGGGTTAATAAATTTGATATAGTGGCAGCGTCGTTGGGGGCGGCAGATTAAGGGTTAATAAATGTAGGTAGGTGGCGGCGATGTTAGGGACAGCAGATTAGGGGTTAATAATATTTAAATAATGTTTGCGAGGCGGGAGTGCGGCGGTTTAGGGGTTAATATGTTTATTATAGTGGTGGCGACGTTGGGGGTGGCAGATTAGGGGTTAATAAGTGTAGGTAGGTTGCGGCGACATTGGGGGCGGGAGATTAGGGGTTAATAAATATAATGTAGGTGTCGGCGATGTTGGGGGCAGCAGATTAGGGGTTAATACATATAATGTAGGTGGCGGCGGTGTCCAGAGTGGCAGATTAGGGGTTAATAAGTATAATGTAGGTGTCGGCGAAATCGGGGGCAGCAGATTAGGGGTTAATAAGTGTAAGATTAGAGGTGTTTTGACTCGGGGTTCATGTTAGGGTGTTAGGTGTAAACATACATTTTATTTCCCCATAGAAATCAATGGGGCTGTGTTACTGAGTTTTACGTTGCTTTTTGGCAGGTGTTAGACTTTTTCTCAGCCGGCTCTCCCCGTTGATTCCTATGGGAATTTTGTGTACAAGCACATACGACCAGCTCACCGCTGACTTAAGCAGCGCTGGTATTGGAATGCAGTATGGAGCTCAATTTTGCTCTACGCTCACTTCTTGTCTTTTAACGCCGGGTTTGTAAAAACCCGTAATACCAGAGCTGCAGGTAAGTGAGTGGTGAGAAAAAATTGCTCGTTAGCACCGCATAGCCTCTAACGCAAAACTCATAATCTAGCGGATTACAAGTTGAGCGAACTTGTAATCATTACTGCAATTTCAGAGCTGTGGTTAACTGTTTTGCAAAATTAAAAAGTTGCACGAAACACTTAAAAAATACATTGCGAAGTAAAGTTACACTCATATTAGCACCGTCTAATAACTACTATTCCCCAAAAATATTGCACACAAAAGTTGTAAGGGCTCAAAGATATGAGATTTCAGTTGTCAGAAAAAAAGCAGGCAAACGGCTTTAACATTGAGATACATACATATATATATATATATATATATATATATATATACATACATACATGTCTATAGATGTCTATCTATAGATGTATATGTATGTATACATATATAAATACAGGGAGTGCAGAATTATTAGGCAAATGAGTATTTTGACCACATCATCCTCTTTATGCATGTTGTCTTACTCCAAGCTGTATAGGCTCGAAAGCCTACTACCAATTAAGCATATTAGGTGATGTGCATCTCTGTAATGAGAAGGGGTGTGGTCTAATGACATCAACACCCTATATCAGGTGTGCATAGTTATTAGGCAACTTCCTTTCCTTTGGCAAAATGGGTCAAAAGAAGGATTTGACAGGCTCAGAAAAGTCAAAAATAGTGAGATATCTTGCAGAGGGATGCAGCACTCTTAAAATTGCAAAGCTTCTGAAGCGTGATCATCGAACAATCAAGCGTTTCATTCAAAATAGTCAACAGGGTCGCAAGAAGCGTGTGGAAAAACCAAGGCGCAAAATAACTGCCCATGAACTGAGAAAAGTCAAGCGTGCAGCTGCCAAGATGCCACTTGCCACCAGTTTGGCCATATTTCAGAGCTGCAACATCACTGGAGTGCCCAAAAGCACAAGGTGTGCAATACTCAGACATGGCCAAGGTAAGAAAGGCTGAAAGACGACCACCACTGAACAAGACACCCAAGCTGAAACGTCAAGACTGGGCCAAGAAATATCTCAAGACTGATTTTTCTAAGGTTTTATGGACTGATGAAATGAGAGTGAGTCTTGATGGGCCAGATGGATGGGCCCGTGGCTGGATTGGTAAAGGGCAGAGAGCTCCAGTCCGACTCAGACGCCAGCAAGGTGGAGGTGGAGTACTGGTTTGGGCTGGTATCATCAAAGATGAGCTTGTGGGGCCTTTTCGGGTTGAGGATGGAGTCAAGCTCAACTCCCAGTCCTACTGCCAGTTTCTGGAAGACACCTTCTTCAAGCAGTGGTACAGGAAGAAGTCTGCATCCTTCAAGAAAAACATGATTTTCATGCAGGACAATGCTCCATCACACGCGTCCAAGTACTCCACAGCGTGACTGGCAAGAAAGGATATAAAAGAAGAAAATCTAATGACATGGCCTCCTTGTTCACCTGATCTGAACCCCATTGAGAACCTGTGGTCCATCATCAAATGTGAGATTTAAAGCTTGGTCCTGGGAATGACAAAAGAGGGAAGAGGCGCTCTGGTGCAGATAAACCCAATAATGAGTGAGATTTCCAATAAAAGAGAAGTACTAATACTCACAAAGGTAATTGCACTTCCAGTGCAATAATCCACAAGCCGAAACTTCTGAGCCGTTCGGCTGACTCTTTCTCTCCCGGTATGCTCCCGGCAACAATCAGGCCCCGGTATGCTCCCGGCGACAATCTGGCCCCTAAGAGAAATGAAGCATAGAACACCTTTGGTGCAGATTGTCGCCGGGAGCATACCGGGGCCTGATTGTTGCCGGGAGCATACCGGGAGAGAAAGAGTCAGCCGAACGGCTCAGAAGTTTCGGCTTGTGGATTATTGCACTGGAAGTGCAATTACCTTTGTGAGTATTAGTACTTCTCTTTTATTGGAAATCTCACTCATTATTGGGTTTATCTGCACCAGAGCGCCTCTTCCCTCTTTTGTCATTCCCAGGACCAAGCTTCATTTCTACGTATATTTTGGAGAGAGCTGCTGATTCCTGGGGCTATCTACACTATTTAATTTCTCAAGAATTGTGGGACTTTTCAGTATACTGAATATACATGGACATTTCTTTTTCTGTATATCAATACCGAGGAATCCAATAAGTATTTATTATATTTCATTTGTTGATCATTTATATATATATATATATATAATTTTAGTGTTGTATTATTGTTTATTATATATTCTTTACAGAAAATAATAGAAAATATCATAATTATAACTTTCACCTTAGGAATAGCATTGAATAGGCGCACCTCTCTTTTTTCCTAAAACACACTTTTGCTAGTGTTGTTTTTTCTATAAATGTGAGATTTACAAGGAGGGAAAGCAGTACACCTCTCTGAACAGTGTCTGGGAGGCTGTGGTTGCTGCTGCACGCAATGTTGATGGTGAACAGATCAAAACACTGACAGAATCCATGGATGGCAGGCTTTTGAGTGTCCTTGCAAAGAAAGGTGGCTATATTGGTCTCTGATTTGTTTTTGTTTTGTTTTTGAATGTCAGAAATGTATATTTGTGAATGTTGAGATGTTATATTGGTTTCACTGGTAAAAATAAATAATTGAAATGGGTATATATTTGTTTTTTGTTAAGTTGACTAATAATTATGCACAGTAATAGTCACCTGTACACACAGATATCCCCCTAAAATAGCTATAACTAAAAACAAACTAAAAACTACTTCCAAAACTATTCAGCTTTGATATTAATGAGTTTTTTGGGTTCATTGAGAACATGGTTGTTGTTCAATAATAAAATTAATCCTCAAAAATACAACTTGCCTAATAATTCTGCACTCCCTGTATACTGTATATACTAGTAGATAAGCCCCCAAGCTACAAAAAATAAAAAAGTAAAAATACAGAAAAAAATAAACAAAGCTATCCAAAATAATAAAATTAAACCTAAACTAATACCCCTAAAAAAATAAAAAATCCCCCCCAAAATAAAAACACCCCCTAATCTAATACTAAACTACCAATAGCCCTTATATGGGATTTTTGTAGGGCATTGCCCTAAAGAAATCAGCTGTTTTACATAAAAAATAAACAAAGTCCCCCTAACAGTAAACCCCCCCAAAATAAAAAAAACTAACACTAATAAACCTAAACTACCCATTGCCCCTAAAGGAGCAGTTGTATGGGCATTGCCCTTAAAGGGCATTCAGTTCTTTTGCAAATTGCCCAATAAACCCTAATCTAAAAAAATAACCCCCCCCCAAAAAAACTAACAATAATGCCCCAAATAGGTACTCAGGGTTTCAGAAATCCGGTGGAGAAAGTCTTCTTCCAGGTGGGTCCATCATCTTCATCCACAACGAAGGCTGTACGGAGGTCTGGAGCAGCGGTGGTCATCTGTGGTAATGTTGGCGGTCCTCGGTGGCGGTGGTGGTCCTTGATGGCATGGAGGCTCCTCTTCATCCGATGCCCGTAGTATACTGAATATTGAATGCAAGGTACCGCAATCAATTTGGGGTACCTTGCATTAATATTGGCTGAATATTTCAAAACAGCCAATAGGATTAGAGCTACTGAAATCCTATTGGCTGTTCAAATCAGCCAATAAGATATCAGTAGCTCTCATCCTATTTGCTGATTTTGAAAATTTCAGCCAACAGGAATGCAAGGTACCCCAACACATATGGGGTACCTTGAATTCAATCTTCAGTGTGCAGCGGACGATCGCATGAAAAGGAACCTCCACATCTTTGCCGAGGACCACCACCGCCGAGGACTGCCGCAGAGGATCACCACATCTGGGAAGACCGCTCCGGATCTCCTCTCCACGCCGCCTTCGCTCCTCACACATCTGGGAAGACCGCCACATCTGGGAAGACCGCTCCGGATCTCCTCTCCACGCCGCCTTCGCTCCTCACACATCTGGGAAGACCGCCACATATGGGAAGACCGCTCAGGACCTCCGCTCCGTGCCGCCTTCTCTGTGGATAAAGATGATGGACCCGCCTGGAAGAAGACCTTCTCCGCCGGACTTCTGAAACCGTGAGTACCTATTTGGGGCTTTAGTGTTAGGTTTTTCGGGGTTTTGTTTTTTTAGATTAGGGTTTATTGGGCAATCTACAAAAGAGCTGAATGCCCTTTTAAGGGCAATGCCCATACAAATGCCCCTTTAGGGGCAATGGGTAGCTTAGGTTTATTAGTGTTAGTTTTTTTATTTTGGGGGGTTTGGTGGATGGGGGGTTTTACAGTTTGGGGGGGACTTTGTTTATTTTTAATGTAAAAGAGCTGATTTCTTTAGGGCAATGCCCTACAAAAAGTCCTTTTAAGGGCAATTGGTAATTTAGTATTAGATTAGGGGGTGTTTTTATTTTGGGGGGGAGTTTTTATTTTCAAAGGGATTAGGTTTAATTTTTTTTATTTTTGATAGTGTTGTTTATTATTTTTTGTAATGTTAGCCTTTTTTTTTCTGTGATTTTAGATTAATGTAATGTAATTTTTTTATTTTTATTTTAATTGTAATGCCATTTTTTAAATGTAATTAAGGGTTTAATTTAGGGGGTGTTAGGTTAGGGGGCTAAGTCATTAAATTTGTTTTTTGCGTTGTGGGGGTTGGCAGTTTAGGAGTTAATATGTAATTTAGGTTTAATGCGTTGTGGGGGGGGTGGCGGATTAGGGGTTAATAGATGTATTAGGTAGTTTGCAATGTTATGTTTGGCAGATTTATGGGTTAATTATTTTATTGGGTATTTTTTTTTTCTTAATACTTCGTTAGTTTTTAAAAAAAATACTTATTGCAGGCCTTTAGTTTTTTTTTTATTACTTATTGCGGACAGTTAGGTTTTGTTTTTTTAATACTTATTGCAGACGTTTTTTTGTTTTTTTGTAATGCTCCGTTTGACTACGCTGCATCCCGGTGGATTCCGAAAATGGCAGGGTGGTGAAAGAATCCACCTTCACGCTGCATCCAGGTGAATTCTTTTGGCTGCGCACGCAGCCAACAATCTGTTGGCTGCCTCGCGCTGGCAACATTCCTTTTAGGATGCGTGCTCAACTGGCGACACCGATGGACACGTTACAAATGCGATTTAAATATAGATATGTTTAACTATTTTTTTAATGTAAATATCTGACATTGTAATGTTCTGCACATAGCAGAATATGTTCTATGTACTTCTCAATAGATATTCCAATATATATCTGTATATATATATATACCTATACATAATCATCTATATATATATAGTTATAAATATATATATATATATTAAAAACATCAGATATATGTAGATATATTTATTTATGAATAAATGGAACATATTCTGTTACGTAAAGAACATTGTAAAATTTAATATTCATACTTTCATGTCGGGTTAGCGCTATAGCGAATATGTTGTGGTGTTTGAGAGAGCGAGTGGGGTGTGACTTCTATGGGGGAATGAGTGAACATGATTTTTTAATTGTTTACTTTTTGCACAAGTCGGTTACAGCTTAAGAAAAACTGTTTTTTTTCAACTTGTAATACCAGTGCAACCCGAATAACGCAAAAATGAAAATACTAGTAGAGTTTTCACTATAGTGAAAACGCAAAAGACTGCTCCACTTTTAATCTAGCCCACAGTGTTTCTACAACACCATGTGTGTTTCTTGGGGAAAAAAAAATTTGAAACTTACTTTAGTAACTTATGCAACAGGGATAGGGATTTTTGTTTAAAGCATTAAAAACTTTTGTCATCAATATTGTACTATAACTGTTTTGGCAAGGGATGGCACTCTGTCCCAGGTAGCAGGATATTTCTAATGGGATTTCTATCTCTTAAAGATTATATATTCAGTGGTGAAAATCGGAAATATGTTTGGAGCTTATTACCTGAAAAAATATTGTCCATAAGGATATAAACAGCTACCCAATGTCTCCTGATCATTCTCATTTAATTATTAGCTTTCGAGGGAATTTATTTTTGTACATTATTGTATACATCCCAGTTCTGCATTTGTTAATTGATTCGGCATTGCTCAATTTTATGATGTTAATATACCTGCAATTATGGGAAAGCAGGGAATGTGGAAGGCGGGGGGTTTAATGAATTGTTAATTAAATTAATTAAGAGCTGTGGCTCCCCAGAGGAAGTTGTTCATGAGATGTTGAGGGTAGAAATGCTGTGCTCTGGGTACTGTATTATTCTGTAAAACTGAATGGAAATTTAACCCATTACCTAATATTATGACGGACACCTTTTTAAAGTGGATGTAAACTCACTGCTACTCGACAATCACAACTGCTTTATCATCAAAAAATAACATAAGTTTAATTCATGAATTTTGTTAAAACATAATATATAAACGATGTATATACCTCTATAACTATAAAAGTCTCAGTTTCTCCCTCCGCCCGCCATTTTGTTCCGCTTTCCTTACATTGATTGACATTTCCCTAAACAAATAATGTGGCGTACCCCGTGGCGTCCAGCCCCTTTTTCGTAACGTCATTTTATATTTTTGCGCATGCGTCTTTTATATGCGCATGCGTAAAACCACTTGTGCTGGCTTTGGAAGTGCTGCGCGCACACGCTCTAAGCATGCGCATATAAAGGCCGCTTCTCCAAACTTCGTGTATTTCCCAGGAACTGCAAGTAAGTATCTATGCTGCTCCGCAAACTGTTTGAAATTGTAACAATATATTTCGAGTATTGAAAGAGCGGTTTGGAAGTGCCTGACTGATTAGTAATGCAAATCCAGCAATAATAACTAAATTAGAAGCGCATGCGCACAAAAGGGACCCATCGAGAACGCGCAAGGGTAGTACGTCATAGAGCGGGTGGGACCGCTCTAGACGTTATGCGCTTAAAATGAAGGAAGTTATGGATGGGAGGAGCTCAGCCTGAAAACGGAGCAAACTTACTAACGTAAATATAAGTTTATTTGTTCGTTATATAAATTACAAAAGTATGCGGTATTGATAAAAGAGTGCTTAAGAACAAATTTGGAAGTTCAATATGTAAAATATTTACATCCACTTTAAGTCTTAAAACTCAAAATAATCCTAAATCAACAGCGTGCTAATTGTAGTGGTGTTTTTGCAACACTTTGGTCTGTCAAAATTATAAAAAATGATTCTTATGAATATATTTCAGTTTTTGTGTAAAACCTGATACGTTGTTGGTACAATGTTTGGTTTCTTCATCTCATAGAAACATTCTTTAATCGTAACAACAGGGGATGAAGAAGACAAATTTTGTGTAAGAGAGGAATAAGAAAGATATGTTAGGATCTGAGGGGCGAGTAGGTGGAGTCTTTTAGAGATAAAAGAGGACAACTGTTATTCACAGCTTTTGCTGACGTTTCAGGCATTGAGGTTGATCACAACATTTTAGAAAAACTTATCAAATGATTTATCTGCAGAAATTCCCATATATTTAATGGTGTTACAGCAAATTAAACATACCGTTAAAGGGATAGTCTAGTCAGAATTAAACTTTCACGATTCAGATAGAGAATGCAATTTTAAGCAACTTTCTAATTTCTATTATTATTTTTTCTTTGTTCTCTTGGTATCTTTATTTGAAAAAAAGCAAGAATGTAAGCTAAGGAGTCTCTTGAGCATATACACTAGTATGTCTTGCATATGCTCACTAGGAATTGGAGCCTCAGAACATGTGCATATAAACAGACAGTGCACAATTTAATAATGGAAATACTCTGAAAAGTCTCTTAAACTTGCATGCTCTATCTAAATCATGAAAGTTTAATTTTGGCTTTAGTGTCACTTTAATTTCAAGAGAGTGCACACTCATGTTTTTACTACTCTCAGTAAAGGTGTGGGAACGATGGCTAAGCTACCCTGGTACCAGATAGGATAAAGGTCAAAGGTCATGAAGCCCGTATAGTAATCAGGTGTCATATCCTGGGAAAAGACAGGTGCACAGTCAAAGGCCAAGTCAGAGGTCAAGATGCCAGTGCAGTGATCAAGTGTCACATTCAGGGATCAGACAAGGATAAAGTCTGAAATGACATGGAAAAGTATACCGGTACAGAAGACCAGAGAGGGGAACATGTGAGGATATATAAGCACCAGGTGTAGACACAGAGCTGTCAGAATAACCAAGCAACTAGTGGAATTTATAGAGACACTATTTGGCCTGTGTGTCATTTGTGAAGGTAGAAAAATTGAAATCCGCAAGATGCTCCTATTGGTCCTTAAACAAGTCTGCATCAATTTGATACGGACATTGAGGAACAAACTAAAGGAACCAGATCTTGCCAATAACAGACTCTACCAGGCCTCAAAACAGCAGGTAAGTCAGCCTTCTGCACCACTTACATGTAGGGATTTGAGCGTGCATAAGGTAACATCTTGGGGCAGACTGATTAGGCACTTGCAGTCTGTAAGCACTTGCTAAGTAGGGAGAAATAAATCACATCACAGGGCATCTATAGGGGTTGATAAATGTATTTAAAATATAGGAGTGATAAACAAGCAAGACAAGGGTGTTTGAGCAAAAGAGAGGGGAAAGAGAGCAAAAGAAATGGGGGAGAGAGAGCAAATGGAGGGGGAGAGAGAGCAAAAGAGAGGGGGAGAGAGCAAAAGAGAGCAGGAGGGAGCAAAAGAGAGGGGAGAGAGAGAGCAAACGAGAGAGAGATAGGAGCAAAAGAGAGGGGAGAGAGCAAAAGAGAGGGGGGAGAGGGAGAGCAAAAGTGAGGGGAGAGAGAGAGCAAAAGAGAGGGGGAGAGAGAGAGAGCAAAAGAGAGGGGGGAGAGAGAGCAAAAGAGAGGGGGAGAGAGAGCAAAAGAGAGGGGAGAGAGAGCAGAAGAGAGGGGGAGAGAGAGCAGAAGAGAGGGGGAGAGAGAGCAAATGAGAGGGGAGAGAGAGAGCAAAAGAGAGGGGGGAGAGAGAGCAAATTAGAGGAGAAAGAGAGAGCAAATGAGAGGGGAGAGAGCAAATGAGAGGGGAGGGGGAGAGAGCAAATTTGAGGGGGGAGGGAGAGCAAATGAGAGGGGAGAGAGAGATCAATGAGAGGGGGAGGGGGAGGGAGAGCAAAAGAGAGGGGGAGAGAGAGCAAAAGAGAGTGGAGAGATAACAAATGAGAGGGGGAGAGAGCGCAAAAGAGAGGTGAGAGAGAGCAAAAGAGAGACAGAAAAAGAGAAGGCGAGAGAGAGCACAAAAGAGAGGGGGAAAGAGAGCAAAAGAGAGGGGGAGAGAGCAAAAGAGAGGGGGAGAGAGAGCAAAAGAGAGGGGAGAGAGAGAGCAGAAGAGAGGGGAGAGAGAGCAAATGAGAGGGGAGAGAGAGAGCAAATGAGAGGGGGGAGAGAGAGCAAATTAGAGGGGAGAGAGAGAGCACATGAGAGGGGAGAGAGCAAATGAGAGGGCAGAGAGAGAGCAAATTTGAGAGGGGAGGCATAGCAAATGAGAGGGGAGAAATAGAGCAATCAGAGGGGGAGGGAGAGAAAAAGAGAGGGGGAAAGAGAGCAAAAGAGATTGGAGAGATAACAAAAGAGAGGGGGGAGAGAGCGCAAAAGAGAGGGGGAGAGAGAGCAAATGAGAGACAGAAAAAGAAAAGGGGAGAGCTCAAAAGAGAGGGGGAGAGAGAGAGAGCAAAAGAGAGGGGGAGAGATTGAGCAAAAGAGAGGGGAAAGAGAGCAAAAGAGAAGGGGGAGAGAGAGCAAATGGAGGGGGAGAGAGAGCAAAAGAGAGGGGGAGAGAGCAAAAGAGAGGGGGGAGAGAGCAAAAGAGAGGGGAGAGAGAGAGCAAAAGAGAGGGGTAGAGGGAGAGCAAAAGAGAGGGGGAGAGAGATAGAGCAAAAGAGAGGGGGGAGAGAGAGCAAATGAGAGGGGGAGAGAGAGCAAAAGAGAGGGGGAGAGATAGCAAAAGAGGGGGGAGAGAGCAAAAAGAGAGGAGGGAGAGGGAGCAAAAGAAAGGGGGAGAGAGAACAAAAGGGGTGGTGAAAGAATCCACCTGGATGGCAGGGTGGTGAAAGAATCCACCTGGATGCAACGTAAGCTGCATCCAGGTTGATTCCAAAAATGGGAGGGTGGTGAAAGAATCCACCTGGATGCAGATCCTAGCACCACCCTTTGGAATTCACCTGGATGGCAGGGTGGTGAAAGAATCCACCTGGATGCAGCATAAGCTGAATCCAGGTGGAATCTAAAAATGGCAGGGTGGTGAAAGAATCCACCTGGATGCAGCGTTACCTTGATACCTTTGTATGCTTACCTTGCTCTCAAGACCAAGCATACTTACCTTGATACCTGTGCATGCTCATGTGCTCCTGAGACTAAACATACTTACCTTGATACCTGTGTATGCTCACCGTGCTCTTGAGACCAAGCATACTTACCTTGATGCCTGTGTAGGCCCACCTTACTCCTGAGACTAAGCATAATTACCTTGATACCAGTGTATGCTCATCTTGCTCCTGACTTTGAAGTCAAGCATGCTTATCTTGCTCCCAAGTATGGTCACCTGGATTCTGAAAGTGATGCAGAATAAACTGATACTGGTAAATGTTCACCTTTTTCCTGAAACTGTGTCTTGCTGAGAAACCTGTGTCTACCATACCAGTGTCAGCCTTCTTCAGATCAGCTGTGCCTGCTGTACTTAATAGGTATTACTGTGTTACTCTCACCTTTTACTGCTCTAATCAAACACCATTGTCTTATGGACTTTGTTTCTGCTAAAGACTTTAGTGATTTGAATAAGGCCTTTTCTGTGATCTGCACTACCTACTGTTCCTTTTATTTATCTAACAGTAAAAGCTTTAAAGAAAGATTTTAATTAGTCTTGTCTATCTGTTCCTGCATTCTGAGTTCCACATACAATCTTAGCCCTCACAATAAATAAATTTTAATGTATTTATAAACTGTTTAAGGCAACATTAATTTTTGCCCTAACTCTTTACGCGAGGACTTCAGTTGTGCTAAACTGACGCGCAAATTTTTTTTTGTGTGCTCCTGCGGTCACATTATGCTGCGGCACAATATTTTAATATTTTGCATGCTGACCTTAGGGTGCCACTTGTAATCTAGTCTTTAGTTTTTTTGCTTATTTGGGGCTAGATTATGAATGGAGCGCTACTCGCATGCTAACTTCTCTAGAAGTAATTTTTTTCTGTGTGTTGGGTAGTGCGCGTAGAAGTTGAAATTAAAAAGTTTTCGTATGAGCGCTATCCGGGTGTGCACATAGACTTCAATAGAGTGCGAAAAGTAGAAAAAAAACACCCTTACTCGTGTGCTAACCCGATATGAAATATTAATATTTCCCATTCCAATGTTCTTCACATAGAAGACTATTTTATTCATAAATACATATTTCTATAGATATATCTGATGGTCTTTAGGCAAAATATGTATCTATATACAGTTGTGCTCATAAGTTTACATACCCTGGCAGAATTTATGATTTCTTGGCCATTTTTCAGAGAATATGAATGATAACACAAAAGCTTTTCTTTCACTCAAGGTTAGTGTTTGGCTGAAGCCATTTATTATCAATCAACTTTGTTTACTCTTTTTAAATCATAATGACAACAGAAACTACCCAAATGACCCTGATCAAAAGTTTACATACCCTGCAGGTGATTTTGGCCTGATAACATGCAGACAAGTTGACACAAAGGGGTTTCAATGGCTATTAAAGGTAACCATCCACACCTGTGATCTGTTTGCTTGTAATTAGTGTGTGTGTATAAAAGGTCAATGAGTTTCTGGACTCCTGACAGATCCTTGCATCTTTCATCCAGTGCTGCACTGACATTTCTGGATTCTGAGTCATGGGGAAAGAAAAAGAATTGTCAAAGGATCTGTGGAAAAAAGGTAGTCAAACTGTATAAAACAGGAAAGGGATATAAAAAGATATCCAAGGAATTGAGAATGCAAATCAGCAGTGTTCAAACTCTAATCAAAAAGTGGAAAATGAGGCGTTCTGTTTGATAACATACTGCATTCATCTTGCCATCAATTCTGACCAAATTTACTGTACTGTAGCTCACACATCCCCAAAACATCAGTGATCCACCTCCGTGTTTCACAGTAGGAATGGTGTACCTTTCATCATAGGCCTTGTTGACTCCTCTCATTATTCTCTGAAAAATGGCCAAGAAATCATTAATTTTGCCAGGGTATGTAAACTTATGAGCACAACTGTACAGTATATGTGAAATGGATAGTGTGTTTTGGCTTGCACTGTGTGTTTTGTAAATAGTTATTTTGCCCTTTTAAAGTTGCTCCTGATGTATTTCAAAGGCAGCTTAGTCTGGAGATTCCACTATCATCAATGGAATAAGTTGTAAAGGGTGAGAGTTAAGGGTCCCAAACTGTAGCGCTCATAGAATGGAGGAAACATAAAAAAACAAAACAAATTATGGTGCAGTATGAATATACTAGAACACAATATAGTACAAAAAGTAATAATGATGCTCACCTTTTTTGGACCTCAAACATGCGAGGTATGTGAGGAGCATTGAGGGGAATTAATCCCTGTCAGTGTTAAAGGTGTTTATCCCTTGGTGACCTGCTTGAGTATGGTACTTTTTTCTTGCACCTACAACACTAAAAAGAACTTTCTTCTGTCTCCCTGTGTATTTTCCTCAGCTTCTATTGCACCAACGCTGAAGCTCTATCCCTGCACCTGCAGAGCGAACGTTGACGTCCCTTGACTGACAGCTGCAAAGTGATGTACTGTGTACTATACTATAGTATACTGTACTAATATTCATACTGCACCATAATTTGTTTTTTGTTTAGGTTTCCTCCATTCCTTGAGCGCTACAGTCTGGGACCCTCAACTCTCACCCATATATATATATATGACTACATATAGGTATAGATATATACAGATATCCCATATTATAAAAAGCCAGGTATGTTTGTCCGATGCAGTCATACGTAGTAGAGACTGCAGCACGAGACAAACATACCTGGCCATAAGGAAGGATCAGCAGTGACCACTGTGAGGATCAGACAGCAGAGAGGGTGAGCGGGAGCGGGCGGGTGGGAGCTGGGGTGACGAGGGCAGGTTTGGTGGGAGCATGGCCGGGTGTGAAGCTTTTTTTTTTTTTTACATAACAAATTATTGATGTCTGTTTTTAGTTCAGTGGTACAGAAGGCCACATAAAAATATTTGGAATGCCAGATGTGGTCTTTAGGCAGTAGTTAGTCCTAGTTTAGTATGTCCTTTTGCAATGGTTGTTGATAGATAAGGATTTAAAAATATAAACTAAGTCATGCTAAGTAGTAGCATTTGACAACAGAGTATTGTGGAACTTGTAGTCACCAGGAATATTATTTTATTATATTATAATATTCTGTGGGGGCTGGCAGTTTTAATTTAATAATTTTCATGCTTTCTAAAAAACTAAAAAACTCAAGCCTCAAACACACTCTTACATTAAATGGTGTATTTTTATATATATATATATATATATATATATTACATATATATATATACTGTATATACTGTATATACTATATATATATATATATATATATATATATATATATATAAATTGTAGTAATAGCGCAGTCCCACTCGCTTAAGAAGATATAGTACCAGGGTGCAAAACCATTACATACCGTTAGCAACCTCTGATCTAAAATTATTGGATCCTGTGTGTGAGTATATATATATATATATATATATATATATATAATATAAATTAATGTATATATTCAGTGCTTTTTTCATAAAAGAAAAACTGCCGGTGCTCTCAAAAATAAAATAAAAAAAAATGGTTCCTGTATTCATTGATTATTGATTGATATATTGTTATTTACAAGGCTTGATATATTTTGCAGCCCCCTCTTGTGAAAACTAGAGTACATGTTGATTACAAATTATTACAAATATCACCTGTTATGAGATGGCAGAGGTGAATACCCCCCCACAAAATAAGCCCTGCATATGTATATTTATACAACAGCATTTAAAATATTATTCGCTAAGTGATGGGTTAAATTTAATCAAACACCTTTCAACTTAATTGAACCTGTTTTATCTATCCTGGGTGTGAATACACATAGTAGTGCTAGCTGATTCTTCATTGTTCAACCCAGTTTGCCCAGTAAACATAATTAAGTATAATTACTAAGGAATTATACACCTTCGAAAATAAACTTGATGTGAATCAAATTAAATAACATGTTTATTTCCTCTGTCATTTACTATTTACATTTTGCTTTAAATACAAATTTGTTTAGTTTATCTTTCCAGTGGTGATACTTTTGAATAAATCAGAATACTAGTGAAATAATTTGTTTTATTTCCCTTCAGGAATATCTTCTTTAAATATCCCCAGAAGCTTTTGCACTGATAAACCACCTTAGTCTCGTTCACTTGTCTACTGAAATGTATCAAAGAATAAAAAGTATGCAAAGTATCCACTGAAATTCTCTGCAATATTGCTGCATTGCCTGAATCACCTGTTTTATTTTCTATAAAAATAAATACTTTCTTCACAAAACTACCGACAAGAGACTACAGTCCCCAGCTGGGCTTGGGCAGGCAGTGTTGCCTAAAATAATCTATCCATGGAAACCTCTTGTTTGTGCAAACCCCAGCACCCCAGTACTGCTCTCAATCAGCCAATAATATCCTCTTTCTTGGTCAATAATACATGAGATTTTAAGCACTTTGGAGCAGTGCACTCCTTCTCCTGCATCCATTTACATTGTCTAATTTTAAGTTTAATTGTATTGTACTTTACACCAGATGGTAATGTACATAGCTCTGCCAAATACAGTGAAGGTTTAGAAATAAATATTAAAAAGAATTATTTGGATGTTCATATTTATGTTAAAGAGACATTGAACTGATGGACACACCTACAACAGAATTGTTACTACTCAACGTGCTATTGGTTTTACTCCTTTGCCTGCAGCTCTCTTAAAGAGCTGTTTTCATGTTTAAAAAATGAATAGGTGCCAATTTGTGAAGCGCCACATCTTCATACTAGGCACTGCCATCTTTCAGCTTAGGTATTCTTGCATTTTGTGACAGAAGCAGACATTCACAGATTAATGAAGTTGCCAACTCACTATCTCTTCCACTCTCTCCTTTTATCACACACACATACACACCACAGACACAAACTCTTGCTCTCTCTCACACACATACACTCACACACACAAACATACTCTCTCTCTCTCTCTTACACACACCACACAAACTCTCTCTCTCTCTCTCTCTCTCTCTCTCTCTCACACACACACACACACCACACACACAAACTCTCACTCTCTCTCACATACACCACATACACAAACTATCGCTCTCCCTCACACACATACACATACACACCACACACACAAACTCTCTCTCTCTCTCACACACACACACACACACCACACACACAAACTCTCACTCTCTCTCACATACACCACATACACAAACTATCGCTCTCCCTCACACACATACACATACACACCACACACACAAACTCTCTCTCACACACATACAGACATACACACCACACACATATACATACCACACACACAAACTCTCTCTCACACACACATACACACCACACACACAAATTCTCTCTCTATCTCTCACACACAAAAACTCTCTCTCTCTCTCTCTCTCTCTCTCTTTCTCTCTCACACACACACACACACACCACACACACAAACTCTCTCTCTCACACACACATATACACCACACATACAAACTCTCTCACACACACACCACACACACAAACTCTCTCTCTCTCACACACACACACCACATAAAACTCTCTCTCTCTCTCATACACATGCACACAAACTCTCTCTCACAGACACATACACGCCACACACACAAACTCTCTCTCTCTCACATATACACACACACGCACAAACTCTCTCTCTGTCTCTTTCACACACACACCACATAAACAAACTCTCTCTCTCTCACACACACATATACACACCACACACACAAACTCTCTCTCTCTCACACACACAAACTCTCTCTCTCACACACACACATACACACCACACACACAAACTCTCTCTCTCACACACAAACTCTCTCTGTCTCTCTCTCACACACACACACACACCACAGACAAACTCTCGCTCTCTCTCACACACACATCACACATACAAACTCTCGCTCTCTCTCACACACATAAACACCACACACACAAACTCTCTCTCTATCTCACACACAAGCTCTCACTCTCTCTTACACACACACACCACACATACAAACTCTCTCTTTTATACTCTTTTACTCTCTCTCTCTTTTTCTCTCTCACTCTCTCTCTTTTTCACACCCACTCTCACTCCTTTTCTGTTTGACAATAAGGGATTAAATAAGAGTTTAAAATTAGAGTACATATGCCTCTGTATCTTTTTTTCATGATGTCAACAAACAAATAAACATGCCAGGGTAACAAAAAAGTGAATCTGTCTTCAGTAGAGAAAAGCATGAGTGCTGACAAAGAATCTTCACTGGGTGACTGATTCTGAATTTGCTTTTCATTGCACATTCAGTGACTCAGTACTGTTGTAATGTGATGTCTATATAGGAGAATAAATACCTTAAACCCAAGAGAATGAACCACTAAATATAAAGCTCCCAATCTAAACTGCACCTTTCTAAAAAATTGTAGAAGGACCTTGCAGCAGAGATACCCTTAGCATTTGCAGAGCCCTGGGCAAGACAAATTTATGGGGCCTTACAGCCCAGTGCTCTTATTCCCCCCTATATGGCACACCCCTGTCCCAACATTTAGTGTTACCTGTATAAAGAATAACAGTATATATTACACCTCCTAATACTATAAACACTTCTTCATAAATTAAATACAGGATATACATTGCGCCTTCTCATGCCCTCACCCCTGAAAGTGTGAGGCCTTGGGCAAGCCTGCCTTGCAGTACTGATGATAAGTGATTTAAGGTGCACAGTAGAAACCATAATAAAACTACACAGCACATGCAAAGATCGCTATGACATTCATATTTATAATACAAAATTCAAAGAGTATTATTTTCCTTATTCTAAAATTAGTCTCCCCGTCTTTGGGCTGAACAGTGGCATTGCACGGGTGTATCTCAAATTTCTCCTGTAGGTCTGGCGTATTTTGTAAACATTTCCCCCCGCTGATCCTGCTGTGTAAAATACACACAATACTTATTACCCTAATAGAGAAACAAATGTATACACAAATAGAGGTAATTCTAAGATACTATACACTAAAAGCAGAGTAATCTGATGTGCATTGGCTACAGGATTTAAAGGGATATTCCAGTCAAAATGTAAATGCACATATATGAATTACATCTTTGAATAGAAACATATTTTCAATGTGCATATATTGGCAAAAAAACTGCTAGTAAAAGTTATTACTATTTTAGTGTTAACATTTTTTCTCTTCATGTGCATGTGAAGCATAGCTAGATATTCTCAGTGCACCAGCAATTTAAATACTGCAGCTGCTCAGAGAGCCAGTGGGGCTTGTAATCATGTCAGCTATAAACAAATTTGGTCATTACCAGAGGATACAAACACCTTAGGCTCTCTGAGCAGGTGCACGGTGCATACTTAAATACACTTTTGATACAGCTATAGCTTTTATTATTATTATTTTTGCTAATACATGTATATTACACAAATTCTTCTATTCAAAAGTGAAATGCATCCATGTGTATTCCAATTTTGGCTAGAATGTCCCTTTAATTTTTAAAATATGTCTCCTTCTCCCTGTTAACTTTATTCTCTCCCAGCTAAATTTCCCTTTTCAGCAAGCGTCTTTACTTTCTATGGTAGACATCTCACAACTCACAGGGATATCCCTATTTTTTTCTGAATCATGAAAGTTTAATTTTGGCTTCCCTATTTCTTTAACTATAGCTTTAGCACCTTTGCACAGGTTAAATACATAGTTATATGCAAGCAAAAGAGCAATTGAAAAATGCTTTAACACATTAGAACATTTTTATTTTTCACTTGTATGTCCCTTTAACATACACTGAAACAAAACATACTGTGCTAATGTATGCATCGCTGGCACCCATAGCAGTAAAAGAGTTAATAAGTGCAGAGAAAGCAGTAGTGGGAAATGAACCTAGAGCTATCAGTGTTATTGCCTCTGCTAAAAAGAGGCGCACAGCAAATCAGTTATAGAAAAAAAAAGAGATTGTTCCCACAGACGCTGTAATGAAAAGCAGAAATTCAAATCGGCCCCTATCAATAAAGCAGATGTTAAAGGCTGTTCTTTTCCTCACAATAGTTAAATCTGAGAAACTGCCAACTAGCAGAAATATCCTCACAGGGAGAAAGAGAAACAAATGATACAAGGAACTGTGTGGATGAGGGTGGATTATCCAGATCCTTATGCGAAGAGAAAAAAAATAAAAGAAAGAGAAGAGAAATTCACATATATTAAGGGATCTGGCAAACAAAAGAAGGGCAGCATATTTTATAGAAAGGGTGGTTGGTTGTGACATGAACCAGGTCACTGAACATTGTTAGGAGATGCCAGGACAGATATGAAGGTGGTCTGTGATCTAGAGACCACTAAATGCAGTGTGCAGATATCCTTATAAATTGTCTCCCTACACCGCCCCACTAATGCAACTGATGCATGTATGCTGAGAGAGTGATGGCTTATAGGTCAAAACCCTTATTTGTATGCACAGCGCATAGGGCGTTGTGGGGCTTAAAAATCATTGGTCAATGAGGGGAAAAAGTTACCCGAAGATAAAATTAAAGGGACATAAAACTCATTATTTTATAAATGCATAGTGATATCAGTAACTAGTCCAAATCTTTCGGAAGCAATATTCAGGGAAATTAATTTCCCTGAATATTCGTCTGCTACACTATTTTGTTATTTGTTTGGTTTTAAAATAAACGAATAATGAATATTCATGGAACATTTTCATTCATTTTCATAAATGAATGTAAATGTTCCTTAGCTTTCACCTGTAGCATTATACTTACCTCTAGCACCCTGGAGAGCTGCGCTAACCCTGATTTTCCTTCTCAGGGCCCCTGGCCGCACTAATAGAAGGCTTAGCGCAGGGGACCCCAGGGCCTGCATTAAAGGACCTAGGATCTTCTGCGCTAAGCCTCCTATTAGCGTAGCCTAGGGCTCTGAGAAGAAGGATCAGAGTTAGAGCAGCTCTCCAGCTGTAAGCACAATGGTATCTATAAGGCACACATGAACTAGCAGTGTCTAGCTGTGAACAAAACTGTCAAAAGCACTTGGAGAAAAGAGGCAGCAATCAAGGGATTAGAAATTAGCATATGAGCCTACCTAGGTTTAGCTTTCAACAAAACAATACCAAGAGAACAAAGAAAATGTGATGACAAAAACAAATGGGAAAGTTGCTCAGAATTGCATGCCCTACTGGCTAACTGTCCCTTTAAAGAAAACAAATACTGACAAATTTCATTAGTATTTTTTTTGTTTTCTTTAAATTTTGTTGATGCATCAGTTTGGATATTCAATTCCTGAAATTGAAACGAATATCTGTTTTTCGTTACAAATTTGCATTCGTAACAATACAAATGACCATCTCTAGTAATTAAACGCTGTATCGTGAGAAGTCTGCATGCAAAAAGTACTTTAAAAGGATCTGACCTGTCACTTTAATAGCTAAAACTTGCATTGTTTTTCAGTCCAGGGGCACACAACTTGAGAATCCTTTTGACTTTTTATCCTACTGTGGTGGCCAATTGGGGACAGATATAAATATGCTAAGCACATATCAAGCAATCACAGTGTAAAATGTAGCAGTCTGATTTCCATATTTTTATCATTTTTTTTTGCTGGATATTTCTTAGGTTTGGGGAATATTGTTCTAGATTAAAGGGACATATGTATAGTAACATAATAGACGAGGTTGAAAGAAGACAGTCCATTGAGTTTATCCTATACAATAAAAAAAGTTGCCACTTAACTTACATTATTACAATTTGAAAGACGACCAATTTAACACACGCAATCTTGACCCTGAATTCTGTTTTAACCAACAATTTATCTACTCAGTATTTCTGTGGTATAAAAATCAGTTAAACACATTAAAACTTAAAACCTGTTCAAATGTCAGGTGAAACAAACAGGAAATGCATAATTATGTTTAACAGGGTCTTGAGACTGTACTGCTCATTGGCTGACAGAGACAATTACCACATAAAAAATGGTTTAGTCAGCACCGGAGCATCTGCTTTTCAACAATTGTAATATATGAGCTTAAAAGGTTTCCAATTTTAGGGGGAAATTACCAGTCTGTTCAGTTTTTAATAGATGGTAAAAGCTTGATTTGTCTCTCATCTGCTGATTTGTTTTTTTAAGTAAACATAGACTGGAGGGAATTTCTTGCTCTATGGAGGGGAGCATGACAAATTTACCAGATACAAGTTGTTGGACCAATTCGAAGAAGGGAGCTCTTCCAATAAAAAAAGCAATGTGTGGAAGGATCAACCAACAGAAAATGACTGGTGATTTAAATCTGCAGGGGCTGTGCAGCCCACTCAACCAAGCTAAAACATAGTTAACTGTGTTTAGGACCAATCTGTCACAGAGAGGTCAGGCTTTGAAAGGGTCATGGAAAATCTGCCAGTTATATTGGCCTTTTCTGTAGCATATTATGGCAGCTATATTTTTACCAGAGAGAAGAAATGCAGCAGAAACCACTAGTATATTATGTGTGTAATTCCCTTCTTACTAATCACATCATTTATATAGAGAATGAAAACATGATTGCTGCAAACTGGATTTTGTCATCCAGTCCTGCTTGATATTGTTATACCAATAGCAAACAACTACCCTTTCCTACCCCCTATGAAGCAAATAAATAATACAGGCACCAAGAACCTGAGAGACTGGCAGTGCAAATTCATCGCCAATTAATTTTGCAGGCAAGCAGAGCTTTTAACGCCGGTAAAAAAAAAAAAATGGTAATACCCAGGGGAAAAAACTTCTGGCAGGCACCCAGCTGCTGTCAGCACTACTCTGGATTGTAGCCAGATCCCGGGGGGAGAATTCTGCAACAAGGTAATTTCATGTTGAGGCTGGTTTTTTTTCAGGAGCAAACAAACAGAGAGGAACAGGGAGGGAGGAAGTATTTTTTTTTTCTGTAGAAAACTATACCCATCTGCTCTTGAAAGTGGATTTTCATTGAACATTAATTATTCTTTGTATCCAATAGATCATAACCTATATACACTGTACATTTTAAGGAAAGAATGGTTTAATTCATTCTACATGGGATAAATAAAAAAAAAAAAGATTTATTTCATATTCTTCAAGATATTATTGCATTTTAATGAGAAACTAGATTAAACTAGATTAACTAGTTTAAACTAGATTAACATTGCAATATACTACGGATAAAAAAGTTTAAGGGACAATAAGCACTAAATAAATATAATACATAAAATGATATATTCCCTAAAATATATTAGTTGTTTACATATTGAAAAAATAAATGGTAAGCTTTAGTATTAATAAAGGAAACCAATAGGTGCCAGCATATTGTAACCTAGACTTCATTCTCTGCTAAAGGACCAATTAGGGATAGTTATACATTTGTGACTAGAGTGTGAAACCAATGACCATGTGGAATAGTCTGTATTTTCCACTTCTAATAGGAATTGGAAAGCTCACAATTTTAAGTCTATGGCCCCCATGTACTAAGAAAGCCCGCCCCCTTCTCTAGCGTGACCAATCGCGTGAGAGAAGGGACTGTCAATTACAGAGAGTGAGCGATCTCTCAGGGATTTCCCCTCATGATCTCAGAGGTGGTGTAGTGTGTAACAAGAAAATGTCTAATGACCGATGCTTCTTACATTGTGGGAAGCAGGCTCGCATATGCGAACCTGCCCCACAATGGCTCCTGAGCATCTTTTGCTGCTTAGTACTTAAAGCCCTTAAATTACAGTAAAACGGGGGGAAAAATAAAAAATTAAAGTACATTGAAAAGTGTTATAATCTCCAATCCTTGAATCTCCTTAAATGTATAAAATTTAGATAACGATATTGTCAGAACCTTGCTGGATTGGCGAGAAATCATTGTACAGGTCTCAAAAGAGCAGTACAAGTAGAACTGGGACTAAACTTATTATATATCCGACTGAAATTCTGAGGCTTTTGTAAAAATTATCCTTTTGAAGAGATTGCAAATTACAATTATTTTAGTGTAAGTTAAAGGTACAGTCTACTTGATTTTTTTAATTGTTTAAAAAGATAACGCTTTTACTACCAATTCCCCAGCTTTGCACAAGCAACATTGTTATATTGATATACTTTATAACCTCTAAATCTCTGCCTGTTTTTAAACCCCTGCAGACCCCCTTTTATGCATTTTATTAGCTTTTCACAACCAGAGAGATTTGTAAAAAGCACCGAGCTAAGGGGGCAGTCTGCAGAAGCTTAGACAGAAGGTAATCACAAATTAATTTAACAGTGTTGGTTATGCAAAGCTGGGGAATGGGTAATAAAGGCATTATCTATTTTTTTAAACAATAACAAATTTCAAGTAGACTGTCCCTTTAACTCTATTTTTTTACATACAGTACCTTTTCTATCTGTTTTATGCTAAATCAGCAAGACTTGTGCAAGTAAGATGCTCAGAGAATACGATGAGAGTGAGAGAACCTCAAACATGCCCGAAGAATGCTGTTGTTTTACATGGAAAACATACAAAAGTATGATCATAATTTGTAAAAATCATACTCCAAATTAAATTAAAATGTAGTGAACCATGTTAAAAGAACACAAAAGTACAAAAAGAAAATGCTCTAATATGTTAAAGCATTTCACAATTTCACATGCAGAGAGATTAAACACATAGTTAAAGTCAGCCCAAGAGCAACAATGCATTACTAGTAGTTAGCTGTACACAGCTGGTGAGTCAATGACAATAGACATATATGTGTAACCACTAATCACCAGCTAGTACCCAGTAGTTAGGATATGTACATATTATTTTTCAACAAAGTATACCAAGAGAACAAATTTGGTAATAAAAGTAAATTTAAAAGTGGCTTGAAATGGTTTGTTTTATCTGAATAATGATAGTTTTCTTTTGATTTTTGCATCCCTTTAAAGTAAAACTTCCCTTTTTCGAATCCTATGAAGGACCTTATAGTCACTGATGGGTCCTTTACATAACCTCAGAATAGTGAAGAGTTTATAAGAATCTATAAAAACAGACTTGAGCTTTTTGAAAGTAACAAGACTAAAGTTTGCATCTTGGGGAATGAGATGAGAGTACTAGGCATTGGGTAAAATTCATTAACAGATATCTCCAGTCCCTCTAGTCTCACTGCTTCCTATATCACACTTGCTAACATTGCTTGGATAATAGTATCCTGAACCAGGAGTCGAGGGCTAAGTCAGGGAGGGTGGATACTCATCCTCTATGCAGATAACTGATACAAAGTATAAACAAGTGAGAGAGCTTTAGTGGATAAGCTTCAGAGAATAACATAGAACTGTAAAGTTGTAAGGTCTTATGAGGGTTTTAGGGAATTTTTAAATGCAGTAATTTGCTGCTTGCCTCAAAATGTGCCATTTCTTTATGTCTAGTTTATAGACATAAATAGAGGTAATTCCAAGATTTGGGGCCTGTTCCCACTATCTTAGGGAGAACGTCATATCCAGACTCAGCCCAGGACTCATCCAAGTGCAAACTGATATGCATATACTGTATTTGCAATTGAATGCTTGTTCATATAACCATGCTTTTATACTTCTATGTTATTTAATAAAGTTTTGAAATTTAAAAAAAAAATACATGGTAAAATTAAAGAGACATTATACACCAATTTTCATATAACTTCATGTAATAGACACTACTTTAAAGAGGAATATGCACAGATATTGATCTAAAATCCAGTATAAAATCTTTTAAAAACTTACTTAGCAGCTCCCACTTTAGCACTGTTGATGAGGTTAGGCTGGGACAGTCACTGAAATGGGCTAAGAAAGCAGACCAGACACTCACCCCTCCCCCTCCCCTGCAAATGAAAAGACCCTTACGCAAACAGGAGCAAGCAGGAATCTGTAGACTTCAGTCTATGGGGTAGATTTAACAAGGCCCGAATGGCCTTTGTTACCCTTGTTTTCGCGTGAGCCTTCAGGCTCGCTAGAAACAGCAGTTATGAAGCAACGGTCTAAAGACCGCTGCTCCTTGACTTGTCTGCTGCCTCTGAGGCTGCGGTCTTCAATCCGCCCGATCTTATATGATCGGGCTGATTGACACCCCCTGCTAGCGGGCGACTGGCCGCAAATCTGCAGGGGGCAGCATTGCACAAGCAGCGATATGTCTGTCGGAAATGATAAGCTACGTTGTATCATGTTGGACAGACATTGGTAAATCTACCCCTACATCTTATACTTTGGGACTTGGTTAGTAGTCTGAAAATCAGCACAATATTTAAAAAATAAGCAAAGCTATACATTGTTACAAAAGCACTCCCAGGTGGGCTATATAAATGGACCATCTACAAAACATGTATGCAAAGAAAAATCTAGTGTACAATGTCCCTGTAAGTTAGCTGGGAAGTGGTAAGGGGTCGATTTATCAAGCTGCAGTGGACAGGGGCGCACCTGTCCGCCGCAGGTCGCCTCTGGTGGGCTAAATTACGCTGCCAGAATCCAGCATTGCACATGAGTGCTATTTTGTGCTTGCGTGCAATCCTACCCGCGCACAGCCAATAACGTGAGGGCAGGAGCTGTCAATCTCCATGGTCAGACGAGACCAGGAGATTGAAATTCACCACCAAAGGGGTGGCAAAAGGTTAGGGAAGCAGCGGTCTGATGAACGCTGTTTGTTAATTATGGACAGCAGGCTCTCTTGTGAGAACCTGCAGTCGTAGGCAGGCAAAGCCTGTCAAAGGGGTTGATAAATCGACTCCTTATTAATGCCTTTGGTCTGGAATGTTTTTGGGTTTTTTCCCTCTAAAAATAGCAGTCATAAAATAAGACATTTTCTTTATTTATGTATTTATTTAAAGTTCAGACACATGCACTGAACATCCTGCTATAAACTCCTATTTTTCTATGCTTTAAGGACAATTTGAACAAAGTCTTTGGATTCAATGTTTCTTTGTACCTCTTTCTAGGTTTGTAAACAGGCAGTATTTTTAAGTTGTATTTTTAATCTATGTACACAGATATGTCTCTTTAATTTATAAATAAAGCCACAAATAACCCTTTTGAGTATAGCTAAACTCCTCTGTAAAAAGAGGTTAATCCCAAAACCTCTCGATAAAGTATAAAAACTCCAAAAACTCCAAAACAATAATACAAGGTGTACCTAAAAAGGTCAGTTATACAATTGAAAGATGATGTTAATTGGTGTAAGTCATCTGATTCAAGTGTTTATTTTAAAATAAAAATATTTATTTCTAAAAGAACCATAACAATGAGCTAATATATTCGGTTGAGTATCCAATAAACATACAAATTTGTTAAAATCAGAATGCCACCGGTGGTCTTCTTAATTGAAGATACTGAATAATGTTTTAAAGGGACACTGAACCCAAATTTTTTCGTTTGTGATTCAGATAGAGAATGCAGTTTTAAACAACCTTCTAATTAATCCTATTATCAATTTTTCTTCATTCTCTTGCTTTCTTTATTTGAAAAAGAAGGCATCTAAGTTATTTTTTTGGTTCAGAACCATGGAAAGCACTTGATTATTGGTAGGGGAATTTACCCACCAATCACCAAGAACAACACAGTGTGTTCACCAAAAATGGGCCGGCATCTAAACTTACATTCTTGCATTTCAAATAAAGATACCAAGAGAATGAAAAGAATTTGATAATAGGAGTAAATTAGAAAGTTGCTTAAAATTGCATGCTCTATCTGAATCACAATAGAAAATTTTTTTGGGTTCAGTGTCCTTTTAATGATCAAGTATCAAAATGTTGTTGAAGATTGTTGCTTAAAAATTTTGCTAAAAAAAAATTGCAACTGAATTGTGAAAGTTTTGACTTGTCCCTTTAATGTAAACAAGGGATATCAAGGAAACAAAGGACATTTGATAACAAAAGGAAAATGGAAAGCTGTTCAAAATGACATGCTCTATCCAATTCATTAAGGTTTAATTTTGGCATTGTTTCTTTAAATTATTTTATTTAATATATGCATCAAAACTATTCATTGCATTGCTAAACACATGCATGGAGAATAAATGTTGTAAAAGCAGTGGAATCTCCAGAAATTTCTTATGGGGTGGGGGGAGGGTTCCAGGAGCCCCACCAGTAATTTTTGTACAAGATTTAACATGTTATGGGTGGGGCTAAGATTTCATGGCGGAATTTCCCGTTATCATGGTGGAATTTCCCTTCCAACGGGCACCATTGGGCATGTCGCAGACATAGTGGTGGTGGGAAGCCACTGTTGGGGGAGCACATGGGGGGCTAGCCATTATACTGGAGGGGGCTAGTGCCTCCTCTGCCCCTGCCAGCAATGCCCCTGTTTGTATTGTATTGAAAAGCAAGAAAAATAAATAATGAAAGTGCATTCGAGATATTTGTTTTTAAATTATATCAAACTTAATATTCCATAGAGAAAAAAAATTGAACTTAATTTTGCTTTAACTTCCCCAAAACACTCATTCACATGCCTGTCATCATAAGATTTCAGTTTTAATTTACTATCACCATATTTTTGGGAGGTGAATTCTGTGAATGTGCTATCTGACGTACACAATAGGTGCGAGGTCAATGTCTTATACCTGTAAACATAGAGGGTAAAGGGGGCATAGAAAGGAGCATAAGTTGACTTTTAAAAAATAAATTTAAATGAATATTCTGATGCAAAAATGACACACTCTGATGTGTTGGAAAGAACATACAATTTTTGCATTAGTGACCCTAGTAAATGTTTACATACCACAAGGGATATTAACCAGTATGAAATTGTAATATAAAACATTTCATTATATGAACTTAAAAAACATACAAGCTTTGCAATGAAGTTACATTATTTATATTGTCCCATTTCCTGTAATTTAACTCTAAAAACTATTGGCTTTCTAAATTACATGGGCGTCTCCATGTTTAAACTTAAGTTTTCCATTTATCTCTCCTGCTGAGGGCAATTAGGGACAGATATAGAACAGGCAATAAAAAGAATGTGCAAACAAGGCTGTGTGAAACAAATTCTGTGCTTACAGAATTTGATCGTGGTCTGGAGGGCGTTCCTAGGGTTGTAGGGATGCTTCCCAGACGCAATCCAATAATTGAAATCTCGCAATCGTGCACACATGTTCCGATGTAGACACTTTAACCCAGTCACGAAAGGGTTAAATAACTAACAGGGTTTCCACACGGTCTTGTTTGCACAATGTTTTATTGCCTGTTTTATAATTCTCCTCAGTCCAAATGGTACAGCACTGAGATAACAAGGTGGTGCAAGCTGTAAGGGTACCACACAAAACCCTTAAAATAGTAACACAGTCCAAAGAGTGCTGCTGAATTCTTTGGACTGTGTTATAATTCTCCTCAGCAAGAACGATTGATAAGGGGACAACTTAAATTTATATATGGCAACCCCATTACTTTATAGTAACTAAACCATTACAATATAATTGCAAAAATGTATTTACATATTATTTTAAGGCTAATTTGTGCTTTGAAGACATCATTATGTCTAGCATGTATTTAGTGTTTATTGTCCCTGTTTAAGCCAATAGATAAAGGCCTCAATCACTGCAGCTCAATAACAATAAACCAGTCAGGAACTAGTCAGGAGAGGAAGCTTCTTATACTTGCTAAGCAAGCAGGACTTTACCAATGTGTGTGGTAAATAAGCACATACTAAGCTATGATCAGTAATGCTAAAATAATATAATAAAGCAGATGATTTATGCAACCAAATGTTCATTATTGCAGCATTGCATTATATGTGCTCCCTTTCATAACTTATAAAGCAGTATGTACAGTATATTTTAACACCTCTCAATCTCACATATACACCTTAAAATCTTATTTAGTTCTTGCCCTCTGTTAAAGGGACACTAAACCCACATTTTTTCTTTCATGATTCAGATAGAGCATGAAATTTTAGGAAACTTTCTTTTTTTTTTTTATTATTTTTAATGATTCCAGCAGAAAAAATAAACATATATCAGGATACATTTCAAATAGCCCCAGCGGGCATTCATATATGGATTAGTACATTGAAAAAAATAATTCACAGTACAATAGATCAGACAGAAATAAGTACTAGAACCTGACATTCATAATATAGCTGAGTACGTCACTGGAGTTTTTATGTATAATAAACAAACAACCAAAAGGGAAAAAAAGAAAAAAAGGAAGAGAGAAAAAAAAAAAAAAAAAATTGTTATATAATAGAATAAAAAAAGAAAAAAATATATATTTTTTTTCTTTCCCCCTCACCCCTCCCCTCCCCCCTCCTCCGCCTCCCTACATTATCAAAGTACCAGCATTATTCCACGCAACCAACGGTCTTAATATATATTGTCTTATCTCTGTCTTAACTCCCTTCTTCCTTCCCTTACTTCTCTCCTTCTCTTTCTCGTTCCTTTCCTCTCCTATTTCCCCTAATCTTATTTTCTTTCACTATCTTTCTCCCCTTCCCATTCCCCTTCTCTCCCCCTCCCTTTCTCTCCAAACTATTCCTTAAATCCTATCTCATGTAGTAATCTCCCGGAGACCAGATACCCATAATGGGGGAAACAATCCTAATATAACCAATTCTAGAAAAGCTATCGTATTTAAAAAAGGCTGTAAAATACGCCTTTGAACCTGAAGCGGATAAGATATAATTAGCGGAAGCCAATCCATGAGAAAAACTCTGATTCTACTGTCCGTCAGAGATTTAGTGTGGAAAGATTCAAATAAAATTTGAAACTGAATTTCTTTAAGGAACTCTGTGACCCTGGGAGCTATATGATCTTTCCAGCCCTTGACAATTAATTGTCTCGCAGTTAAAATAATAGAGTTTAATATTTTTATCACACGTTTGGGACGTAAATCCGCATTAGTTAAAAAAAATATCTCCTCAGCAGCAAACGGGATCGTATCTTTATAATGTTTACTATACCAATATCTTATCTTTTGCCAGTATTGTTGAATCTTAGGACAAGACCAGAATATATGAAAAATATCAGCCCTATCCAGAGTACACCGTGAACAAGCATACTTTTGGGTGGGAAAGAATCTAGCCATTTTATCGGGAGAAAGATAGTAATTATTAACTAATTTTAAATGTGTTTCTCTCCATGATATAGAGATTTGTAATTTTACTAACTCTAGGAAGCCGCGCTCTATCCTATTCTCCTCCAATTGAGGGAAGTATCTCTTCCAGTAATTATATAATTTATCCATATTAAGTTCCCCCTGTTTAGCCAGGAGAATATCATAAATCAAAGATATTGAGGAGCGACCCAAGGAAAATTGACGAATTATATTCTTAATATCCATCCAATCCACAAACACCTCTGTATTCCACTTTTGCGAGAATATATAATGACGTAGCTGGAAATACGCAAATAAATTTGAATGGGGTAGATTACATTTATGGAATAATAGTTCTGAGGATAATAACTGATTAGAATCAAATAACTGGTAAACATATATCAGTCCTGCCTCAGCCCACAATCTAAACACTCTCTGGTTAATACCCGATATAAATTCGGGATTACCTATTATCGGGAGAAATTCAGAAAATAATGGAGAAATTTTTAATACTCGGCAAATGTTATGCCAGGCTATAATAATGTTTTTAAAAGAGATCAATTTATTGAGATTCAAAGGCAATTTTTTTACCGGACAGTGGAGAATGGCTTTTAGAGAGAAGGGAGAAATCAAGAATGTTTCCAAACCTACCGAAACAAATGTATCTATCCCTGTAATCCAATCGAAGGCCAATTTAGCTAGACAGGACCAATTATATAACCTAAAATCTGGCAAAGCGAGCCCTGCCTGAGAACGTTTCTGCATTAACCTGTTCAGGCTAATCCTAGGCTTTTTATTGCCCCATATAAATTTAGATTGCCAGGACTGTACATCACTAATATCTTTATTAGTCATTAGTAACGGCAGATTCTGGAGAAGATATAAAACTCTAGGGAAAATAATAGTTTTAATCAAATTAACTCTTGCAGATAATGAAATTGGTAAAGAGGACCAGTTTTCTAGATCATTTTTAATTTTCAACAAGACTGGAGGGAAATTTAATTTGTACCAATTTGCTGGATTTCTATGAAGAATAATACCTAAGTACCGAAAGGACTCAACTACTTTAAAAGGATGATCTCCCCAGTTGGGACCGTTCTTATGTAACCATAGGAGTTCACTCTTATCAAAATTGATTTTATATCCTGAAAAGGAGGAGAAAGCCTTAAATAATTGTAACACTATAGGAATATAATGTTGAGCCTTATCCAAAAATATTAACAAATCATCGGCATACAAAAGCGTTTTTAGTCTAATGGGACCCAATGGGATTCCTGGCAACCTATCCCGTAAAAGAATAGCAAATGGTTCCAACGCCAAATTAAAAAGCAATGGGGACAGGGGGCACCCTTGCCTAGTTCCTCTTTTGAGTGATATATACGGAGAAGAGTGACCGTTGATGCAGAGAAAGGAAATCGGATTTTTATATAAATTTTTAACAAATTCAAGAAACTGATTCTTAAATCCAAAATGCTCTAAAGCCGTAAACAAGTAATTCCAATTCACTGCATCAAAGGCTTTCTCAGCGTCTACTGTCAGAATAGCTGCTTCCCTGATCTTCTTAAATTCTTCATTTTTAGGATCTAAGTTCCAGGCATAGTCAAGAAATGTAGTAACTTTACGGATATTCTTAAGAGAGTTCCTGTCCTTCATAAATCCAGTTTGATCTGGATGTATGATCCCATCTAATAATTTAGCCAGTCTTGTCGAAACAATAGCCGTCAGCAATTTGTAATCCGCATTAAGTACAGATATAGGTCTATACGACCCAGGATCCTCCGGATCCTTACCTTTCTTTAGAATCAGAGATATGCGTGCAGCAGAAAAATAATTAGACATTAAATTACCGGAAGAAAAATAATAATTAAACAGACTAACTAGCGATAGTTTGATTTCTTCCTTCAAAATTTTATAAAACTCTACAGGAATCGCGTCTGGTCCGGGAGATTTATTAATATTAGCTGATTGTATAGCCTCTAAAACTTCCTCCTCTGAAATAGGTCTATTAAGATCTAACAGATTCTCTTCCATGACACCAGGGAGTTTCATACCAGTCCAAAAATTTGATGCATTATCCGAATTTACCTCTGATTCTGAGTACAGCCTTTCAAATACCTTAAATAAAGCTTGGCTAATCTCCTCTGTATTAGAATACTTCACATTATTAACTTTAATAGCCGAGATTAAATTCTTGCTTTTCCTAACTTTCACTACTCTAGGCAAAAATTTGGCGGAGTTCCCATAATGACCTCTAAATTATTTATTTTTAATTCTTCTTCTTGGGACCTTTGTTTTAAATAGATGTCTCTTTCCCTTTTTAATTTACAGTATCTATCCCAATTATCCTTTGTCTTGTCTTTATAGAATTTCCCGAGCGCATTTCTGACTTGAGCAGCTAATTGTAATTCCTGCTCCAAAGTTTTCTTCCTCCACATAGCTAAATAAAGTTTAATTTCCCCCCTCAATACGGCTTTTGCTGCTTCCTAAAAAACCTCTGGTTTACTAAATTGCCCCACATTGAACGTAACATAATCCTTCCACTTTTGTTTTAACCAATTGCCAAACCTAAGACTGTCAGCCAAATGCCGCGGAAAAAAAAAAGATGTATTAGGGATCTTAGGGGGGGAAATAGCCATCAATGTGAAAGAAATTACTGCATGGTCAGAAATAACAATATCATAGATATTAGCTTCAGATCTGCAAAGAGCAAGTGACTTAGAAATTAGAAATAAATCAATTCTAGAAAATGTCATATGGGATTTAGACTCACAGGTAAAACTACGTTGTTCTGGATTTTTAAATCTCCATATATCAATTAATCTTAATTCATGACAGAAAAGTTTAAAATATTTTGCCAGTTTGGCGTTTTCACGTAAATTTTTTGCCGATAATCTATCCAATATAGGGCACAATGTCATATTGAAATCTCCCCCTAAAATTAAATTAGCTGCTGAGAATAAAAATAGTTTGCTTCTAATAGTATCCCAAAAAAACGGTGAAAAAGAAAGTTACAATTATTAATCTGGATGTGTAGAATCAAAAATCTTCCCTCTGGATCAGCCTCCCATTTTTACAATATCATACACTAAATTTTTAATGTAACAATATTGCTACTCCTGATTTTCTTTTGACACCTGACGCTGCAACGCATTCACCTACCCATTTACACTTCAATTTGGCAGCTTCAACCATATTAAGGTGTGTTTCCTGTAGCATCACAAGATCAGGATTAAATTTAGCGAGATATTTGATAATTAACTTACGTTTTCTAGGAGATGTGATGCCCCCCACGTTCCAAGAAAGTATATTAATCTTGGATGCCATCAATCCTCAACATAAGAAAATATTCCATATCTTTTAGGCTGGGCGTATAACCAGGGGCGGGAGGAGGGGAAAAAAAGAAGAAGAGAAAAAAAAAAAAAACCCAAACACAACATAAGTAAAAAAAAGGAAAAATCTGCCATCCTGTACCGACATACTGAACCTAAGAGGTATTTAAACTTAGAATAAAAAACATTCAGTTCAAAGAATTTTTTTTCCCCTTTTAAAAATATTAATAAACAATGTATCCAACCAAGCTATAACTAAAACAATATAACATATCAAATAACACATCAATCTTGTTCAAAACAGATTTTCATTCTGGTAAGAATTAATTCCCCTAAGATGCTATAGGGTACTGATAAACTCATGGGCCTCTTGGGGATTATTAAAAACTCGCCTAACACCATTCTCTTCCATTACAATCTTTGCAGGGTATACCACCCAGGCTTTAAACCCTTTATCAATAATCTTGGTGCATAACGGGCTCATTTGTTTCCTTTTAGTGGACGTTTCTATTGAGAAATGTTGAAACATCAACAACTTGTTTCCTTCAAATACAAATTCCCCTATCTTTCTATATGCTTTTAATAAGTCTACCTTATCCTGATATCTAAGAAGTTTGAAAATAGACATTCTACTTCTATTACCCATAGATGTACTTGTTCTACTATATCCAACTCTATGGGCTCTTTCAACTGCAAGAGGAAGTTGTTGTTCAGGAAAACCTAATGCCTTAGGGAGTAATAAGGAGGTAACTTTTAATAAGATCCTCATACTCGGGGGATTCGGGGAGTCCGATAATTCTAATGTAATTCCGCCTGGAGTGATCCTCCAGATCCTCCAGACGGAATTGTAAACTTGAAATTTTAGCTTCATGGTCTTGCGTAAGTTTATCTTGAATATTAACCCGGTCTTCCAAGTCAGAGATCCTATTTTCTGCTTCGACTATTCTTGAGGCAAATTGCTTAACCTCATTTGACAATGAAACAATGTCTGTAGATATACTGCTAAGCTCTTTCTTAATAATATCAAACTGAGGAGTGAATATGTTGATTAGTTGCGATACTAAATTACCTGTGTCTAAATGAGCCATACCCCCCTCCACAGAGGGGTCCAATGAGGTGTCTGCACTCCTAACCTTTCTATCCTTACTGTTTGGCGGCATTATGGGGGAACTCTGTTTCGTATGTATAACAAATCTTTCCATATACCCTGTGATTACAAACAATCGGCTAGATTTGGAGTTTTGTCGGTAACGACCCGAAAAACTAACGCCGGCTTTTTTCTGGCCGCACCATAAAAATAACTCTGGTATTGAGAGACCACATAAAGGCTGCGTTAGGCTCCAAAAAAGGAGCGTATAGCATTTTTAACGCAGCTTCAACTCTCGATACCAGAGTTGCTTACGGACGCGGCCAGCCTCAAAAACGTGCTCGTGCACGATTCCCCCATAGGAAACAATGGGGCTGTTTGAGTTGAAAAAAAACCAAACACCTGCAAAAAAGCAGCGTTCAGCTCCTAACGCAGCCCCATTGTTTGCTATGCGGTAACCCTTCCTACGTCTGCACTTAACACTCTAACATGTACCCCGAGTCTAAACACCCCTAACCTTACACTTATTAACCCCTAATCTGCCGCCCCGCTATCGCTGACCCCTGCATATTATTATTAACCCCTAATCTGCCGCTCCGTAAACCGCCGCTACTTACATTATCCTTATGTACCCCTAATCTGCTGCCCTAACATCGCCGACCCCTATATTATATTTATTAACCCCTAATCTGCCCCCCACAACGTCGCCTCCACCTGCCTACACTTATTAACCCCTAATCTGCCGACCGGACCTGAGCGCTACTATAATAAAGTTATTAACCCCTAATCCGCCTCACTAACCCTAACATAAATAGTATTAACCCCTAATCTGCCCTCCCTAACATCGCCGACACCTAACTTCAAACATTAACCCCTAATCTGCCGACTGGAGCTCACCGCTATTCTAATAAATGTATTAACCCCTAAAGCTAAGTCTAACCCTAACACTAACACCCCCCTAAATTAAATATAATTTAAATCTAACGAAATTAATTAACTCTTATTAAATAAATTATTCCTATTTAAAGCTAAATACTTACCTGTAAAATAAATCCTAATATAGCTACAATATAAATTATAATTATATTATAGCTATTTTAGGATTTATATTTATTTTACAGGTAACTTTGTATTTATTTTAACCAGGTACAATAGCTATTAAATAGTTAAGAACTATTTAATAGCTAAAATAGTTAAAATAATTACAAATTTACCTGTAAAAGAAATCCTAACCTAAGTTACAATTAAACCTAACACTAGACTATCAATAAATTAATTAAATAAACTACCTACAATTACCTGCAATTAACCTACAATTAATCGGATGGAAGACCTCTTCTGCCCCGCTTGGATGAAGACTTCAGCCGGATCATGGACCTCTTCAGCCCCCCGCTTGGGCTTGGATCAGGACATTGGAGGAGCTCTTCTGGACGGATCGGTGTGATACCCGGTGAGGTGAAGACAAGGTAGGATGATCTTCAGGGGCTTAGTGTTAGGTTTATTTAAGGGGGGTTTGGGTTAGATTAGGGGTATGTAGGTGGTGGGTTGTAATGTTGGGGGGCTTGGGTATTGTATTTTTTTTTTACAGGCAAAAGAGCTGTATTTCTTGGGGCATGCCCCGCAAAGGGCCCTGTTCAGGGCTGGTAAGGTAAAAGAGCTTTGAACTTTAGTAATTTAGAATAGGGTAGGGCATTTTTTTTATTTTGGGGGGCTTTGTTATTTTATTAGGGGGCTTAGAGTAGGTGTAATTAGTTTAAAATTGTTGTAATATTTTTCTTATGTTTGTAAATATTTTTTTATTTTTTGTAACTTAGTTCTTTTTTATTTTTTGTACTTTAGCTAGTTTATTTAATTGTATTTATTTGTAGCAATTGTATTTAATTAATTTATTGATAGTGTAGTGTTAGGTTAATTGTAGATAATTGTAGGTAGTTTATTTAATTAATTTATTGATAGTCTAGTGTTAGGTTTAATTGTAACTTAGGTTAGGATTTCTTTTACAGGTAAATTTGTAATTATTTTAACTATTTTAGCTATTAAATAGTTCTTAACTATTTAATAGCTATTGTACCTGGTTAAAATAAATACAAAGTTACCTGTAAAATAAATATAAATCCTAAAATAGCTATAATATAATTATAATTTATATTGTAGCTATATTAGGATTTATTTTACAGGTAAGTATTTAGCTTTAAATAGGAATAATTTATTTAATAAGAGTTAATTAATTTCATTAGATTTAAATTATATTTAATTTAGGGGGGTGTTAGTGTTAGACTTAGCTTTAGGGGTTAATACATTTATTAGAAAAGCGGTGAGCTCCGGTCGGCAGATTAGGGGTTAATAAGTGTAGGCAGGTGGAGGCGACGTTGAGGGGGGCAGATTAGGGGTTAATAAATATAATATAGGGGTCGGCGGTGTTAGGGGCAGCAGATTAGGGGTACATAAGGATAACGTAGGTGGCGGCGCTTTGCGGTTGGCAGATTAGGGGTTAATAAGTGTAGGTAGGTGGAGGCGACGTTGTGGGGGGCAGGTTAGGGGTTAATAAATATAATACAGGGGTCGGCGGTGTTAGGGGCAGCAGATTAGGGGTACATAAGGATAACGTAGGTGGCGGTCGGCAGATTAGGGGTTAAAAAAATTATTCGAGTGTCGGCGATGTGGGGGGACCTCGGTTTAGGGGTACATAGGTAGTTTATGGGTGTTAGTGTACTTTAGAGTACAGAAGTTAAGAGCTTTATAAACCGGTGTTAGCCCAGAAAGCTCTTAACTACTGACTTTTTTCCTGCGGCTGGAGTTTTGTCGTTAGATGTCTAACGCTCACTTCAGAAACGACTCTAAATACCGGAGTTAGAAAGATCCCATTGAAAAGATAGGATACGCAATTGACGTAAGGGGATCTGCGGTATGGAAAAGTCGCGGATGAAAAGTGAGCGTTAGACCCTATTTTGAGTGACTCCAAATACCGGCGGTAGCCTAAAACCAGCGTTAGGAGCCTCTAACGCTGGTTTTCACGGCTAACGCCAAACTCCAAATCTAGGTCAATATGTGCAAAGCTGCAAATGCAGCGAGAAAGAAAGAAAAAAAGAAAAAAAAAAATAACACGTGCAATAAAACCAAAAAGAGAGAGAAAAAAAAAAGAAAAACTCTGTGTAGTCTCTGTGTATTCAAATCCAAAGAGAACTAATGACTCTTTGAGTGAAAGCAAAAATAAAGAAAAAAAAAAACAGTATTAATACAATTTCAGCTGTGATGGTGGTTTTTTTTTTTTTTTTTGTGACTTTTTAACCTATGTGTAGAGAAATAGGTTAGCAGTGATATTAGGGCCTATTGGCTTTAACAATTATGGTTATGGGAAGCGGACACCTGTGTAATTAAATAATTATAGTATGCAGATAGATATTAGTATGGAGTAAACCCCTTTCTCTAAGAACATTTTTAACAATATATTTTTGACAGAATAATGTATTATCTCTCAAGCTAGACACTGATCTAGACAAAAAGAGAAGTAAGGACCCCTAGGAAAATCTATACTGAAAAAAACAAGCAAACATCCATTTACATTAGCCAACATTAAGCAGTCCTTTGATAGACATTAAATCTTTTTTCTCCTCCTCTCCAACCTCTCCCCTCCTATCTCCTCTTTCTTCTTCTTACTCTTGGTCTGCAAATAAACATACAATCCACCGGGCAGGTAAAGTGGGGAACAGAGAGTCAGAGGATACCAAAGTCCTGCAACAGGTACGCTGCACAAAAGGCCTCCAAATGACTCAGACGAGATCAAGTAAAACAAAGTTACCAAAACCAAAGCAAAAGTCAAGTAGAATGCTGTTTCTCCTTGTATCTCTGGATTCACTTTCATGCATTAATAAGGGCAGCAAGAGGTATAACCAGCTCCATCATGCTGTAGTATCAGATACCCAAATACACCACATTCATTCTTGTAAAGCACTTCCACCAGATATTGCCCAGAGACTCAGGTAGGAATAAGCCAAAGGTAGCAAGTGCAGTATAGGTAATCAATGAGGGTTTCTTGTCACTGGCTCACTTCAGGTAAAAACCCCTTTAACAAAAAAAAAGTCAGTGCCTCAGCTTAAATGCAGATCTCAACCCCCAAAGCACAAGATGCAGCAGTGTAAAGGGAATATATGCCCATAGGCTAGGTATGCCTTACCAGCAGCTAGTAAACTTTTGGCAGTCCGCCTGGGAAAAACCGCAAAGGGGAAAGTCGGCGTCTCCTCACACCTTCAATCAACCAGGTGATACACTCTTCACCGAGAGGAGGGAGCGCTGTCCGCCGATCTCTCAACGGACAAACTACCCCCTCCTACCAGCGGCTATTCCAAACAGTGAGTCTGACCGCTTCACGGGTAAAGATCCAGCTTACCCGCCTTTGACGCCCCTCTTCTCCACTCTGCAGGGCTCCACTGAGGTGATTGCGGTATCCACCGCCGGGCTTTACCGCCAGTACCAGGGCTTCCTCTGCACAGGCGTAGACGCTGCATGTTAGCCTGCAACGGACCCCAACGATTCTGGGTCACGCAGGCAAGTAGATGCTGGGGGAGATTTTCTTGCTCCTATTCTCCAGAGCACCGCGAGCTGTGCAGCAACAGCGTGTCTAACAGCTCCGCCCCCACCGGAAGTCCCCCCTCGTTCCCAAATTTTAGGCAACTTTCTAATTTACTCATATTATCAATTTTGTTTCATTCTCTTGCTATCTCTATTTAAAAAGCAGGAATGTGAATCTTAGCAGCCTGCCCATTTTAGGGTCAACATCATGGGTAGCGCTTTCCTATTGGTCATTGACATTTAGCCACCAATAAGCAAGCATAACCCAGGTTCTCAACCAAAAATGGGCCAGCTCCTATGCATCACATTCCTGCTTTTTAAATAAAGATAACAAGAGAACAAAGATTAATTGATAATAGGAGTAAATTAGAAAGTTGCTTAAAATTGCATGCTCTATCTGAATCATGAAATAAAAAAAAAATTGAATTTAGTGTCCCTTTAAGATTACCTCTATAAATTATTAAATTTTTTAGCTAAAACCACTTTTGCTGGTAGTTTAATTGTACAGTCACCTTTTGTAAATTTTCAAAAGTAGTATTTTCGTTCATAGCTGTTACACAGTAGCTTTAATTATTCTGACATACCTGTTGGCCGCTATTGGTGCAATTTAAGACTGAACTTTGATCTTGTCAAGGTTACTACAAGATTGAATATACCTAGCATTATTTTCTGTAATTAGTTAAAAAAACATTGACAGACTATTTTTATATAAATAAGTATACTTTAATAGAACATAAATACTTTCCAGTGTTTTTTTTCAGTGTTAATACAATATTTTTGTAGAAACTTTCGGCTAGATTTAGAGTTTTATCGGTAAAGACCCGCGTAGCTAACGTAGCTTTTTTTCCCAACGCACCCTTAAGACAACGCTGGTATTGAGAGTTGTCTGAGGGGCTGCGTTAGGCTCCAAAAAGGGTGCGTTCAGCCGAATTTACCGCCACTTCAACCCTCAATACCAGCGTTGCTTACGGTAGCGGTAAGCTGGCAAAACGTGCTCGTGCACGATTCCCCCATAGGAAACAATGGGACAGTTTGGGATGAAAAAAACCTAACACCTGCAAAAAAGCAGCGTTAAGCTCCCAACGCAGCCCAATTGTTTCCTATTGGGAAACACTTTCTAAGTCTGCACCTAACACCCTAACATGTACCCCGAGTCTAAACACCCCTACCCTCACACTTATTAACCCCAAATCTGTTGCCCCCGCTATCACTGACACCTGATGTATATTATTAACCCCTAATCTGCCGCTCCGGACACTGCCGCAAGCTACATTATCCCTATGAACCCCTAATCTGCTGCCCATAACATCGCCGACACCTATATTATATTTATTAACCCCTAATCTGTCCCCCCCCCAACGTCGCCGCCACCTACCTACACTAACCCCTAATCTGCCAACCGGACCTCGCTGCCACTATAAAAAAATGTATTAACCCCTAAACCGCCTCACTCCCGCCTCGCAAACACCAGAATAAATTGTATTAACCCCTAATCTGCCCTCCCTAACATCGTCGCCACCTAACTTAAAATATTTACCCCTAATCTGCCGACCGGACCTCGCCACTACTATAATAAATGTATTAACCCCTAAAGCTAAGTCTAACCCTAACGCTAACACCCCCCTAAATTAAATATAATTTTAATCTAATGAAATAAATTCAATCTTATTAACTAAAGTATTTAAAACTAAATACTTACCTGTAAAATAAACCATAATATAGCTACAATATAACAAATAATTATATTGTAGCTATTTTAGGATTTATATTTATTTTACAGGCAACATTGTATTTATTTTACCTAGGTACAATAGGTTCCTTTAAATGACGTCATCCAAGATGGCGTCCCTCGAATTCCGATTGGCTGATAGGATTCTATCAGCCAATCGGAATTAAGGTAGGAAAAATCTGATTGGCTGATTGAATCAGCCAATCAGATTCAAGTTCAATCCGATTGGCTGATTCAATCAGCCAATCAGATTGAGCTTGCATTCTATTGGCTGTCCCGTTGAAGAGGATGGATTCCAGTCTGCTGGAAGAAGATGGCTCTGCTCCGCTCCGGATGGATGAAAATAGAAGATGCCGCTTGGATGAAGATGTCTGAAGGTCCGGATGTCCTCTTCTGCCTGGATAGGATGAAGACATCTGCCGGTCTGGATGTCCTCTTCTGCCCCATCGGATGAAGACTTCGGCCCCGCTGGGTGAAGACGACTCAAGGTAGGGAGATCTTCAGGGGCGTAGTGTTAGGTTAATTTAAGGGGGGTTTGGGTTAGAGTAGGGGTATGTGGGTGGTGGGTTTTTTATGTTGGGGGGGGTTGTATTTTTTTTTACAGGCAAAAGAGCTGATTACTTTGGGGCATGCCCGCAAAAAGCCCTTTTAAGGGCTAGTAAAAGAGCTGATTACTTTTTAATTTAGAATAGGGTAGGGACCTTTATTATTTTGGGGGGCTTTTTTATTTTATTAGGGGGCTTAGAGTAGGTGTAATTAGCCTAATATTCTTGTAATCTTTTTTTATTTTTTGTAATTTAGTGTTTTTTTTTTTTTGTAATTTAGTTTAGTTTATTTAATTGTAGGTAATTTATTTAATTAATTTATTGATAGTGTAGTGTTAGGTTTAATTGTAACTTAGGTTAGGATTTATTTTACAGATAATTTTGTAATTATTTTAACTAGGTAGCTATTAAATAGTAAATAACTATTTAATAGCTATTGTACCTAGTTAAAATAAATACAAAGTTGCCTGTAAAATAAATATAAATCCTAAAATAGCTACAATATAATTATTAATTATATTGTAGCTATATTAGGGTTTATTTTACAGGTAAGTATTTAGTTTTAAATAGGAATACTTTAGTTAATAAGATTGAATTTATTTCGTTAGATTAACCCCTTAATGACCACAGCACTTTTCCATTTTCTGTCCGTTTGGGACCAAGGCTATTTTTACATTTTTGCGGTGTTTGTGTTTAGCTGTAATTTTCATCTTACTCATTTACTGTACCCACACATATTATATACCGTTTTTCTCGCCATTAAATGGACTTTCTAAAGATACCATTATTTTCATCATATCTTATAATTTACTATAAAAAAAATTATAAAATATGAGGAAAAAATTGAAAAAAACACACTTTTTCTAACTATGACCCCCAAAATCTGTTACACATCTACAACCACCAAAAAACACCCGTGCTAAATAGTTTCTAAATTTTGTCCTGAGTTTAGAAATACCCAATGTTTACATGTTCTTTGCTTTTTTTGTAAGTTATAGGGCCATAAATACAAGTAGCACTTTGCTATTTCCAAACCATTATTTTTCAAAATTAGTGCTAGTTACATTAGAACACTAATATCTTTCAGGAATCTCTGAATATCCATTGACATGTATATATATATTTTTTTTAGTAGACATCCCAAAGTATTCATCTAGGCCCATTTTGGTATATTTCATGCCACCATTTCACCGCCAAATGCGATTAAATACAAAAAATCGTTCACTTTTTTACAAATTTTTTCACAAACTTTTGGTTTCTCACTGAAATTATTTACAAACAGCTTGTGCAATTATGGCTTAAATGGTTGTAAATTCTTCTCTGGGATCCCCTTTGTTTAGAAATAGCAGACATATATGGCTTTGACGTTGCTTTTTAGTAATTAGAAGGCTGCTAAATGCCACTGCGCACTACACGTGTATTATGCCCAGCAGTGAAGGGGTTAATTATGGAGCATGTAGGGAGCTTTTAGGGATAATTTTAGCTTTAGTGTAGTGTAGTAGACAACCCCAAGTATTGATCTAGGCCAATTTTGGTATATTTCATGCCACCATTTCACCGCCAAATGCGATCAAATTAAAAAAAACGTTAAATTTTTCACAATTTTAGGTTTCTCACTGAAATCATTTACAAACAGCTTGTGCAATTATGGCACAAATGGTTGTAAATGCTTCTCTGGGATCCCCTTTGTTCAGAAATAGCAGACATATATGGCTTTGGCGTTGCTTTTTGGTAATTAGAAGGCCGCCAAATGCCGCTGCATTTCACACGTGTATTATGGCTAGCAGTGAAGGGGTTAATTATGTAGCTTGTAGGGAGCTTGCAGGGTTAATTTTAGCTTTAGTGTAGAGCTCAGCCTCCCACCTGAAACATGAGTCCCCCTGATCCCTCCCAAACAGCTCTCTTCCCTCCCCCACCCCACAATTGTCCCCGCCATCTTAAGTACTGGCAGAAACTCTGCCAGTACTAAAATAAAAGCTATATTTGGGCTTTTTTGTGTTTTTATAGCATATTTACATATGCTGCTGTGTAGGATCCCCCCTTAGCCCCCAGCCTCACTGATCCCCCACCAAAGAGCTCTCTAACCCTCCCCCTCTGCCTTAATGGGCGCCATCTTGGGTACTGGCAGCTGTCTGCCAGTACCCAGTTTAGTGAAAAAATGTGCCTTTTTTTTTAAAAAAAAAAGCCCTTTTCTGTAGTGTAGCTTCCCCCCCCCCCAAAGATCAACCCCCCACCCCTTCCAGATCTCTTAGCTGTTTATTTACAGCTTTCAAAATGTTTTATTTTTTTACTTTTGAAAGTTTATTTTTCTGTAGTGTAGCAGTTCCCTCCCGCTCCCGCCCCGTGCACGCGTCCGCCCGCCGCCCCCCGTGCACGCGCGCGCTCCCATGCGCGCTCCCGCCCCTCCCGCCCCCGATCCCGCCCCCCTCCACTCCACTCGGCACATCGATGGCCGCCCACCCGCCTCCCAGGCTTGCTCCCACCCACCAACGATACCGGCCACCGATATCCGGTGCAGAGAGGGCCACAGAGTGGCTCTCTCTGCATCGGATGGCCAAGGGGGGTTATTGCAGGATGCCTCGATATCGAGGCATCACTCCAATAACTGGAAAGCAGCTGGAAGCGAGCAGGATCGCTTCCAGCTGCTTTCCAGACCAAGGACGTACGCCACACGTCCTCGGTCATTAACTGTATTTTTTTTGAGGACGTGTGGCGTACGTCCTTGGTCGATAAGGGGTTAAAATTATATTTAACTTAGGGGGGTGTTAGGGTTAGGGTTAGACTTAGCTTTAGAGGTTAATACATTTATTAGAGTAGCGGCGAGGTCCGGTCGGCAGATTAGGGGTTAATACTTGAAGTCAGGTGGCGGCGACATTGGGGGGGCAGATTAGGGATTAATACTATTTATTATAGGGTTTGTGAGGCGGGAGTGCGGCGGTTTAGGGGTTAATACATTTATTATAGTGGCGGCGAGGTCCGGTCGGCAGATTAGGGGTTAATAAGTGTAGGTAAGGTAGCGGCGACATTGGGGGGGCAGATTAGGGGTTAATAAATATTATGTAGGTGTCGGTGATGTTGGGGGCAGCAGATTAGGGGTTCATAGTGATAATGTAGGTGGCGGCGATATGCGGTCGGCAGATTAGGGGTTTAAAATATTTATTATAGTGGCGGCGATGTGGGGGGACCTCGGTTTAGGGGTACATAGGTAGTTTATGGGTGTTTGTGTACTTAGAGCACTGTAGTTAAGAGCTTTATAAACCTGCGTTAGACCAGAAAGCTCTTAACTACAGCCTTTCCATGGGCAGTAGGAGTCTTGTCGGTAGAGGTGTAATGCTCACTTCAGCCAAGACTCTAAATACCGGCGTTAGGAAGATCCCATTGAAAAGATAGGATACGCAATTGGCGTAAGGGGATCTGCGGTATGGAAAAGTTGCAGCTTGAAATTGAGCGTTAGACCCTTTCCTGCCTGACTCTAAATACCAGCGGGCGGCCAAAAGCAGCGTTAGGACCCCTTAACGCTGCTTTTGACAGCTAACGCAGAACTCTAAATCTAGGCGTTTATTTGTATAAAGAGATGCAATCAGTACAAAAGAGCAATGTACAAAAATTGTCATCTTTAATTACAGCGTACTTATAAAACTCAGGTTGTATAAAAAAGTATTTGTGCTAGATTATACATAATTCAGGTGACACCAATAGATATTTTGTTTAAATCCACACTATATATTTTTTTCTTTCTTTCATGATTCAGATAGAGCATGCAATTCTAAACAACTTTCTAATTTACTCCTATTATTAATTTTTCTTTGTTCTTTTAGTATCTTTATGTGAAAAGCAGGAATGTAAGCTTAGGAGCCGGCCCATTTTTGGTGCAGACCCTGGGTAGCACTTGCTGATGGGTGGCTATATCCCTTTAAGTGGATAGTAAACATTACAACTGCAATTTAATGAAAAAAGTTTAACATTTTTTAATTTATATTGATATGTGACTTGCAACGGCTCAGAGAGCATTTTGCAAATACATTCACAATACAAAAATGTTGATTAAAACTGAAATGCACTTACATGAATATGAGTAAGGACTACAATACCACATTAAAAAGTATTAAGTCTGAGTACAGAAATAATGAGTTTCACAAAATTTGTTACATACACAGTGATTAAAAATGGAAACTTTGAAGTAAATTTGTCAAGTAATTTGCAGTGATTAAATGGATTTTTTAAAATAAATGTAATAAGTTATTTGTGAAAGGTAACTCAATATAGTTCTATAAAAAACAAATCTGTTGGGTATACAAGCACAATTTCTCCTTATTTGCACATAACTTAATTTGGGGCTTGAGTTTATTTTGGCTTTTATTCCTCAGAAAAAAATACTTTGTAAGTTTCTGACTCGTTTTTCTTAACTGAAACCAATAGGAATATTGTTTAGAAGAAATGAATGCCCCTTTTTCAGATAAATTATTAAATTGAATATTTTATAAAGTGGTTAAAGTGTTTTAATTTTGGGAATATTTTCTCATTTAACTGATTTTGCACAGTTTATACTAGTGTAAAACATAAGGTTCATGATCTCAACCTTATAAAAATACATTTTTATATTCATCATAGACAAAAAACTTTGTGCTAATACGATTTAAACCTACATGGTTAATATTCCTATGTGCAAAAATAAATGTATATATTTAAATTATTTAAAATGTTAGCTGTGTAATTCCCATATCTCCTTCTTTATGTGTTATCTTATACTTATATATGTGTCTGTATATATATATATATATATATATATATATATACATACATACATATACAGTATCTATATATTTCCTACATTATATATTCACTATTCTAAATTTGACTTCTTATGTATAAACTTGTATTACTTGGTCCTGCCATAGATTATCCCTTTTTGGGTTAAGTAAAATCATTGTACAGAAGCGTGCCAGATAGATTTTCCACTTAGCAGGGGATTGCTTGACTTCATAACCAGATTACATTCCTTACAGGCTGCTTTGATTCCAATGGTTCTGGATAGGGATGGTGCTTACAGATGAGAGCTGCCCTTCACTGATCACACAACAAACAGTAACATTACCTGAGTATCACTGGTTCATATATTTACAATGTAATTGATATGGCTGCATATATATTACTATTGAAGTTGGTTATGCAGTTTGATTCTTCACAGTCTTATTGCTTCTCTCTAGGGTCAGTGATATCAGTCAGCAACACAACTGTATTACAGGCTATGATCACAATTATAACCCAAGAAAATTTTGATCCATCTGCATAAAATTGGATCATGTATTATTAAATGACAGCTTGGCAAGTTAATCCTTTGATTTTAAGGCTTCTCTGAAATTTCTCTGGAATGATGATGCTATTAAAAGATTTTGATCACTGATGCTACTTGGTGGAATGTGTTCTATAGACTTGTTCTATTGCTGGGCATTTGTCCAAGTGAAACAGGTATGTCTGCTTTGTAGGCTTGATAACACCATTAGACAGTTATCATAGATTATTTATGTCATGCCTCTATGCAAATTACCAGAGAACTGTCACTAATTACAGAGGGTGGTTGCTTGATAAATCCTGGGAAAAGAAAAACAAATGCTATACACTACTTTCTTGGACAATAGGGTGTTGTATACACTATAAAAAGCTGTACATTGTTAAATATTATATATTTTAATACCTAATTTTCTTATTATTTAATAAAAAAAAGTACAGATTTCTCATTATTATGTGTAATAAAACATGTTTGAAGTACTTTATTTTTACATTTATTTGTTTTTTCCCTTTTTCTGTAATTTATCTTTAAAATTTGTGATTTTTCCAATTCTGAGAATTGGACGTGCACACTGCAGACATTTCTAGCCTATCCCTGCCACATATCTGTCCCTAATTGGCCTGAGCAGCAGGATAAGATAAGTTAATACAAAACAGTGCCAATTTTGCTAACAGAAAAATTACAGTGTCGAACCCTGTCTGCTCCAGTCTAGATTGTCTTCTCCAAATAAGGCATGTGGTAGGGGAATTTGGCCACTGAAAAACAATTGCAGCAAACAAAGTGTTAATGGGATATGAAGCAGTCTGTTTCACTGTTGTAATAAAAAAAACCTCAAGGCAGTGGCTTATACTTATTAGAAACTGCAATATGTATTGTTTATCATTTTAAAATAATTTTACTTTTTATTTCTTTTTTAAAACTTTGTTTTTATAGGATCCATTACTGCCTGTCACAGCTCTACAAGCTTGATGTCATTCATCTTCTAGAGTTATTTGAGCTGGCTTTCTAATCATTAACTGAACAATAACAGGAAGTCAGTATCTTGCCCATGCTCAGAAGAGGCCAGAATGCAACTAAGTTCTCAGCACGTCACCCCCCTTATGTCAATATGGGCAGTGGCTACACTAAGAAATTCTAAGTGCTCATTTTGCAAGAAAACAAGTAAGTTATTTGTTGTTTTTTAAGACAAAATTATTATTTTCATATTTACTTCGATTTAACATATTTTTTTTTACTAAAGGAGCACTGCTTCACATCCCTTTAATGCATTCCAAAAATGTTCACACGTGGCTGGTATATATATATATATATATATATATATATATATATATATATATATATATATATATATATATATATATATATATAGCTGTGTTTAATATCTCTTTAAAGAGACATAAAACATCTTGAAATTACAACACATTTTGTTGTTTTGAAAAAAACAACAACAAAAAAAACTATCAGCTGTATGTGAATCTTTGTCAGCCTAACACCACCACCACCACATCTCACAACCTCCCTTATTTGCAGGAGCCAATCTAGATTTGTTACAGAAGTAGATGACGCTAGCCACTATCATTTAGTTATCAAACATTACCTTGCTTTGCAGCTTCTTATCTCATCATCTATTCTGAAGTTTGTTAGGGAAAGATATTAGCAGGGTTAGATTTGTGAGGTATGCAATTGTACACTGGAAAACCCACAATTTTCTGATTTAAATATGTGATAAGGTGTCAAAAACTATAAAAAAATAATACTGCAAATTGTTTTACTACCCATAATTCAACTTTTATTTCTGAATGTGTGTTATGTCCTCTTAAAGGGACACTGAACCCAAATTCTTTCTTTCGTGATTCAGATAGAGCATGAAATTTTAAGCAATTTTCTAATTTACTCCTTTTATCAAATTTTCTTCATTCTCTTGGTATCTTTATTTGAAATGCAAGAATTGAAGTTTAGATGCCGGACCATTTTTTGTGAACAACCTGGGTTGTTTTTGTTGATTGGTGGATAAATTCATCCACCAATAAACAAGTGCTGTCCAGAGTCCTAAACAAATAAAAAAGCTTATATGCCTTCTTTTTCAAATAAAGATAGCAAGAGAACAAACAAAAATTCATAATAGGAGTAAATTAGAAAGTTGCTTAAAATTGCATGCTCTATCTGAATCAGGAAAGCAAAAAATTTGGGTTCAGTGTCCCTTTAAGCAATATAGCAAATAGTCTAGGGTTTTTTCTTCAGAGGGGGCTTTCTAGATGATCAAGAGATAAACTTTGGCAGCAAACTCTCTGTACTGTTTCATAAATATGCAGACTGTTAGAGCAGTGTTTTTCAACCAGTGTGCCGTGGCACACTAGTGTGCCGTGAGAGATCCTCAGGTGTGCCGCGGCAGACTGACAACAGTGTGACATATTTTTTAAACTTTGCTTGTTTTGATGTGACAGGCTCATCAGGCAGACAGGCAGGCATCATTTACAACCATGACATATTGACATTCATTCACAGGCAATCATTATGATGTATAATATATGCTGTATTAGGCTACAATGTGTGATTTTGTAAAATTTTGGGATGGTGGTGTGCCGCAGGATTTTTTAATGTAAAAAAGTGTGCCACGGCAAAAAATTTTTTGAAAATCACTGTGTTAGAGGATGAATTGAGCACCCTTCTTCTTCTTCTTCGAGATCTTACCAAATGTTCCTATCTTAAAATATTTTCTTGATGGAATTGCTTCTACTTTGATTTATTCTATAAGATTTTTTTGTTAATTAGAGATCAACAAATTTACTGAAATCTGCATTAGTTGTCTTGGATATGATTAAAATTTACATATCTTTGCAATTCAATGCTAACATTTCAGCTTGCAATTTTTCTGCGTTTTTCATCCAAAACTGCAATTGTAAACCTCTCCAGATAACAGTATTTTGACGTTAATAATTTTAGCCAAATATAGTAATATTAGTCCTAAAGCCCGTGTACACTTGCCAATTTTTTAAGTACCGCGATTCCAACCCTTGCTCCCTCTCTCTCCCTCTCTCTTTTGCGCTCTCTCTCTCCCCCTCTCTTTTGAGCTCTCTCTCTCCCCTATTTTGCTCTTTCCCCCCTTTTACTCTTTCTCTCCCCCCTCTTTTGCTCTCTCTCTCCCCCACTTTTGCTCTCTCTCCCCCTCTCTTTTGTGCTCTCCCCCCCTCTCTTTTGCGCTCTCTCCCCCTCTCTTTGTGCTCTCTCCCTCCCTCTTTTGCGCTCTCTCTCCCCCTACTCTTTTGCCCGATCTCTCCCCATTCTCTTTTGCGCTTTCTCTCTCCCCCTCTCTTTTGAGCTCTCTCCCCCTCTCTTTTGAGCTCTCTCACTCTCTTTTTTGTGCTCTCTCTCCCCCCTCTCTTTTGAGCTCTCTCTCTCCCCCCTCTGTTTTGAACTCTCTCTCTCTCCCTCTATTTTGTGCTCTCTCTCCCCCTCTTTTGTGCTCTCTCCCCCTCTTTTGAGCTCTCTCGCTCCCCCTCTCTTTTGAGCTCTCTCTCTCCCCCTCTCTTTTGCGCTCGATCTCCCCCCTCTCTTTTGAGCTTTCTCTCTCTCTTTTGCGCTCTCTCTCTCCCCCTCTCTTTTGAGCTCTCTCTATCTCTCGCTCTCTCTATTGCGCTCTCTCTCTCCCCCCTCTCTTTTGAGCTCTCTCTCCCCCTCTTTTGTGCTCTCTCTCCCCCTCTTTTGTGCTCTCTCCCCCTGTTTTGCGCTCTCTCCCCCTTCGCTTTAGAGCTCTCTCTCTCCCCATCTCTTTTGAGCTCTCTCTCTCCCCCTCTCTTTTGAGCTCTCTCTCCCCCCTCTCTTTTGTGCTCTCTCTCCCCTCTTTCTTTCCCCCCCTTTTGCTCTCTCTCCCCCCCTCTTTTGCTCTCTCTCCCCTCTCTTTTACACGCTCTCTCTCTCTCTCTTCCCCCCTCTTTTGCTCATTTTCTATATTTCCCTCCTCTCTTTTGGTCTCTCCCACCTCTCTCCCGTTGGTCACTCCCCTTCACACGCACTCAAAGAGAGAAGCGCTCTACCAGGAACGAACAACAGCTCAGTGGCTTGTTCTATGGCGATTTACCACCCGGAAGCAGCCTCTTTTAGACCAGTGTGCTTTTCACAGAAGAAAACTTTCCTGAAGTATATCAGTCTGATCCTGCCAAGTAAGGTCAGTCCAGCCCCGAAATACCAGGCAATTCTCCTCTGAACAAGGAACATGACAACCCCAGACGATCGTTTCGGCCTCCTATGGGCCTCGTCAGTGAGGTGCAGCCACATTCCTCTAAGCACACTGGGCAAGGAGTCCACGTCTGGTTTCCCCCATCACCCATAGGGAGACTTCCCCAGGGTCATAATAATTTGCATACAAAGAGAGAAGCGCTCTACCAGGAACGAACAACAGCTCAGTGGCTTGTTCTATGGCGATTTACCACCCGGAAGCAGCCTCTTTTAGACCAGTGTGCTTTTCACAGAAGAAAACTTTCCTGAAGTATATCAGTCTGATCCTGCCAAGTAAGGTCAGTCCAGCCCCGAAATACCAGGCAATTCCCCTCTGAACAAGGAACATGACAACCCCAGATGATCGTTTCGGCCTCCTATGGGCCTCGTCAGTGAGGTGCAGCCACATTCCTCTAAGCACACTGGGCAAGGAGTCCACGTCTGGTTTCCCCCATCACCCATAGGGAGACTTCCCCAGGGTCATAATAATTTGCATACAAAGAGAGAAGCGCTCTACCAGGAACGAACAACAGCTCAGTGGCTTGTTCTATGGCGATTTACCACCCGGAAGCAGCCTCTTTTAGACCAGTGTGCTTTTCACAGAAGAAAACTTTCCTGAAGTATATCAGTCTGATCCTGCCAAGTAAGGTCAGTCCAGCCCCGAAATACCAGGCAATTCTCCTCTGAACAAGGAACATGACAACCCCAGACGATCGTTTCGGCCTCCTATGGGCCTCGTCAGTGAGGTGCAGCCACATTCCTCTAAGCACACTTCACACGCACTCCCGCGAGACCACGCCCCCTGTCACGCCCCCTTGTCACACCCGCAAGGCCACGCCACATCATGGCGTGCCCGGTCACGCCCCCACCATGCAGCTTCCGCAGTGCGCACTCCTCTGCTGATCAAGGCTAGGTATGTTTGTCCTCTGCAGTTTCTACTGCACATGACTGCATCTGACAAACATACCTGGTCTTTTATTATATAGGATATGTAATATTATGATGCTTAAAGGGACAGTCTCGTCAAAAATAAACTTTCATGATTCAGATAGGGTATGTAATTTTAAACAACTTTCCAATTTACTTTTATTATCGGTTTGTTCTCTTGGTATTCTTTGTTGAAAGCTAAACCTAGGTAGGCTCATATGCTAATTTCTTAGCCCTTGAAGGCCACCTCTTATCTGAATACATTTTGACAGTTTTTCATAACTAGAGGGTGTTAGTTTACGTGGGCTATATAGATAACATTGTGCTCACACCTGTGGAGTTACCTAGGAGTCAACACTGATTGGTTGAAATGCAAGTCTGTCAAAATAACTAAAATAAGGGGGCAGTTTGCAGAGGCTTAGATACAAGGTAATCACAGAGGTAAAAAGTATATTAATATAACTGTGTTGGTTATGCAAAACTGAGGAATGGGTAATAAAGGGATATCTATCTTTTTAAATAATGAAAATTCTGGTGTAGACTGTCCCTTTAATTGTACAGAAATGGCCAATTATACATTTTAAAATGTATTAATTAGTTTGTTCAAAAACTTCAAAGATATTTTCTAGTCTTTGTCCCACCTGTGAGTGACAAATATGGGAACAACACATATTTCCATGTTGGTTGCATTCCTCCAAAAACAGTAAATTAATAAATGAATGCTAGAAAAAAAAATATATAGTTGATTTGTTTGTGTGGTTTAAACTGTTACTCTAAAGGTGGGAAAGATTTTCTGCAAGTGGCAATGGCTTCAAAGAACTTAAGATTTACAATATTTAGAAGGAAAAGGTCAAAATGTTCAAGTTTTCATTATTCAATAAGATTAAAGGGACATGAAACCTATTTTTTTTTCTTTCATGATTTAGAAAGAGCAAACAATTTTAAACATCTTTCTAATTTTCTTCTATTATCTAATTTGCGTCATTCTCTAGGTATACTTTGCAGAAAAGCATATCTAGATAGGCTCAGTAGCTGCTGATTGGTTGCTGCATATAGATGCCTGGTGTGATTGGTTCACCCATGTGCATTGCTATTTCTTCAATAAATGATATATAAAGAATGAAGCAAATTAGATAATAGAAGTAAATTGGAATGTTGTTTAAAATTGTATTTTCTACTTAAATCATGAAAGAAAATTGTTGGGTTTAGTGTCCCTTTAAGCAATGTCCTTGATAGTTGATTAATTCTTGTTACAGGCTTTAAGTATGCAACTTTACTCCTATTCTTGGTTAGACATTACATTGTTGAGTGGCTGATGATGGCTACTAGCAGTAGCACAAGTTACTACTTTAAACTTCTGTCCTTCTGCTCCTCTGCTGTCCTGAAGATGTTTCCCTTGGGTAACTGCAGACAAATAGATTTTATTATAACAAATTATTTAATGAATTTCAATCGAATCAAAATAATTGTTTTGTTTTATGACGGATTAGTCCAAAAATATTTTTTACTTGTGCATATGTTTATTTGAAAAGGAAAAATAAAATGTGGCCTCTGTAGGATCTAGCAAGTAACATACAAGGCAAATAAAAGGAAGCCAAGTTCTCTTTCCCCCCAATTGTATCAGGTGAAAACAGCTGAAAAGCATTATAGTGTTACACTTCAAACACACATGAACTTGGCACCTGAATGGAATATTTAAAATGAGGAAACAAATAATTAATGGGAGTAACTAGAGGGGTCTTCGGGATCTCTAGGGAGCCCATCAGGCCCTGCAGTCAGTAGTGATGTAGATACAGGGGGACTGGTATGGTTTGGGCTCCACCTGCATCATGTCGGGCCCTCTGTGTGCACTCCTGTGAAAAAGGCTCACCATTTAAGGAAAGTGTATGGATTTGCCAGAGCAATATGGTGGTAGGGATTCCAAAATGGCTGTCACAGTGTTGCTGTACAGAAAAACCCGCCACTGTATTTTTACAGGAAGGCTGCGCAAGTGCATATCCTCTTACCCAGACTTAAAGGGTCTGTCCTTGCCAATGGCGAGATGTCTCCCATATAAATAATGAGAGCTCTCTGCTATGTAAAAGTTTGCAATGGAGAACACAGGGGGAACCCAGCGTATGTTAAAGCTTTAATATTACACTTAATACAAATCAAATTACGCTGTTTACAGCGCACTTTACCTTTAATTTGCTGTTGCTTTTGTATGCAGAGGTTTTCCTTTCAGAGTAATTTGTGTTTTAAGTATTTTAATAAAAGCTTGCCATCCTTAATTTGTGAGAAAAAACAGTGAGATCAATGAAAATTTTTAAATAATTTCACTGGGAGTTGAGAGAAAATTTCAGATACGCCCATGTAACGCCAATGTCCAGCACTTTTTATGAAAATACAACAGTTATACCTTGTATTTTGTACATAGTATAAACTTCTATGTGTTTTTTGCACATCCAGTGTACTAAAATTACGATTTACACTGTGTATATTTAATATGATTTATTCCTGTGTAATTTACATACAAATTTTCAGTTTTTGATCAAATATAGGTTTTGGTGAACAGTTTTGTTACGATTTTTGATGCACCTTAATAATACAATTTTTTTCCTGAGTATTGTGTGAATAGTTCAATTATTCATTTTTATGATTTTTAAATTATGATTTTCATTGTGCACTTTTGTAATGTATGTATCTCCTTCCCATACAAAAATGCAGTATACGCCCCTTAGCGAGACACCCTTTTTTCAGGGTAAAAAGTGGCTTTATACAATTCCAAAAGGGAAAGAGAAGTTCTAATTATAATTCTTAAAGAATCTCACCAGCCAAGAGAACTTTATAGAATCTGACCCATACTAAAAAAAGTAAGCAGTTGCTCTTTCTTCTATGTGGCTGCCAACAGCCAGAAAGGGCGCTGTTAAAATTGAGGGCCCTGTCCAGGGCCGCCATCAGGGGGTGAAAGGGGTAACTGGAGTCAGATGCCTCATGAGGTCACATTGCCCCAGACCCCATTCCCATAGTACTTCAGCTTCTTGTGACCATTATTGCAGCAGAGCGCGCAATTAGTACAAGAAGTGCAGGGGGGCCTGGGCCGCGGCTATTGTAGGAATACCTGCAGGGGGCGAACTTATGTACTTAGAATGTTAGAATGTCCCCTAGTAGCTCATCTTTCCAACAGTTTGCTGTTGCGGTGAAACTGACTTGTCAAGCATAAGAAATGTGAGTTCCAGACATTTCTGCAGTTATGTCCCAATTGCTCCCAGGTATGTGCCGTTCTTTAAGTGTAACTTCTGAGAGTGCGTTTTAACAATCCCTCTTCCGTCTCCTGATATAAAATGCTGGAGGTCACAAAGCAGGGCACCTTTGTGCCTTGACACTGCTGCTTCTGCCAACCTCAAACCATAGACTTTTTTTTTTATCTGCCAGAGTTCAAGAGATTGTACTCTGCTACTTTGCTCTAAGCAAATGAGTAAGCTCAGAAAATATTACAACAAAATTACTAACCAATCATCCATACTGTCTCTGGCTACACTGGAGGTAAAAATAAAATCCAGAATGTGTCAAAGGCAATCAAATATCCTGCTATATTTATAATGTGCAAGAAAGTATGTTGGGGGTATATATATGTATTCCCAATATGATCTTAATTTTTAGAGTGGATAAATAAAGTTTTAGTGTTTTCTTTTAATTTTATTTTATCTGAGACATGCAATATTATTTTGTATATAGCTAGGGGCAGAGAAGTGGTTGACACAGCTTTGGGTTAGGTGACTAGTTATTTTCCCTAAAAAAATAAAGACATTTTGCTAGCTATGCCAATTTGAGACTTCAACGTGTGTATATGTGTGTCTGAATGTGTATGTAGTATATAAGTGTGTGTGAATGAGTATGTATGTATACGTGTATATAAGTGAGTGTGAGATTGTGTGTGTATGAGTTTCTTTGTGTGTTTGAGTATCTATGTGAATGTCTGTACGTATGTGTGTGTACAGGTCTGTGTGTGTGTTTGAATGAGTGACTGTGTCTGTGCTTGAGTGTATATGTCTTTCTCTATGTATGAGAATGTGTTGTGTGTGCCTGTGTGAGTGCATATACTAAAGTATAGTGTGGTACTTCTGAGGAACCCTGGAGCTTCATATGCTAGCCATTTAATGAAACTGGCTACCCATCACTGGTTTTGACCTCACTAATTTTAGAACCCCTTATACATATTGTGTTGCGGCAGAGGGGCCCTATCAATGGTTTAGTCAGGGACCCCAAAGTTTCTAGTGGCAGCTCTGCCACAGCCTTTTCTCCGCTGAATACAACCAAAACCAATCTTCCAATAGAATGAGAGCTGCTTAAATCCTATTGGCTGATTTGAACAGCCAATAGGATTTTAGCAGCTTTAATTCCTATTGGCTAATTAAAAAATTTCAGCCAATAGGAATGCAAGGGACGACATCTTGGATTGCGTAGCTTGCATTGAAGATTTAGTGTACGGCGGTGACCGTATGAAGAGGATGCTCCGCACCCGATGTCTTCAGGATGGACCCGCTCTGTGCCGCCGGGATCAAGATAGAAGATGTCGCCGGGATGAAGATTGAAGAGGCCGCCTGGGTAAAGACTTCTCGCCGCCTGGATGAAGATCGTTCAAGCGGGACTTCAAAAACTGTGGATCTTCGGGGTTAGTGATAGTTTATTTTAAGGGTTTTTTGGTGGGATTTTTTTTAGTTTAGGGTTTGGGCATGTAAAATAGCTAAATGCATTTTTAAGGGCAATGCCCATCCAAATGCTTTTTTCAAGGCAACGGGTAGCTTAGTTTTTTGTTAGAGTTAGGTTTTTATTTTGGGGGGTTGGTTGGGTGGTGGGTTTTACTGGGGTCTTTGTATTATTATTTTTTTACAGGTAAAAGAGCTGTTTAACTTAGGGCAATGCCCTACAAAAGGCCCTTTTAAGGGCCATTGGTAGTTTATTGTAGGCTAGGTTTTTTTTAATTTTGGGTGGGCTTTTTTATTTTGATAGGGCTATTAGATTAGGTGTAATTCTGTTTTATTTTTTACATTTTGTTTGTTATTTTTTGTACTTTATTGTTTGTTATTTTTGTAATTTAGTCTTTTTTATTTTTTGTAATTAGATACTTTGTAATTTTTAGAGTAGTGTTAGGATTGTTTTAATGTGTAGTTTAGTTTAATTTAATTGGTAGTTAGTTTAATTTTAGTTTAATAGTTATATTAGTTTAATTGTTAGTTTAATCTTAGTTTTTTAAATTTGACAGGTAAATTTTAATTTAATTTAAGGTAGGGAAATTGTAATTTTAATCTAAAATTAGGGGGGCGTTAGGTTTAGGGTTACTAGTTTAATCTAGTTTATTGCAATGTGGGGGGCAATCGGTTTAGGGGTTAATAGGTTTATTATAGTGACAGCGTTGTAGGGCTTAATAACTTTAGTATAGTGGGGGTGATGTGGGTGGATGGCAGATTAGGGGTTAATAATATTTAAATAGTTTTTGCAATGCTGGAGGGCGGCGGTTTAGGGGTTAATACGTTTATTATAGTGCTGATGATGTCGAGGAGCGGCGGAATAGGGGTTGATAATTATTTTTAGTGGCGGCGATGTTGGGAGCGGCATATTAGGGGTTAATACATTTAATATAGTATTTGCGATGCGGGAGAGCCTCGGTTTAGGGGTTAATAGGTAGTTTATGGGTGTTTAGTGTACTTTGTAGCAGTTTATTTATGAGTTTTATGTAACAGATTTGTAGCGTAAAATGTATAACTACTGCTTTTAGATGGGATCTTGTCGTTTTAGGCTGTAACGCCGGGTTTTTTTTGCCAGAACGCAAAACTCGTAATACCAGCGCTATGGGAATCCCATTAAAAAAAATGTCATTTTTAAGAGTGCGGTACTGATAAAAGGCTTGCGGTACACCTATACCGACAAGAATTGTAATGGCTGCAGTGCTGTTTTAACGCTGAAATGACCATTTTTTTCAGCGTTAAAAGACGAACGCACAACTCGTAATCTAGGTGAAAAAATAAAATAACAACTCGTAATCTAGGTGAAAAAATAAAATACTCTAGCACATTATGCATTTTCCCTTTACATATTGTTCCATAAGTAAAACAAAGGAAATACATATAGTGCGACCTGCATGAAGCCAAACTGGAACTATACAGCAAACCAATAACCCTACTTACCACAAATAAAATAACTCTATGCACTGAACAGCATTATGGGTATGCAGGATAAGAGAATGACACAAAGTAACCATTGCAAAAATATTTCAGGCCACACCTCTAAATGCAACAAACAACATAAACCCATTTAGACTACTCATTTCAGGCCCTGAGTTGTAGAAACTCTTTGAACTGATATAAAGATCTCAGTTCTCTTGACATTATCTAACAAGTCTTGTTGATGATGTAGTGAGGTACCTCAAACAATTTTCGAAAGGAAACTTTTGGCTTGAGGTAGGTTTTTGAAAATCGGCCCTATGTCAGGTTATTAAACAGGTCTTGGGCATAATGTTGTATAATTCCAGTGGATGATTGGTGATAAGTAAGGAAGTCTACCATATCCTATCTGATGCAAACTGAGAAAATATCCTCAAAGTGAAGAAATATTATTTCAGGATTTTTTTGTTATCCAAAGTTAACTGCAATAAAAAAATTATTAAATTACAGTAGATAATTATCTTTTTTCAGTTTTATGTCTTTTCCATATTGTGCCTTTTCAATATGCAATGAAATGTGACCTAAAAAAATCTTTAGAATCAATAGTAGTTTATCTTTTTTTTTTTTTTTTTTAACCTCTTCAATTGATGTTCAAAATGTTGGTTATATATCCTCATTGATGTATGATAAAAATCAGCTCTAATATTGTCTATTAAAATGAAAATAAATAAATAAACAATTAAAACAATATCTTTTAATTTGCCTGCTTGTTAAATAGGGCAAGCCGGTAGTAAGTTTTATGATTGGCTAATAATAAGCTCAATGACAAAATTTAATGGCATCTCAAATCCTAATTCATTTATGCTATGATATGAATTCATGATGTTCACTTAAAAGATATTTGAACAATTACATACATTGAAGGCATTCAAAAAAGTTTTCAAATGTTGGAGCAGGACACAATTGTATCTCTTTATCATTTCAAATCAAATCAAGAAGTATACATATAAATTTACAAATCCCAGCATACCTTAAGTGGGGGGAAAAAAAACATGATTGCATTTAGAGGTTAAAAGAAGCAGATTTATTTACCACAGTCCCATAATTTATTAAAATAAACTCCTGTGGCTATCAACATGGAAAACTAAGTTCAAATTTCTAAATAAATATTCAGGAAAGTTTCTATTTGGCCTTTTGCTGCAGTATTTTAGAATTACAGATCGTAATATCAGTTTTTAATTGATATGGAATTGTTTAAATTGTTCAACTATAATAAGATTAATAAGGTTAAATCTAATCAGAAATATAATTTAACAAAAACATTAGTTTGACAGATTGGATGCTCAAGGAATGTATATATATATATATATATATATATATATATATATATATATATATATATATATATATATATTTATTAAAAGAACACTTGTAAGACAGCAATTAATTGTATATTTCACACAACAGAAACTGTTCTTGTTCCATTTATTTTTGAAGCTGAGAATCTACAAATGGCCTAATACATAAATAATTATTAATTTAAATAATTTTCACTTCACTGAGAAATGAAAATAGGTATTGTTTTTTCCATAACCTTTTCTGAGATAGCATTTCTTATATCAAGGAATGTGCATCAGTGTTTTAATCCAAGGTAAGTGAGTTCCTATACAGAAACCCCATAATGCATCATACGTCAAACTGAGTTGCACAGCTCTGCAATCATATTAAGACCTGTACCCACTCAATGGCCATTTTCAGTTAAGACATTGGCTCAGTCAATCATGCTCAGCCACAAATCGCTCACATGCACAGCCGCCTACTCTAACAGGCTCCCTAGTAATAGTCATTCAGTTTGATTGAAACTCATCTATTGCCAGGAACCTCAACCTGTAATTTCTCCTTTAAAGGTCAACATAGTCACTCAACAAACAGAGCAGGTGACCCAGAGCTGCTCTGATGTATCCGGGAGCATTGTGCTGCAATAAGCAATCATATCTATTCTTTAGTTGTTTCTGATTGAGTAGATTGTCAGCTTTCCATATCATATGAAATTAGTTCCATAGGATAAAAGAGGAATTTTAGAGTTATCTGAATTCTTTGTGAATCTAGGTCCCTGCATCACTGAAACAATCCTCAAAAGCTTTTCTTTATTTGAGAAGTGGCCTTTCTTTTTACTGCTTAGTATTTCTCTGTAGGATATGCTATATTTTAGATAATGAAGATAAATTAGGTATTTTCCAATCCATCAAAATAGCTTAAGAAGTGCTTCACACAGGTTTTCACGAAAATGTCAAATTCAATGCCTTTCCATTCCATTAGAAAACAATATTATCACTAAGCGCTAGCGACAACATGAAACCATTATCCGATAAGTCGTGCATCCGGTGACCTCACAGAGACATGGACCAATCAGATCATGCAATAATGGCCAAGGGCAGATACGCTCCAGAGAGTTCTGTTCTAATCAGAGCCTTGGGTGCCGCAACCGCCTCTGGGAACATAACCATGAGTCCCACCCCCCCACAACGTGCTTTTAAAGGTTCATGGACAGAATTCATGTGCGACTGATAATAATCTGACAGACAATTGTCCGTCAAATAACAGTCCAGTCTGTCCGAGAACCTTTAAAAGCACGTCATGGGGGGTGGGACCCATGGTTATGTTCCCAGAGGTGGCTGCGGTGCTCAAGGCTCTGATTAGAAGAGAACTCTATGGAGCGTATCGACTGTTATTGCATGATCTGATTGGTCCGTGTCTCTGTGAGTTCACCGGATGCACAGCCAATCGGATAATGGTTTCATGTTGTCGCTAGCGCCTAGTCTCTTATCATGTACTTTTTGAGGGCCTTCACACTGTATAAACCATACTGTTGCATTTAATGTGACATATCTCAGATAGACACAAGACAGTGGGCTCAAAAAGCCTTTAACACCTTAAATATTGAATGAAATTGTTTTTCTTATGCATAGGTGATGTAGAAAAGTTTTGTTTGTCCTATTCAAAGCTCCTTGCTCTGTTTGAACTACTCAAGAATGATTTAGAGAAAACTCAGTCTAATAGGGAAGTACTGTACCTAGTTTGGAAAGGTTGTCTTCAATAGTCTACAGTTGTAAAGGGGGAATTATCAGCAAATGACTCACTCCAAGTATTCAAGGAACTGAACTAGTGCACTAGTAGGGGTTTATTTAATTTTCCTCTAACCCAGAGGAAAGCGCAGTGTACTGGGAGGAATATAATTAATCTATGTGCCTCTCAGAGGCCCCCTCCAAGATCAAGAAGTGCCCCATCATAACTACAACTTATTTCATTATATCGTGCAAGTAGTTTGCAACCATTCAGTACATGTACATGATGTTTTTGTAACATTCTCTTGAAGTACTCACCTTCCCTCTCTAACAGGCTTGAGGTAGACACATTTCCTCAAAAACTGGTGTCAGGTAACAATTATTTGTTTATGGATTTGCCTTGTGTGATAGTGTATGCTCTTGATGTGTAAGGAATTAGTTTTTTACTTTACAGCACTTTTCAATCACATAGCTCTTTTTCTTTTTTTAACTTAGCATGCACCAACAACTTTACCAACAAATATAAAATAAATATATAAAAAAATAACATTCCTCTCTTGGTGAATTAACTTTACCTGAAGAGGGTTAACAATTTAAATTGCAGAGTTTCCTATGTTATTCCAGATGTCCAACTACTCTTTTACATTTTACATTTACCTGTAACTTCCACCCCTGGAAAGCTTCCAAGCAGTCAGTTTGTTGATCCCGTGCCAGTGCTGTGGTTCACATAATAACCAGTTATAACCTCTCCTCTGGGTCAGTACAATCAGCTGTCACACCTTAGCTGGGCCAGTTTTTTGTGATCAGTTGCAACATCCACCTTTACCTTTAATCATTTGTTGCCTCAGGTCAATTTTGTACTGATAAGCCATTGTATTCGTAAGCACATGGTTACAATTCAATACAGATTAATTATGATGTTATATATTGTCTATTCTACACTGTTCATTCTCTTACAAGCATTAAAGGGACATTAAAGTCATAATTAGACATTCATGATTTAGACAGATCATACCATTTTTAAAAATAACTTTCCAATTTAATTTGCTTCCTTCTCTTGTTATGCTTTGCTGAAAGGTTTATCTGGGTAAGCTCAGGAGCAGCAAAGGAGCTAGGTTCTAGCTGCTGATTGGTGGCTGCATATATATACTGATTGTCATTGGCTCACCCAGGTGTTCAGTTAGAAACCAGTCGTGGATTGCTGCTCCTTCTTTTGATTATAATCATAATCTTTTTGTAGATGCACTCATGGACTAAATTTAGCAATCATTGTGCAGCATATTTTCCAGTCATTTAATCAGCATTATGTTAGACCCTCTGTTGACAGTGTAGTAATAGTTAAATATAAAAATATGATTTATTAAAAAAAATATTTCGATATTATAACATTATGGATTTCCGTTTGAATGGGGCTCCCCACTTTCTAAAATGGGGTCTTTTGATGAAACCCAAATTTTTACTATTGTGATTTAGAAAGAGCATTCAATTTTAAGCAACTTTCCAATTTACTTACTTATTTTGTTCTTTTGCTATCCTTTGTTGAAAAGGATACTTAGGTAGGCTAAGGAGTTGCTGATTGGTAGCTCCACATATATTTCTCATATTATTGGCTCACCCAATGCGTTCAGCAAGCTCCCTGGAGTGCACTGCTGCGTCTACAACAAAAGAGAAAGAAGCAAATTAAATAACAAAAGTAAATTAGAAAGTTGTATTCTCTATCTGAATCATAAAAGAAAATTAAGTAAAGCATTTTATTCCTCTTAAATTTAATGGGAGGGGAAATATGGGCCCCCAGTGGGGCAGGTGATCTTGGAGGTTGGAATAAAAAGCCCTCTACAAAATATTTCAATTGCTTAAAGGGGTAGTCTACTCCAAAACTGTTATTGTTTAAAAAGATAGATAATCCCTTTATTACCCATTCCCAAGTTTTGCATAACCAACACAGTTCTATTAAAATATGTTTTACCACTGTGATTACCTTGTATCTAAGCCTCTTCTGACAGCCCCCTTATCACATGGCTATTTATTTATTATCATATCTATTGACTTTTTAGTTTGGTTTCCTGCACAACTTTACAGGAGTGGCACACCTGAATTAGCAGTCTCTTGTGAAAAGCTAATGAAAAAGCATGTGATAAGAGGGGCTGTCTGTAGTGGCTTAGAAACAGAAAGAAATGTAAAGGTTTAAATGTTATAAAGTATATTAATCTAACAATGTTGGTTGTGCAAAACTGGGGAATGGGTAGTAAAGGCATTATCTATCTTTTTAAACAATAACAATTTTGGTGTAAGCTGTCCCTTTAAGCAAAGCATCCTCTAATGTTCTTTTTTTCTTTTCCATTCAGCAAGACATTTCCTAACACTTTTTTAATTTACCATAGATTAAATGGTATATAAATATTGTTTATATTGTGAAGCTTACTTATATATATATATATATATATATATATATATATATATATATATATATATATATATATATATATATATATTAGCAAGGGTATTCCAGGTCGTGAAAGTACATCTGTCTCTAAGTGGTACACAATTAAATTGTAAATTTGTGTGTGTAAAAGATTTCCGGTTAGGTTCCACTTACTAGAGTTTACCTAAATCAATTTGGTAATTAGCCGCACCTATGAGGTAGGGACCTCCGGAGTGTAGAAATTACTGGGTTCTGCTGATATCTTATGTTGCATAAAAAGTAAGCACAGATATACAGTTTCAAAATTATTTAAAAAATCACTAAAACAGCTATAACATTCATTCATACAAATACAGCATTCAAGTAGTTTGTGCAACACTTTTTCTGGAGACATGTCAAAAAGATTTGAAAGAACCAAAGCATTTTCACACATAACTCAATTGTATTAAATTAACATGGAAACCATCTATGTTTAAGATGGACGTCTGATTCTTGATATGTGAGTCATAAATACTTTAAGGTAAGAATGCAAAGTAAATTGTTGTATTAGAGTTACAGATGTAGTGAAAGATTCATTTTAGAGCATCATGATCTTAAAGGGATACTAACCCCACATTTTTTTTTTCAGGAATCAGATAGAGCATGCAATTTTAAGAAACTTTCTAATTTACTCCTATTATCAAATTTTCTTCGTTCTCTTGCTATTTTTATTTGAAAAAGCAGGAATCTAAGCATAGGAGTCGACTCATTTTTGGTTCAGCACCTGGCTAAATGTACCCACCAATCAGCAAGCGCTATCCAGGGTGCTGAACCCAAAATGGGCCGGCTCCTAGCTTAGATTCTTATTTTTTCAAATACAGATAGCAAGAGAATGAAGAAAAATTGACAATAGGAGTAAATTAGAAAGTTTCGTAAAAATGTATGCTCTATCTGAATCATTAAAGAAAAAAATTTGGGTTTAGTATCCCTTTAAGGGGGCTTACAGGACAATAGATATTTTTTCCAGGGCAATAAATAAATAAAACTCCACAAATGCTCAGGAGTATTAGGAAAGGGGATTATCTATTATGTATTTTTATTTTTATTTCTCATACTGCAGATTCATTTTTGTCCTAGGTATGAATTTACATATCATAACAACGTCTTATTAGAAAGTAATAAGTGTCTAAAGGAATCCATAATGCGATAAAATGATTGTTTTTGGCACATTTTTAAGTTATATTTATGGGATATACATATTTTTTTAATTACATGTACATTATAAATATTCAGGTAGATTACAAGTTGTGCGTTCGTGTTTTAATGCTGAAAAAATGGTAATTTCAGCGTTAAAACAGCAACACAGCCATTACAAGTCTTGTCGGTATAGCTGTACCGCAAATCTTTTAGCCTGTAACGCAACGTCAGTCCCGCATTCGTAAACATGATGTTTTTTCATGGGACTTCAATAGCACAGCCATTACAAGTTTAGCGGTGATGCTAAAAAGCTTGCATTACTGCCTATACCGACACGATCCATACCGCCATCTGAGAGCTGTAGTTATGATTTTTACACTTAAAAACTGTTACATAACACTCATAACTAAAGTGTTACAAAGTACACTAAACATCCATAGCCTACCTATTAACCCCTAAACCGAGGCCCTCCCGCATTGCAAATACTATATTAAAGTTTTTAACCCCTAATCTGTTGCTCCCTACATCGCCGCCACTAATAACATTTATTAACCCCTATTCCGCCGCACCCCGACATCGTCACCACTATAAAGAAATTATTAACCCCTAAACCACCGCCCACCCGCATTGCAAACACTATTTAAATATTATTAACCCCTAATCTGCCATCCGCCCACATCGCCCCCACTATACTAAAGTTATTAACCCCTATTCCGCTGCTCCCTGACACTGCAGCCACTATAATAAACCTATTAACCCCTAAACCGCAAGCTCCCCACAACAAAATATACTAAATTAAACTATTAACCCCTAAACCGCAAGCCCCCCACAATGAAATATACTAAATTAAACTATTAACCCCTAAACCGAAAGCCCCCCACATAGCAATAAACTAATTTAAACTAGTAACCCTTAAACCTAACGCCCCCTAACTTTATATTAAAATTAAAATTTCCCTAGCTTAAATTAAATTAAAACTTACCTGTCAAATTAAAAAACTAACGGCTAGATTACGAGTTTTGCATTATAGGGAAAAAGCAGCGTTATCCGGTTATAAAGCTGCTTTTTCACTACCTCTGCTGTTACGAGTCTTGCAGGTTTAGGGGAACTGCACACTTTTTTGGCCTTACCGCAAATCAACTTACGCAAATTGCATAAAGTCTTTTTTCAATGGGACTTCCATAGCGCCGATATTACAAACTTTTCCTGGGAGGCCAAAAAGTGAGCGGTACACCCTATCCTGTCAAGATTCGTAACGCATTCTAAAGTTAGTAGTTATGAGTTTAACACTACAAAGCTAAAAAGTACACTAACACCCATAAACTACCTGTTAACCCCTAAACCGAGGCTCTCCTGCATCGCAAACACTATAATACAATTATTAACCCCTAATCTGCCGCTCCAGACATCACCGCCACTAGAATAAACATAGTAACCCCTAAACCGCCGTATTCCCGCATCTCAAACATTAGTTAAATATTAATAACCCCTAATCTGCTGTCCCTAACATCGCCGCAACCTACATTACAGTTTTTAACCCCTAATCTGCAGCCCCCAACGTCGCCGCCACTATACTAAAGTTATTAACCCCTAAACCTAAGTCTAACCCTAACACCCCCTAACTTAAACATAATTAAAATAAATCTAAATAAAACCTACTATTAATAACTAAATAATTCCTATTTAAAAATAAATACTTACCTGTAAAATAAACCCTAAGCTAGCTACAATATAACTAATAGTTACATTGTAGCTAGCTTTAGTTTTATTTTTATTTTACAGGCAAGTTTGTATTTATTTTAACTAGGTAGAATAGTTACTAAATAGTTATTAACTATTTAATAACTACCTAGCTAAAATAAATACAAATTTACCTGTAAAATAAAACCTAACCTAAGTTACACTAACACCTTACACTACACTATAATTAAATGAATTACCTAAATTAAATACAATTAACTAAATTAAATACAATTACCAAAATTACAACAACAAAAAAACACTAAAGTACACAAAATAAAAAACAAATTATAAGATATTTAAACTAATTACACTTAATCTAATAGCCCTATCAAAATAAAAAAAGCCCCCCAAAATAAAAAAAAACCCTAGCCTACAATAAACTACCAATAGCCCTTAAAAGGGCCTTTTGCGGGGCATCACCTGTAAAAAAATACAACCCCCCAACAGTAAAACCCACCACCCACACAACCAAACCCCCCAAATAAAACCCTAACTAAAAAAAAAACCTAAGCTCCCCATTGCCCTGAAAAGGGCATTTGGATGGGCATTGCCCTTAAAAGGGCATTTAGCTGTTTAAATTTTCCTCTAAAGTCAAGCTTCTGGTGATTCCTTACAAGGGCAAAACCTTGTTTGGATCCAGTTTGGCAGAAATTATCTCTGATATTACGGGTGGAAAAGGGTCTTTTCTACCTCAAGATAAGAAGAATATGCCTGAAAGATGTCAGAGTAATTTTCATTCCTTTCTTAACTTCAGAGGAAAGTCTTCCCCTTCTTCTTCCAAGCAGGAACAATCCAAGTCTTCTTGGAAACCCAATTATTTTTGGAACAAGGAGAAACAATCAAAGAAACCCGCAGCTGATTCCAAATCAGCATGAAGGGTTTGCCCCTGATCCAGGATCGGATCAGGTGGATGGCATACTTTATCAGTTCTCTCAAGCCTGGATACAAAATGTCCCAGACCCATGGACTGTGGACATAGTATCCCAGGGTTACAAATTTGAATTTAAGACTTTGCCTCCCAGAGGCAGATTCCTTCTCTCAAGACTATCTGCAGACCAGTTAAAGAGAGAGACATTCTTGAAATGTATACAACATCTTTCCTTTTTTGATAGTTCCAGTTCCAGTGCAGGAACAGGGTCTTGGGTTCTACTCCAACCTATTTGTGGTTCCCAAAAAAGAGGGAACTTTCCTTCCCATTCTAGACTTGAAGTGTTTAAACAAGTTTCTCAAAGTTCCATCCTTCAAGATGGAGACTATACGCTCCATTCTTCCTTTAGTACAAGAGGGTCAGTTCATGACAACCATAGACCTAAAGGAATGTGTATCTTCATGTTCCTATTTACAGGGACCATCACAGATTCCTGAGATTTGCCTTTCTGGACAAACATTTCCAGTTTGTGGCCCTTCCATTTGGTCTAGCCATGGCTCACAGAATTTTTTCAAAGGTTCTGGGGGCTCTTTTGGCAGTTAACCATTCTCGTGGAATTACTGTGGCACCCTACCTGGACAACATATTGGTTCAGGTGCCATCTTTTCAACAAGCAAAATCCCACACAGAGATATTGATGTCTTTTTTTTATTCCCACAGATGGAACGTGAATCTGGAAAAAAGCTGCCTTTCCCCTGCTACAAGAGTAGTGTTCTTAGGGAACATAATAGATTCTCTATTGATGAAGATTTTTCTGATAGAGGTTAGGAAAACAAAATCATTTCCTCTTGCCTCTCTCATCAGGCTACTGCTCATTCTTCACTGGATCAATGTATGGAGGTAATCGGTCTGATGGTGGCTTCCATGGACATCATTCCTTTTGCTCAATTCCATTTGAGAGTTTTCCAGTTGTGCATGCTCAGACAATGGAATGGCGACCATACGGATATATCTCAGAGAATAGAGTTAAATCAGTATCCAAGGGATTCTCTCCCGTGGTGGATTTCTCAGGAACATCTGTCTCAGGGCACATGCTTTCAGAGACCTTCCTGGGTGATCGTGACCACGGACGCCAGCCTGCTGGGCTGGGGAGCAATCTGGAACTCTTTAAAAGCTCAGGGCCTTTGGACTCAGGAGGAGTCTGCTCTTCCCATCAACATCTTGGAGTTAATGGCGATTTACAATGCTCTATTGGCTTGGCCTCAGTTGTCCTCAGCCCAGTTTATCATGTTCCAGTCTGACAACATAACTTCTGTGGCTTACATCAACCACCAGGGAGGAACTTGGAGTTCCTTAGCCATGAAGGAGGTTACTTAGATTCTTCAGTGGGCAGAGACCCACAATTGCTGTCTATCTGCCATCCACATTCCAGGAGTAGACAACTGGGAAGCGGAGATTGAACGTTTAATTCTGTCTAAGCGTGGTTTTTCCGAGTCGGTCATTGAGACCATGATTCAGGCTTGCAAGTCTGTTACTAGAAAGATTTACCATAAGATATTACGAAAATATCTTTATTGGTGTGAATCCATGGGCTACTCTTGGAAAAGAATTAGAATTCCTAGAATTTTATCTTTTCTTCAGTAAGGCCCGGAGAAGGGATTTTTAGTCAGTACCCTGAAAGGTCAGATGTCTGCTTTATAAGTTTTACTACATAAACATTTGGCAGATGTGCCAGATGAGCAAACTTTCAAAATCATGCCTGTCTTTAAGTCTGTTGCTCCTCCTTGGAGCCTTAACCTTGTTCTTAAAGTTTTACAGCTGGCTCCATTTGAGATGTTGCATTCCATAGACATTACGTTGTTATCTTGGAAGGTTTTATTTCTTGTTGCTTTCTCTTCTGCTCAAAGAGTCTCGGAACTCTCAGCTCTGCAGTGTGATTACCCTTATCTTATTTTTCATGGCAATAAGGCGGTTTCCTTCCTAAGGTTGTTTCTAATAGAAATATTAATCAGGAAATTGTTGTTCCCTCTCTGTATACTAATCCTTCTTCTTCCGAAGAACGTTTGTTACACAATTTGGATTTTGTACGAGCTCTTAAATTCTACTTACAGGCGACTAAGGATTTTCGCCAGTCCTCTGCCCTCTCTGTCTGTTTTTCTGGGAAACGTAAAGGTCAGAAAGCTACTGCTACTACGCTTTCTTTTTGGCTACAAAGTATATTTCATTTGGCTTATGAGACTGCTGGATGGCAGCCTCCTGTGAGAATTATGGCTTATTCCACAAGAGCTGTTTGCTCTTCTTGGGCTTTCAAAAATGAAGCTTTTGTGGAACAAATTTACAAGGCTGCAACTTGGAAGCCCATTTATCAAGCTCTGTATGAAGCTTGAAGGGCCGTGTTTCTGGCGAGTGCAGTTATGAAGCAGCGGTCTAAAGACAGCTGCTCCATAACCCTGTTCGCCTGCTCTGAGCAGGCGAACAGGAATCACTGCAATTCAACCCGATCGAGTATGATCGGGTTGATTGACACCTCCCTGCTGGCGGCCCATTGGCCGCGAGTCTGCAGGGGGTGGTGTTGCACCAGCAGCTCTTGTGAGCTGCTGGTGCAGTGCTGAATATGGAGAGTGTATTGCTCTCCGCATTCATCGAGGTCTTGTGGACCTGATCCGCACTGTCGGATCAGGTCCGCAAGACCTTTCATAATTCGGCCTCTTGGTCTTCTCTACATACTTTTTCCAAATTTTCCATATTTTATACTTTTTCCTCGGCTGAGGCTTCTTTTGGGAGAAAGGTTCTTCAAGCGGTGGTGCCTTCTGTTTAGGACTGCCTGTCTTGTCCCTCCCTATTTATCCGTGTCCTCTAGCTTGGGTATTGGTTCCCAACAGTAATTACTCAAGCCCACGGCCCCACCCTTTATTTTAAGACAGTTGTTTTTTTTTTACTATAACCTCAGGCACCTCTACACCTTGTGTTACTCCTTTTTCTCAATTTTCCTTCGGTCGAATGACTGGGGCTTGTGGGTAAGGAAGTGATACTTAGCAGATTAACTGTGGTGCTCTTTGCCTCCTCCTGCTGGCCAGGAGTGATATTCCCAACAGTAATTACTCAAGCCGTGGACTCACCATATCCGGAAATAAATACATTTATCAGGAAGCATACATTTTGTTTTTTTACAAGCTGAAGGTTTGTGGCAATCCTGTGTCAATCAAGTCTATCTGTACTATTTTCCATCATATATACACATATATACACATATATAAACATATAAATACACATGAATACACATATATACACACCTATATATACTCACCACCAGCAAAGAGATCATGGGCTCCATTTATTAAGCAGCGGGTTGCTGCTTTGGATCCCCATCGTTTCAGACTCGCCTGAAATGGAAGTTAAGAAGCAGCAGTCGTAAAAACTGCTGCTCCTAAACTTCTCCGCCACCTTTTAGGTGGCGTATTGAAATCATCCTGATCCGATCGGAATGATTGACAGCCCCTGCTAGAAGCTGACTGGCCGCCATTGAGCAGCAGTGTCAGAGTTTAGCGAGGTCGAACAGACATGATTCGCTAAAGCAAATCATGTCTGCTTAACCATTAATAAATCTACCTCCAAGACTCACTGAAGGCTGAGGTGATGGTTAGCATTTTTTAGCAATAAAGTATTTTTTTATTAAGGTATGCACATTGTTTTTTTTTAGACTAAATGCTACTGCACACTTGATAGACTACAGTATAGTGTAAATATAACTTGTATATGCACTGGAAAATAAAAACATAGTGTGACTCATTTTATTGCTATATTCCCTTTATTGCGGTGGTCTGGAACCAAACTGCAATATCTCTGAGGTACGCCTGTGTGTGTATATATATATATATATATATATATATATATATATACTGTATGTATATATATATATATATATATATATATATACTGTATATATACACATATTTAGACATGTGTAAGTATGTATATATACATTATAGCCCTTTGCAGTCAAACATCTTGTCACATGCCTTTTTTTTAAATATTTATATGAATATTTTTTATAAGATATATGAGTGTAACTGTAATTTTAAATGTATTTTTGTTGTGTTTAGTGCAACCTTTTTTAACGCATTATCCTTTACACAAGGGTTTCAGCCGCTTTAACCTGATGAGTGTAAAATGCGATTGCACTCTCGCGATTGCATTTACTTTCAACTTGCAATACACATGCTGCCTCCGATGCTGTGCAAATACCCAATGTCGCTCTCGGGCGCGCAGCAGTTAGAGCGCCACTTGTAATCTAGACCTATATGTTTTAAACTAGAAAAAAAGAATCACACAAGGGATCTGCTTGCTGGCTTAAGGTTTTGCTTCTATGAATTAATCATGTCCAAAACAAATTATCAAATAAAAAAAAAAAACAAGAGGAACAATTGACTGACAGAAGAATGTGACAATGTAATGCTATAAACAAGCCAAACATGGGGATGGCACACAATAAGAGGTAATAAACCTTGAGGAACATTACTTGTCTGTGATCTATGTTGATTGTCTATTTTCTGGCTAGAAATCCATGTTCTGAATGAGGAAAACCACACTTCCCCACTTGCAGCCAGCAAGACAGCTTGGCCAATGAAACAAAGCTCCCATTGATTACAACAAAATATCTTAGGTTGGCTTAATTCCTGAGCTAATGATGCAGAACCACTGCCATGCTGAAAGGTGCCCTCTAAGCCAAATTCATATCCACCTGCAGCGTTCATGCCTACCCAGCAAGCTCAGCTGCCAACAAGGGTCAGAGAGCAGTAAATGTCAGTAGAATAAAGAAATGTGATTAAAATATCTATTTATCTATCTATCTATCTATCTGTCTATCTATCTATCATCTATATATCTTTCTATATATCTATCAATCTATCTTCTATCTATCTATCTATCTATCTATCTATATATCCTCTATCTATCTAGCTACCTTCTATTTATTTATCTGTCTATCTATCATCTATCTATTTATCTTTAAATACATTTATCTATCTATCTATCTATCTATTAATCTATCTTCTATCTATCTATCCTCTATCTATAAATCTATTTGTCTATCTATCTATCTATCTATCTATCTACCTATCATCTATCTATCTATCTATCTATCTATCTTTCAATCTATGTATTTATCTATCATCTATCTATCTATCTATCTATCTATCTATCTATCAATGTTTTCATATCTATCAATCCACACATTGGCATCTGCACATTTTTTATTTCAGTCAGCCTTACCTGTTGCTTGGAGGTCCCATGCTTCTTTATTCCTTCCAGGTACTAAAGAGTTAACATCCAAGTGCAGACATTCTCAGTGTTGTTCTCATCATGTGTACCCTGTGTTTAGCTTTCCCATGAGGTAGCTCACAGGATCATCACCTGACTAACTTGTCAGTTATGATTTTTAAAACAACAGAAAAAGTCAGAATTAAATGGACATGAAACCCCAATTCTTTTTTCATGATTCAGATAAAACATACACTTTTAAACAACTTTCCAATTTACTTCTGTTATCAAATTTGCTTCATTCTCTTGGTATCCTTTGTTGAAGGAGCAGCAATGCACTAAAAGGAGCTAGCAGAACGCATTGGGTAAGTCAATGACAAGAGGCATATATGTATAGCCATTAATTATTAGTTAGCTACCAGTAGTGCATTGCTGATCCCGAGCCTATCTAGTTATGCTTTTCAATAAAGGATACCAAGAGAAGGAAACAAGGAAACTAAATAGATAATAGACGTAAATTGGAAAGTTGTTTAAAATTGCATACTAATTTTGGGTTTCATGTACCTTTAATTTTAACTTTACCGTCCTTTTAAAAAGCATAACTTTATAATCAAATTTGCTTTGTTCTCTTGGTATTTTTTGTTTAGGAGTAGTCCTAGGCAGGCTCAGGAACATGCATGTGGCATTAGTATTCTATGGCAGCAGTGTTTGCAGTAATGTATATAACAATGTGTAGTGTATAGTTTGTATCCTAAAAAAAATATATATATTCTGAATGGGAAATGGCTGTGAAATTATATATGTTACAGTTTCAGGTGTATTAAACTAATAGCAAACTTTCCCCTTTGTATATACAGATCAAGAATGTTAGTAATATGATGGAGTTTGTATATATGGGGCCCCATTACATATGTGGCGTCGCCCGCAAAAGCCGGTGACACCGGTTTTTGCGCGGGTTTGGTATCCTATATACAGCGCCACATATAAATGCAGCACGTATATTTCACCCGTCGCCCGCAATTTTTACTCCCATAGGCTAACATGGGACCGCGTCGCAAATCGGTATCCAATATTCAGCGCAAGGACTTATGTGGCGAAACTGGAGAAATCTTACTCCATTTTTACCTCGCCATAAAAGGCAGCCGTAGCAAGCCTTGCACTAAGTATGGGAGCACCGTAACTCCCGAAAATGCCTGCAAATATCCCCCATCAAACCCACACCGCAAGTAATAACTAAATTATTAACTCCTAAATCCGCCAACCCCAACCTTGCAAACTACCTATTAAAACTATTAACCCCTAAACTGCCAAAGCCCACAATGCAATAAACCTATTAAAGTATTAACCCCTAAACCGCCAAAGCCCACAGCGCAATAAACCTATTAAAGTATTAACCCCTAAACCTCCAAAGCCCACAACGCAATAAACCTATTAAAGTATTAACCCCTAAACCACCAAAGCCCACAACGCAATAAACCTATTAAAGTATTAATGCCTAAACCTCCAAAGCCCACAACGCAAAAAACCTAACCCCTAACCTAACCCCCCCAACCTAACACCCCCTAAATGAACCCAAATTACCTAATTTACAAAATACTAAAGTTACTATTAATTTAAGAAAACCTAACACTACTACACCACTAATAAATTAAAGGAACAGTCTAATCAAAATTCTGGAGCAGACTGTCCCTTTAAGCTACAATTACAGAAAATACAAAAATCTAAGATTACATAAAATAAAAAATAAAATTACAAAATTTTAAAAAATTATACCTAATCCCTATGAAAATAAAAAGCCCCCCCAAAATTAAAACACCCCCTAATCCAATAAACTACCAGTAGCCCTTAAAAGGGCTTTTTGCAGGGCATTGCTCCAAGATAATCAGCTCTTTTACAACAAAATACACAAAGCCCCCCTAACAGTAAAACCCCCCACCCACCAAACCCCCCAAAATAAAATAACCTAACGCCAAAAGCCCTAAACTACCCATTGCCCTGAAAAGGGCATTTGTTGGGCATTGCCCTTAAAAGGGCATTTAGCTCTTCTACTGCCCACCCTATCTAAATAAAATAAACCCCCCCATAAAACCCTAAAAAACCCTAAGTCTAAGCCCCAGGTTGCTACTCACCGTTCCTGAAGTCCGGCGGAGAAGGTTTCTTCCAAGCGGCGACCTCTTCTTTCTTCTTCCTGGAACATCCTTTGGTGGAGCGGAGCTGAAGACTGAAGACCGCGGAGCTGAAGACTGAAGACCGTGGAGCTGAAGACCCGCGACCTTGGAACTGAAGACCGGCGACCCTGGAACTAAAGACCGTTGACCCTGGAACTGAAGACCGGCGACCATGGAGCGTGGAGGATCCTCTTTGTAGGATCTTTGCCGCACACTGGATAGAGAATTCAAGGGACGCAATTAAAAATGGCGTCCCTTGAATTCCTATTGGCTGATTTGATTCTTCAAATTCAAATCAGTCAATAGGATGAAAGCTACTCAAATCCTTTTGGCTGTTCAAATCAGCCAATAGGATGAGAGCTACTTAAATTCTATTGGCTATTCAAATCAGCAAATAGAATTTCAGTAGCTCTCATCCTATTGGCTGATTTGAACAGCCAATAGAACTGCTTGTGCAATGATAAATGCCGACAGCGTATGCTGTCGTCATTTATCGATGTGCGGCGGACGTGATAAGCTACATCGTATCATATCCGCTCACACTTTGGTAAATCGGCCCCAGAGCATGCAATTTTAAACTACTTCCCAATTTACTTCTGCTAACTAGTTTGCTTTGTTCTCCTGGTATACTTTGTTGAATAAGCATACTTCGGTAGCCTTGGGCGCAGCATTGCACTACTGGGAGCTGGCTGCATGATTAGTGGCTGCACATAAATGTCTCTTGTCATTGGCGCACCTGATGTGTTTAGATAGGTCCCAGTAGTGCATTGCTGCTCCTTCAACAAAGGGTATGAAGAGAATTAAGCACATTTGATAATAGAAGTAAATTAGAAAGTTGTTTAAAATTGTATGTTCTATCTGAATCATGAAAGAGATTTTTTGTGTTTTTATGTCCCTTTAACCTGTCTTTTCATCTACTTCCAGTTCATGCAGATTGTTACTACCTACTCGCCTACCATTTGGTTGCCCATCTTGCTGAATGCTTGAGTGTAATCTATTGTAACTGAATAGCTTTCTCTGTATTGGTTCTACTAGCATGGATAAGTATGGTGTTAAATTATTGCCAAACATGCAGTTAAAAAAGGTGAAGCAGATATTCTTTAATTAAGTGAATATTGCAAATTTGCTCTGCAGACTATTCATGGACTACAGAACCCAAGATTAGTTTTGCACTACGATGTCTCTTTATAGCCACTCTCCTAATCCTTTAAAAACCTAGGCTAATTAACTAAGAGGTTTTTGCATTCAGAAATCAAGTCAGAGGTAATGCAGTGTTGTCCACTTTACCACCCACAGCTCCTCAGCTCAGGGCAGATGTCCCAGTTTTTAGGGACTGCCCCAGCTCTGCCAAGGGCCTACTCCCTTAACACACCCACATCCCTTTCCATGCCATGCCTATGGCCCATCCATTCACATTCCGGCTTAAAAACCCAGGTGGACCACAGTCCATGAGTCTCTTTACCTCCCTGTACTTCAAAGCCTCTGGGAAATGTTGAGAGGTATAGAAATGTAATACACACTGCATACCTAGGTATGCTGTCATGAAACAGAGCTATGCACAATTTTAACAGAAGTTAACCTTTTTTTTTTATTATTCTACGCTCTGTTTGAATCAAAAAAAGATTCATTTTGACTATTGATGTCTCGTTAACTGTCAGGATAACACGATAGTTTAAAGAAAGAGAGGTACATAAAAGTGCATTAGGAAAATAATGTCATTACTTCACTATAGCTTGTATATAACTGCAAAGTGGTTAAACACGTAGTTCAAGTAAGTTTTGGAGCAGCAAAGCACTACTGTGACCATAGTTTAACTCATCTGGTAAGCCAATGATAAAAGGCATATGTGTGGGTCCACCTATCAGCACATTGCTGCCCCTGATCTTACCTAAGGATAATAATTAAATTGATAACAGAAGTAAGCTGAAAGATATCTTAAAACTGCATATTCTATTTGATCCATGAAAGTTAAAAAATGTTCAAGTCCCTAAACTAAGCAAAGTCACCACTGTCCTCAGAACTAAAACTTTGTATACTTCCTAAAAAAAGACTCCTTATAATTTCCATATCTTTTAGATGTAACATAATTACAACGCTTATAAATATTTGCTATGATGTCAAGGATCCAAATGTTCATATTTTTACTCAAATATTTGTTTTATGGTACAAAGCCACAGGCAATAGCTGTCTGGTTTTAGCCTGGGAAACAAATAATGTACTCTGATTAATGGGGCAAGGGTTTCTGGAAATCATTCAATTTGGTGTTAAATAAGATATTAAATAATATATTATATTACAAATTATTTTAACATTTTTATCCTTCTGATTAGGAGTTAAAAATATAAATGATTATTTTTACAAATTCAAATTTAGTAACTATGCTTATAATTTCTAAAATATTACTATGTTAAATGGATATGAAACCCAAAATTTTTCTTTCATGATTCAGATAGAGCATGCAATTTTAAACAACTTTCTAATTTACTTAGATTATCAGTTTTTCTTCATTCTCTAAGTATCTTTTGTTGAAAAGCAGGGACGTATGCTTAGGAGCCAGCCCATTTCTAGTGCACTATATGGTAGAAGTTTTTGCAAAAATGTTATTCATTTGCAAGAGAATTCCTGCCATGTAGTGCTCCCGATGCCTACCTAGGTATCTCTTCAACACAGAATATCATGGTAACTAATTCAATTTGATAATAGAAGTAAATTGGAAAGTTTTCTAACATGGTATACTCCATCTGAATCACAAAATACTTTTTTTGGGTTTCATATCCCTTTAACTTAAAGTTTAATATTGATCAGCTGCGTGATAAGTTACATTTGTGTTATCATACCTCCCAACTGTCCCGATTTGTGTGGGACAGTTCTGAATAGAGGGGTATGTCCTGCTGTCCCAGTGAGACAGCCTTCTGTCCCGACTCCTGTATTGCCCCCCACAACGGCCCCCAGGCCGCTGCAAAAGAGTTAAAAAAAAATAAAAAAAACAATTTACTATTGGGTCCTTATGTCATGTGACATTTACAGTAAACCCAATAACATCCCTGCAGGCTTCCTGTGGCTAGTTTTTAGCATGTGATCCACATAACAGTGGCACTGCTACGAGTCTGCTCTGCATGGAAAGTGTCTCCTAGTATCTCAGCTCAGGTAGATGCTAAGTTAGTGGCCGGGGCCGGGAGTGACCGCAGATCGCCTGACGGTTGGAAAAGCCTTACTGTACAGATTGTTTCTCTAAGGAATAATTGCATGCAGAGCAAATTACTATAAAATACCATGCTACGGAACATCATGTGACAAAGATTACTGATATTTAGCATCATGTATATAATCCAGTGTGTGCAGAATTTTTTCAGAATTTACACTTAGAATTGTTTTTTTGCAGATCATTATTTTTGCAATCCTTTAATAACAAGCTCCACATATCACATTTTTGCACAGGGGGGGTTGAAATGTTGGGGTTTATGTATTATTGTTATTTAAAAGTTCCCTTTACATTGATCACAATATTTTTTTTTAAATAATTTGGTTTGTGTAAGGCTTCATTTGGACCAAACTTGTTATTAAACTATAGTGGTATCATTTGATTAAAGCTTAAAATAATTGCTATTGAGTAGTAACTCCTCTCTAGTTAAATCACATTAGTGCTCTTATTCTTGAGTTTGAAAACAAGTTGAAAGTAAAAGGTAAATGTGCCAGCGAGTGTCAGGTGAACTAACATCTAGAGGTCTGCCAATGCTAACTCCCTTTTCCCATATACTTATATGTGGCGCTCTACAAGAGCCTCTTCCGGCTTTCGCTTGCACCCTAACCTGAAGGTGTGCTAGGACAAATGCGCTAAAGCAGAAGGTGCGTTTCACCACAGAAAAGTGGCTTTTGCTGGTCAATAGGTAAGAACTAGTATTCTAATAACTCAAGCCTGTTTATGCATTCTAATTTACTATTTAAATTATATTTATTAGTTATGTTATTTTAAATTGCTTAAGTCAGCTTTGAATTGCACTTGGTGCATATATGTGTGTCACCTGTATGAATTTATGTCTATGATTATGGCTACACCTTGCCGAAACATGTAAGACTTTTTTCGTCTCTCCCCTTACCCTTGATGTTACCTCCATGTGTTTTTTAATGGATTTGGATACCTAATAAATCGTGGTTTTATTTATTTACCCCAAGTGGCATTTTCTTGGACTTGGAAAGTGGCTCCTGCTCATCAATAGGCACTCAAGCACCCCAGGAAAGTGGCCCTGCTCACCAATAGCCACCTATGAACCCTCAAAGAACGTGGCCCCTGCTCACCAAGATGTGCCAAGGCACCCCTGGAAAGCATCCCTCTGCTCACCAATAGGCACCAAAGCACTCTTGGACTATGTCAATAGGTGCCAAGGCACTCCAGGAACCTGGATCCTGTTCAGCAATAACCCTCAAAAAAGTAGCCCCTGTTACCCAATATGTGCCTAGACACCCTGGAAAAAAATGACACCTACACCCCAACAGGTGCCCATTTACTCTAGGCGATTGGCCCCTGTTCACCAATACACACCCAGGCATATTGTGAAAGTGTTCCCTGCTCACTAATAGGTACCCATGTACCCCTGGAAAGTGGGCACTGCTTACCAATAGGTGCCAAAACCCCTTGGTAAGGTGGCCCGTGCTCAACAATATGTGCCCAGGCACCCCATAAAAGTGGCCCTTGCTCACCAATGTATGCTCAGGCAGCCCAGGAAAGTGGCTCAGGCTTGTCAATAGGCTTCAAGACAACCTGGGAAAGTAGCCCCTGCTCACCAATAGCCACCTAGAAACCCTCAAGGAAAGTGGTCCCTGCTCGCCAATATGCACCAAAGCAGTCTGGGAAAGGGGCAAGCAGGGGTGCTTATTGATATGCAAGGTGCACTTTCCCAGGGTGCCTAGGTGCCTATTGGTAGTGGGTACTTTCCCAGGGTGGTTGGGTGTGTTTTGATGAGTAGAGGTCACTTTCCAGGGTGACTGGGCTACTATTGGCTAGCACGGACACTTTTCCTATTATGCATGGGTGCCTATTGGAAAGCAGCGGCCACTTTTGCAGGAAACCTGTGTGCCTATTGGGTGAGCAGAGGGCATTTACTCAGGGTGCCTGTGCACCTTTTGGCTAGCAGGGGCCACTTTTCCAGGGTGCCTGGGCACCTATTGTCCAGCAGGGGCCACTTTCCTGGGGTACCTGGGCATCTATACGCAAGCAGGGGCCACTGTAACTGTAATATTAGCGGACAGGGGCCACTTTCTAGGAGTACCTGGGCATCTATTAGTGAGTATGGTCCACTTTCTTGGGATGTCTTGGCATGTATTGGTAAGCAGGGGGGACTTTCCTTGAGAGTTCCTAGATGGCTATTAATGAGCGGGACCACTTTCCTGGTGTGCCTTGTGGCCTATTGATGAGCTGGGGCCACTTTATTGGAGTGCCTGGGCAAATTTTATCAAGCAGGGGCCACTTTCCCAGGATACCAGGCACCTATTGGTGAGCAAAAGCTACTTTCCTGGGGTACCTAGGTGCATATTGATGAGCAGGCGCCACTTTACTGAAGTACCTGGGTGTCTGTTGGTGAGCAGGGGCAGGGCCACTGTCGCTTTCCAACCAGAGGCGAAACTAGAAACCACAGGGCTCAGGTGCAAGAATCTAAGAAGCCCCCCCCCCCAAAAAAAAAAAAAAATTAAGGTAAATTTGATACATATATTTATTTTTTTATACACAGAAAAAAAAATGTGAATCAGATTACATGTTTGCAAAAGGAGGTACCCTGTGCCCACAGTCTGTGAGATGGTCTGACCCCCTATTACTGTATATAGTGACACTGTTTAACCCACCAGTACTGTATATAGTGAGTTAGTGACACAGTTTGTAATCTGCCGGTAAGATGGCTGACCTGACCCTACCCGCCCCAGTACTTTATAAAGTGACCACAGTAGTCTGTGACATGGTCCAGCCCTCCCCGTACTGTATATAGTGGTACTGTATAGTGACACAGTTTACCCCCTCCCCCCATGCTGTAGTAACAGGGTCAGTAATTTGCTGGTTCCACAAACATACACATACACACACACATACACATACATGCATAAACACACAGTGACATACACACATACACACACATAAACACCAATGGGTAAAACAGAAACACTAACCCCTGTAGTCAGAGACAGAGACACTAGTGAAGCATCACATCACAGTCACATGATATCAGTGCAGGCAGTGACAGGTCAGGTTTTTTTATTGAAATTTTTTATTTTATTTATTTTTTTAAGCTGGGCCCCCACCCTTAGGGGGGGCCCGGTAGCAGTTGCAACCTCTTTACCCCCTGTAGTTCCGCCCCTGTTTCCAAATATTAGCAAACAGGGTCCAATATTCAGGAGTACCTGGGGACCTATTTGCAAAACCCTTGTGCAAACGTTTATGTGCCATGTAATCTAGCCATATATACTGTATATATATATATAAAAATAAATGTTTCTTCTAAGTGAAGAACAGAGGTATTTCAAGTTTTTCTATTAGAAACCCCCCTCAAAAGTGTATATACGAATATATATGTGAATACATGTATGTATCTGTGCACATAAATATGTTCATATCTACAAATATAAACACATATGTATACACATATATACATAAAGCTGTGTCTAAGCTAGCCATGTTTTAATTACATACAATTTTTCACACTTTGCATTATGCAAACATCCAGTATTGACTTAACTCAGACGGTTTAGATAATATACACACACTAATATTATTTGAGTATTATAGTAATATTTTACAATATAGTATGTCAATATATGTAGGCAATTATATGATTCAATCATTTAGTGTTAAATAATTCCTGAGATTATTGTTCTGTTATCCTTGTATTCCTACATTGTTTGCTGTTGTTTTTCACGTTGTTTACACATGTTTCTCAAGTTGCTATTTGTAGCCACAGCAGTTAAGGGTTAATACAATGTATTTCAATATAAGCTAAAGTGGGCATATACATTTTGTCTCTGAATGGGCTTATTCAGCCTATCAGATGTTTAGTTAACCTTTTTAACCTCTTAAGGACATATGACGGAATTTTTCTGTCATAAAACAATTGAGCAAACTGAAAGCTGTGTCCTTAAAGGGTTAAGTTGCACACCTGTGTGTAGCACCACAGACTATGATTACGGCTCTCAGCCGAAACATGTAAGCCGTAGGTGCTACGCTCCCAAACTCTTTCTACCCTTTTTATTGCACTGTTCACCCAGAGCATGGTTTGCTCGATATTTTTAATGGATTGAATAAATTGAACTTTTTAATCTTTACAAGTGCTCCTGCGACTCTTGTCTACTTTTTCACTTGCATATATACATAAACACATACATATATATACACATATATAAACACTTCTGAGTCCTTTCCAGTCAAACACCTTGACATATACCATATCCCTTTTATAAATTTATATCAATAATAAACTTTTAATTTACAGTTGAGTGTAGCACTTCATTTTAATATGTTTTACACGTGTTTTGTTAAAGGGACACTGAACCAAAACATTTTCTTTTGTGATTCAGATAGAGCATGCAATTTTAAGCAATTTTCTAATTTACTCCTATTATCAATTTTTCTTCATTCTTTTGCTATCTTTATTTCAAAAAGAAGGCATCTAAGCTTTTTTCTTAGTTCAGAACTCTGGACAGCACTTTTTTATTGGTGGATGAATTTATCCACCAATCAGCAAGGACAACACAGGTTGTTCACCAAAAATGGGCCGGCATCTAAACTTACATTCTTGCATTTCAAATAAAGATACCAAGAAAATAAAGAAAATTTGATAATAGGAGTAAATTAGAAAGTTGCTTAAAATGTCATGAAAGAAAAAAAAATTGGGTTCAGTGTCCCTTTAAGCTTTTATTCTAGCCCTAACACTTTACTTCAGGTCTCAAGTGACACTAACTTTTTAAGTGCTGTTTTTGTGTTGCACTTGCACGCAACACATAACTTTCAACTTGTAATATGAGCAATGTTTAGAATGGCCGTAATATACATTGAAAGTATTGGGTGCACTAAAGTTATGTCGGACACGCTAAACATTCTCTGGTAATTCTTCTTTACCATGGACTTTTAATATCAATGTGAGCTCTAATCCCAGCGAAGTCCAGTGATATTGATAGTGCCCCCAGCACTATCAATAGCTTGTCACTTGTAACGTACAGCAGGCCTATATATCTTAATTATAAAAATATTACTAACGAAGTCAGGTTAGCGCACATGAAGCGTTGCTATCTTCAATACGCATTATTGAAACCATTAAAAAAATTATTTAAAACTTTTATACATGTACTGTAAAATATTATAAATAATCAATAGTATATATATATATATATATATATATATATATATATATATATGTATATATTACAGTATGTATAATTATTGTAAATAATTTTTTTTGTTTTAAATATTCTATAATTAATATTACAATAACACACATTAAAGATAGCAATTCTTGATGTGTGCCAACCCGACCACGTTAGTCCTAAATTGCAAACCCTGATGCGGGTTACTCATATTTTAAATTCCTTTACGAGTCTTGCGTTAGCCTCAAAAAGCAGCATTGAGGGGTCCCAACGCTGCTTTTTAACACCCACTGGTATTACGAGTCTGACAGGTACAGGTGTACCGCTCACTTTTTTCTGTGACTTGAGCATACCGCAAATACCCTTACGTCAATTGCGTATCCTATCTTTTCTATGGGATTTTCCTAACGAGTCTTGGAGAAAGTGAGCGGTACACCCTCTCCTGTCAAGACTCCTAACACATTTAAAAGTCAGTAGTTAAGAGTTTTATGGGCTAACGCCGTAACATAAAACTCATAACTAAAGTGCTATAAAAGTACTAACACCCATAAACTACCTATTAACCCCTAAACCGAGCCCCCCCTCCCACATTGCAAATACTTAAATAAAGTTTTTAACCCCTAATCTGCTGACCAGACATCACCACCACTTAAATAAATATATTAACCCCTAAACCGCCTCACTCCTGCCTCCCAAACACTAGTTACATTTTATTAACCCCTAATCGGCCGTCCCTAACATCGCCGACACCTACCTACTTTTATTAACCCCTAATCTGCCGCCCACAACGTCGCCAACACTATATTAAATGTATTAACCCCTAAACCTAAGTCTAACCCTAGCACCCCCCTAACTTAAATATAATTTAAATAAAACAAAATAAAATTACTACAATTAAATAAATTATTCCTATTTAAAACAAAATACTTACCTATAAAATAAACCCTAAGATAGCTACAATATAACTAATAGTTACATTGTATCTATCTTAGGGTTTATTTTTATTTTACTGGCAAGTTTGTATTTATTTTAACTAGGTAGAATAGTTATTAAATAGTTATTAACTATTTAATAACTACCTAGTTAAAATAAGTACAAATTTACCTGTAAAATAAATCCTAACCTAAATTACAATTACACCTAACACTACACTATAATTAAATTAATTACCTAAACTAACTACAATTAATTACAATTAAATTAACTAAAGTACGGAAAAAAACCCACTAAATTACAGAAAATAATAAAATAATTACAAGAATTTTAAACTGTTCACACCTACTTTAATCCCCTAATAAAATAAAAAAGCCCCTAAAATAATAAAAATCCCTACCCTATACTAAATAACAAATAGCCCTTAAAAGGGTTTTTTGCGGGGCATTGTCCCAAAGTAATCAGCTCTTTTACCTGTAAAAAAAAATACAATACCCCCCAACATTAAAACCCACCACCCACACACCCAACCCTACTCTAAAACCCACCCAATCCCCCCTTAATAAAACCTAACACTAACCCCCTGAAGATCACCTTACCTTGAGACGTCTTCACCCAGCCGGGCACAAGTGGTCCTCCAGAGGGGCAGAAGTCTTCATCCATGGGGCATCTTCTATCTTCATCCATCCGGAGCGGAGCAGGTCCATCTTGAAGCCAGCCGAAGCGGAGCATCCATCCAGACCGATGACTACCCGACGAATGATGGTTCCTTTAAATGATGTCATCCAAGATGGCGTCCCTTGAATTCAGATTGGCTGATAGGATTCTATCAGCCAAATTGGAATTAAGGTAGGAAAAATCCTATTGTCTGGATGGATGCTCTGCGTCGGCTGGCTTCAAGATGGACCTGCTCTGCTCCGGATGGATGAAGATAGAAGATGCCGCATGGATGAAGACTTCTGCCCGTCTGGATGTCCTCTTCTGCCCGGATCGGATGAAGACTTCTGCCCCTCTGGATGACCACTTGTGCCCGGCTGGGTGAAGAAGTCTCAAGGTAAGGTGATCTTCAGGGTGTTAGTGTTAGGTTTTAATAAGGGGGTATTGGGTGGGTTTTAGAGTAGGGTTGGTTGTGTGGGTGGTGGGTTTTAATGTTGGGGGGTATTGTATTTTTTTTACAGGTAAAAGAGCTGATTACTTTGGGGCAATGCCCCGCAAAAGGCCCTTTTAAGGGCTATTTGTAATTTAGTATAGGGTAGGGATTTTTATTATTTTGGGGGGCTTTTTTATTTTATTAGGGGGATTAGATTAGGAGTAATTAGTTTAAAATTCTTGTAATTATTTTATTATTTTCTGTAATTTAGTGTTTTTTTTCGTACTTTAGATTATTTAATTTAATTGTAATTAATTGTAGTTAGTTTAGGTAAATTAATGTAATTATAGTGTAGTGTTAGGTGTAATTGTAACTTAGGTTAGGGTTTATTTTACAGGTAAATTTGTATTTGTATTTATTTTAGCTAGGAAGTTATTAAATAGTTAATAACTATTTAATAACTATTCTACCTAGTTAAAATAAATACAAACTTGCCTGTAAAAAATAAATAAACCCTAAGATATATACAATGTAACTATTAGTTATATTGTAGCTATCTTAGGGTTTATTTTATAGGTAAGTATTTAGTTTTAAATAGGAATAATTTATTTAATTGTAGTTATTTTATTTAGATTATTTAAAATTATATTTAAGTTAGGGGGTGTTAGGGTTAGACTTAGGTTTTGGGGTTAATATATTTAATATAGTGGTGGCGACGTTGGGGGCGGCAGATTAGGGGTTAATAAATATAATGTAGGGTTCGGCGATGTTGGGGGCAGCAGATTAGGGGTTCATAAGTATAATGTAGGTGGCGACGGTGTATGGAGCGGCAGATTAGGGATTAATAATATAATGCAGGTGGCGACGATGTCGGGGGCGGCAGATTAGGGATTAATAAGTGTAAGATTAGGGGTGTTTAGACTCGGGGTTCATGTTAGGGTGTTAGGTGTAAATGAATTTATTTTCCCCATAGGAATGAATGGGGCTGCGTTAGGAGCTGAACCCTGCTTTTTTGCAGGTGTTAGGTTTTTTTTCAGCTGGTTCTGCCCCATTGATCCCTATGGGGAAATTGTGCTCGTGTACGTTTAGCCAGCTCACCGCTACCGTAAGCAGCGCTGGAATTGAGGTGAGATGTGGAGCTAAATTTTGCTCTCCGCTCACTTTTTAGAGGCTAACGCCGGGTTGAAAAAAAACCTGTAATACCAGCGTTGTTTGTAGGTGAGCATAAACTGCTTGTTAGCACCGCACGGCTTTACCGACAAAACTTGTAATCTAGGTGTATGACTTCACATAGAAAATAATGTTCTTTTTATTAGTAAATATGTATTTCTATGTGTTTCTGATAATGTTAATGTAAAATACATGTATATTCCTATATATCTATAGGAAAAGATATACAGGTATATGTATATATAGATATATATAAAAATATATATTTACAATAAAAAGTACATTATTATCCTGTATTATCCTGTAAGTGAAGAACATATAACTTTTTAATGCAAATTTTTTAAAAATAGTTTTCATCTGACAGTTTTATTATAAGTGTAACTGTACTTTTAAATGTATTTTTTGATGTGTTATGTGCAACGTTTTTGTCTTGTGTAACTCGACGAGTGTTAAATTCGATTACACTCAACTGGTAATACGTGCAAAATTTCTCTTGTAGCAAAGAGCCAAGAAATACCCAATATCGCTCGGGTTCTACAGTTAGTGTGCCACTCATAATCTAGCCCTTAGTTCTATTATCAAATTTGCTTGTTATCTTAGTATCATTTGTTAAAGAACATAAACCTAGGTAGGTTCAGGAGCAGTAATGAACTTCTGGGATCCCCTGGTGATTGGTGGCTACACATATATACAGTATATATATATATACCTCTTGTTACTGGCTCACCTATTGTGTTCAGTGAGCTCCCAGTAAAGTATATTTCTCCTCCCAAGTCTTTAACAAAGGATACCAAGAGAACAAACTTAATTTGACAATAGAAGTATATTTAAAAGTTTTTTTTTTTAAAAATCGCATTCTCCTCCTGAATCCTGAATGTTTAATTATGATTTTAGTGTCTATTTAATAGTTTATATTTCTATATTTCTATACAGGGTAAGTCCTCTGTACCTCAGAATGTAACAGTCTATAGAGTCATTGTCGGAGAACTCACCAATGTCTGAAATCTGCTATTTAATTATTTTTAAGAACTATTGAACATTCAACTTTTTAAGAAATAGCGTGTTGTAAGTAAGGGGTCATATCCTGCAACTGTTTACTTTTGGTCATGTTATTGCTTTTCTAAACTGTATATTTTCATGAAACAAAAGCTTTTCTAAAGTTTAAATAATATATATTAAATACATAACAAAAGTCAGTCCCTCAGACATCCATATTAATTAAAGAAACCAGCCATTCAGCCAACAGACTATTGCAATATGTTCAGGAACATATCTCTTTAAATATACTGTTCTGTAAATCCTCAATTCTGTACATTTTATACCCATCAATTTAAGCAAATATGGTTCTTTTTTTAATTCAAATGGCATTTACTTTAATCTGTTATTTACAATAAACCATAGTTTTGATGTATAATCTGAAATACCCATTGTTAATAAACTTTTCTTAGTTCTTATGTCGGAAATTATGTCTATGCTTTTATTTTTGCACTTTCTTTCCATTTTATTTTATCTTTTATCTATTTATCGGCCCCAATGCAGCTGTTTCCGCGCAATACTTCAGGCTCACCCTAAACAGCAGTTAAGAAGCAGCTGTCTTAAGACAGCTGCTCCTGAACTCGTGCACCTCCTCTGAGGCTGCGGACATCAATCAGCCCGTTTGTATATGATTGAGTTGATTGACACCCCCTGCTAGTGGCCATTTGGCTGCAAATCTGCAGGGGGCAGCATTGCACAAGCAGTTCACCAGAACTGCTTGTGCAGTGTTAAAAGTCAGCATTCAGCGATGTCTGTCGGACATGATCCGTTGAGCGTATTAATGTTGGACAGACACTTGATAAATTGGCCCCTTCTAGTCTACTTTGATTTCACTCACACTCAGTCGCAGAAAATGCTCTGCTTTGACATCATCTGCAACTAAGCACTTGTAATTCCTACCCTCCATTTAAAATTGAGTCCATTGTGGTGTTATGTAGTATACAATTAGGAAACCAATAGCTCAATAATTCTAGGTCCAAAATAGAAAATTTTCACAAAGAGCCAGGCCAACATCTGGGAAAAAGTGAGCACATGATTGTACCATGGGAAATCTTTCTACATTTTCTATGCATTATCCAGAGATGCTAGTGGGGGTGGGGTATTGTAGGCCTGGGAGAGAAAACTGGACAATGCTGATGTCAGTGTAGATCAAATAAGTGAAGGGAGTGCATACGACCGGAAAGGCATAAGGGATTGGCTTCTGGGCTGTAAGGGGTTAAATGTGCTTTTGTTAGTAGTTGGAGATCCCTGTGTCTGATGTTATCTGACTATAGATTAGCTTGCTGTTACTTATTGGAGGTGACCTAAGGGGAGTCTCTTGCATGAGATAGGTATATAAGGTGGGGATGGGCAGGAAGTGATCCTAAATAACCTTTTTCTTTGTGTTTCAAGAAGCAGCTCGCAAATTTCAAATTCAGGATGGAGTCCAGGAATAGAAGAATTCCAAAGAGGTTCTTAGATGATGGGGAGTCGGTTTGGAGAACGAGGGCCATCCAGGATCAAAGGAAGCTGAAGAGGATAAAGAAAGCAAAGGCTTGCCCTGCGACAGGACAGGGAGTACCGGGAGTCAGGCCGGTTAGCGCAGCTGCGCTCTATAATTTCAACACAGATGAGCCTGTAGGTCCAGTCCCAGTAAGTGAGGAGGCCCCCCCAACGCCATCGAGCAGATGGTGGTAGGTACCCCGCCTGCCCTTGGCCCCAACATAGCCAGCGTGAGCCTTAACAGTAATTTGGGCAGCAGTATAGGGGTGCCGGAGTGTTTCCAAGTCTCTCCCAGTTCACCCGGTGTAGATATCCCTGTAGTCCAGCAGAGTAGGGAGACGCAGGGTAGTTACTGCACTAGGACACAATCCAACATGGCGGGAGGGGCAGAGCATAGCTATCACATTCCTGTGTCACACGTCAATGACATCATTACATCTCGATGTTGCACAGATGATGCACGGGCCACGTGCACTCACAATAGAGAGTATGATGAGTACCAGAGAGAGCCGCAATACATTTGCAGTGCACGCTACGGGGGAAGGGCAAATTGTGAAGCGGATTGGCAAGGTAGAGGCCCTAGAAAGAGGAAAGGCAGGCAGAGGGAGCATGGAGGGTGAATGGCAGGAGGGGGGTTTCAAGGAGCTAATTGGGGCTGGCAGTTCCAGGAGAATAGGCAATGTGGTCCCAGTGGGCCAGGCTATTTTTATGAGGACATGTGGGAGCATGGGAGGCTAAGGAGACAGAGGGAGACAAGTTATAGAGAGAGGGTAGGGTATGGTTGAGGCAGGATGAGTATAGGGAGCCTGGGTATATAGAGGCTTATGGGAGGAGTACTAGTAAAGTGAATAGGCCACAGAAGAGGGCAAGGCAGTTAGAGAAGGGCGGGTCCAAGGTGATTAGGGACGTAGATGGCAACATGTCTAAAATGATATAACCTGATGAGGAAGCAATGGACAGGGCAATTCAGGGAGGCAGGAGCGAAGGGGGGGGGGGATAGTGGGAGGGTTGCAAGGGTGCAGTGGAAGGAGAGGGTGCCCTAGAGACCAGTGCAAAAGGAGATGATTAATTATGAAAACATTGTTACTTTGCAGAAAACCAATGTACAAATGGAGCAGGAGGGTAGACCGTTACAGGAGGCAGTAGTCATGGCTGAAGTGCACACTGTGAAAGAGGGATCATCAGCATTGGAAACAGTGCACCAAAAGGATGGAAAGGAACTGACAGCATGAGTATAGTCAGAGGAGGCAGCAGCGAGGAGTGGAGGTGCACAAAAGTTTAAGCAGGGTAAGAGAATTTTATGTAAAAATTTTCAAATGTTTGACAGTTCTTCTGAGGTAGATTCTAAGGACGAGAAAGGTTTGACTGGGGGCAATAAGAGAATCTTAAAGATAGTGAGGAAGATGTATGCCTTCCAGGGTAAAGGGGAGGACAGATTAATAGTGGGAGAAACTGCAGTGAGCGATATAGAGGAGGTAAATGCTAATGATATAACTGGGACACTGCTATTGCCAATGACAACGCACCTAAAGGCAAAAAGTGATAGTTAGGGCGCAGAAAGGATTGTATGTAGATATATTTGACATAACTAGGGAAGCAGTAGCTGATGAATCAAAGAGTAAGAAAGGAAAGCAAACATTTGAAGAATGGATGAAGGGTATGTTAATATATGCCGAGTGCTTGATTACAGTGAAACCAGACAAATTAAGAGGGATGTTGAGGTACATTCACCTAATTGCGGAATGCTATACAACCTATGGGGGTTATGCGTGGAAGGATTATGATGCAGAATTTAGAAGGGGTAACTTGCAATTAGGGGACAAGGTAGAAAGGAATTTGGGGTAAAAATACTGGACATGTACACAAGGCTAATGAAGGTAGCAGATAATCAGAACACAATAGGGAGAAACTTTAGTAAAGGCAACAAGCCAGAAGGAAGGGAGTGCTAGGCATTCAATGAGAAAAGGTGCACTAGGGGCCCCACATGCAAATACAGGCATGTATGTAGGTATTGTGGTGGGGGGCATGCAGGCGCAGATTGCAGAAAGAATAACAATAATAATAGAGCAGGGAGGCATTCCTTTCAAAACCAAGGAAATACAGGAGGTGGTCAAACAATGGGATCTGGCCACAACCCCCCTGAAAGTAGATAAGATAACAGCAGAGTTTCTGCGTTACCCCAACAAAAGCAATAGGGATTTATTGATAGAGGGTTTAAATAAGAAGTGGGGGCAACTCAGGCTAGGAACCTAAAATCAGCGGGGGAGGGGGGGGATTTCCAGAGATTTTAAAAGAAAAAATAGAGAAGGAGGTAGCTATGGGTAGGATGGCTAGGCCATTCAAGGATAAACCTTTTGCAGATATGGTAGTGTCACCATTGGGGGTGGTCCCCAAGAAGGAAAAGGGGAAATATAGAATGATTCATCATTTATCTTACCCTAACAGTAAATCCGTAAACGATGCAATTGACAAAAGGGACGCGGCAGTACAATACCAGTCATTTGACAGTAAAGTAAAGCTGGTAAGAGAGGCAGGAAGAGGGGCTTTAATGGCCAAAATAGACATCAAGTCTGCTTTTAGACTACTAACATTGAATTCAGGCTGTTTTAAGCTTATGGTGTGTAAATTTGACGGTTACTATTATGTTGACAAGTGTTTGCCAATGGGGTGTTAACTATTCCAGAAATTCAGTTCATTCCTACATTGGTTGCATGTGGAAAGACTTGGGTCGCAAGCAGTGGTACATTACTTAGATGATTACATGGTGGTGGGGCCGGCCGGCTCAATAGCATGTGGACACATGAGAGACGGATTGGTAGAAATGTTAGAGGAACTAGGAGTGCCAGTAGCAAAGGACAAGACGGAGGGGCCAAGGGCTTGGCTAATTTTCCTGGAAATAGTTATAGATTCTGTAAAAGAGCAATGCGAACTGCCAGCAGACAAAGTAGAGAAGGCTAGACAGGCAATAGCAGGTGTAATCAAAATAAAAAAGGTGACATTGAGGGAGATGCAGAAACTACAAGGAATACTGAACTTTGCCTGTAATGTAATCCCTGTAGGTAGAATCTTTAAGAGAAGGCTTGAGATAGGCACAAAAGGGGCCAAGAAGCCCAAGCATTTGATTAGGATAAACACGGAGATGAGAGAAGACCTTAGGGTCTGGGAGAAAATTTTAGAAGAGTTCAATGGAGTAAGAATATGGGAGGATGTTGTGGTGGCTGAGGATTTGGAGCTATATATGGATGCAGCTGGTAGTTTTGGTGCTTATTGGCAGAGTAGGTGGTGTCCAGGGGAGTGGCCTGTGAAATGGAAAGAGAAGGAATGGGTGAAGAACCTGGTATTAATAGAGTTATTTCCTATTGTGGTGGCTATTGAGTTATGGGGTAAAAGGTTAGCGAATAAAAAAATAATATGTTGGTCAGATAACAGAGGTGTGGTAGATGTGATTAACAAATTGTCAGCTTCATCCTTACCAGTAATCAGGTACCTACGTTATTTCGTACTACAATGTTTAATGCATAACATCTGTTTTAAAGCTAGGCATATCCCGGGTTATAAGAACACACTGGAAGACGCGCTATAGCATTTTAAATGGGATAAGTTTTGGTCATTGTCTCCCAATGCTAGATGGGAAGGGTAATGTTGCCCTATGTTTATTTGGCAGATTGGCAATGGATAAATGGGATCAAAGAATTATTGGAGAAATCTCTGTCGCCAAGAACTTGGGTAGCTTATAGAAAACATTGGTCGCAGTGGCACTGCTTTAAATCTGATAGTGAATGGGGTGAGGAGGGTACATTTTTGGAATGGCTGATGCAAAAGAATAGAGCAGGGTTAAAAAGAGCGCAGTTAGGGACAATATTGGCAGGAATATCTTATTTTGCACAATTATACGGAGAACTGGACTGGACAAAGAAGTTTATAGTGAGAAAGCTGGTGAAAGCATGGGGGGTAGGCGAAGAAAGGGCGCTAGACAAAATGGAACCCATAACAGAGGATAGGCTGGAGAGGATAGTGGGCGTATTACAAGATGTGTGCTTTAACCAGGACGAGACATTGATATTTATGACTGCTTTTGTGTTTGCATTTCATGGGGCAATGCGGATAGGAGAGTTATTACCTATGAGTAAGAAAGATGGCAAGGGCGGCTAAGAGGAAAAGGATGTACAGATAAGGGATGAAGCATTAATGGTCTTTATTAGGAAATAAAATATGGATACAGTTGGTAGGGGAGTATGGGTTAACATGCGGGCATCACAGGGAAAGGTGTGTCCCGTGGCATGTGGAAGGGAATATGTGACGAGTAAGAGGGACAGTAGTCGTACATTTTTTAGGCACAAGGATGGTTTAGAGGTTACAATTTTCCAGTGTAAAAGGATATTGAATATGGCGTTATTGAAGCTACTTTGGGGAGAGGCCTATTTCGCGCCTCATTCATTTAGAATAGGGGCAGCAACCTCTGCAGCAGGGAAGGGTTGCTCCCCGGAGCAAATACAGACATTAGGGAGATAGAAATGCAAATTTTACATAAGATTAAAATGGGGACAATAAAAAAAAAGGAGGTGAGTTCTCGGGGTATTGTTATGGTTTTAATAACGATGCTAATTTAATTTTGTTTCAGGGAAAGTAATAAGAGTTTGGATCATAGGACATTACTACGTGTTTTGGGCTCAAGCAAGAGCAGCAGCATCATCGCAAGGCGTAAACGTAGATTTTTCACCAAAGGAAGCAAGCATAAGATGGATAGGCAAGAGAAGCATGATGTGGGGAGAGTAAGTCCACACATTACAACATGTTAGACAGAAATAGGGGTGTCCCGACGTGCTAATTATCCACCTCAGGGGAACGACATTGGTGCTTATACGCTTAGAGAATTTGAGGAAAAAATCAGGTAAGTGCTGAAGTGGCTTAGCATAGCATGGTCGACGGTCCAATTAGTATGGTCAAACATAATATCTAGAATTTACTGGAGGAATTCACATACAAAAAGAGCAGGATACAAATCAAGAAGAAAAGTAAACTAGGTGGCGACAAAAACAGTAAGAGAGATAGGTGGTAGAGTAATAGAACTACCATTGATAGCATCAAAAAAGGAGGAACTCTTTAGGTGAGATGGAGTGCATCTGATGGACAAAGGGAATGACCAGCTCTTATTGGACATCAGGACGATGTTACAAGAACTGGTTAAGGTCACAAAAATTAAGTTAAGGTTGACCGAAAGAGAGGGCTCTTTGATGGCGGTGAAATTTAGGTCTGTCACATGGGCGGGGTAGTAGGGGGTGGGAGGATCCCATGGCATACCCAGCCTAGAGGGGTGATCTGGTGGCCTATCTACTGGGCGGGCTATGCCGTGGGTCCTCCTTTTACCCTGCTGCCCTGCCACAGGGGACTGTGGTCCCCCCCTGATGCATGGGCCCTAAAGTTCAGTTTGTGGTTTTATGATGGTGAAATTTTGTTGATGATTTTGAATTGGTTTATTGATAGTGGTGAATTTTACTCACCTAGTGAAGGGAGTGCATACGACCAGAAAGGCATAAGAGATGGGCTTCTGGGCTGTAAGGGATTAAATGCTGTGCTTTTGTTAGTAGTTGGAGTTCCCTATGTCTGGTGTTATCTGACTATAGATTAGCTTTCTGTTAACTATTGGAGGTGACCTAAGGGGAGTGTCTTGCATGAGATTGCTATATATAGTGGGGATGGGCAGGAAGTGATCATAACTAACCTTTTTCTTTGTGTTTCCCACCCTCCCTCCCTAGAATCAGTAAAAGCAGATCAATGGAACAACGCAGAAAGGTCATGAAAGACGGAGGGCATACACGGCATTGTTAAGGGCATCATATTGGCTAGTTGGTCGAGTCTAGTAAGACTGCCCGTGTCCCCCACTAAGGGGAAAAGTACAATGCAGATGAAGGCTGGCAGTTGACTTGTGTGGTCTACGCCAGCTGGAAGATGAGAATATCAGCAACTGTTATATCTGTGGTTATTGGTTTGAGGTGAAATTTAGGTCTGGCACGTGGGCGGGGCAGTAGGGGGGAGGATCCCACGGCATACTCGGCCTGGAAGTGTGATCTGGTGGTCTATCTACTGGGCAGGCTATGCCGTAGATTCTCCTTTTCCCCTGCTGCCCTGCCACAGGGAGCTGTGCCCCGTCCCCGATGCGTGGGCCCTAAAGTTCAATTTGTGGTTTTATGATGGTGCAATTTTGTTGATGATTTTTAATTGGTTTATTGATAATGGCCAATATGGCAAAATTCAATAAACGGGACCTTTCCATGTTTCGCCACAAAAACTATGTCCGCGTGTTTATTTCAGGTAAATAGGGGAATGTGGTTTTAAACAAGTAGGGGTTAAGGTGATTCTTGAGGATGGAAGCAAATAGAAGCCTCTAAGACCTTATAAGCTTGGATATGTTTCTTATGAAGAGCGTGTGGCTGGGAATTTCTTTGTTGGTTTTATACAATCACTTTGTGAAATCAAGACATACATAGGGAAGATAGGGTGATGGGAAGAACAGTGGGTCACAGATGCCATAGTGGGATCTGCAATATAGGGGTAATTGTGAGCTCTATCCTAGTAAAAGGCAGCAAAAATGTCAGCCGAGTCAGAGCAAGATGCAGATAACTGTGAGCACCCCTACAGCAGTGGCAACTCAGTGGATTTTCTCAGTGGTGCTATAGAATTTATTTGTAGCACCTCCGCTGACCACCTCAACAACACTAAACTACACACAAACTCTCTGTGCAGTGTAAGAGTGAGGATGTTACAGGAGGGTATGGTGTGGGGCTACACAGTAAAAGAGACTGGATCTAGGGGGGACAAGAGTTCAGTGTGAGAACAAGACTTTAGGAAGACTAACAAAAGTATGGATGTTCTGAATGTGTGTGGTAAACAGTTATTAGGCTAGTGTGTGTGTTCATCTGTGTTAGTAGTGATATCCATATGTGTAGTATGCTCTATAAATGTGTATGTGTTGCATTGCGTGTTTGCATGTTGAAGTGCGTGTGTTGCGGTATGTGTGTATGTGCTGCCGTGTGTGTATGTGCTGCAGTGTGTTGCTGTATGTGTGAGTGTATGTGTTGCAATGAGTGTGTGTGTGTGTGTGTGTTGCAGTGTGTGTGTTTTAGTGTGTATGAGTATGTGTGTGTATGAATGTGTGTTTATGATTGTGTTGCAGTGTGTGTGTTGCAGTGTGTGTTTTAGTGCATGTGAGTGTGTATGATTGTGTGTGTATGATTTTGTTGCAGTGTGTATGTGTCGTGCATTGTGTAAGAGTTTGTGTTGCAGTTTATGTGTGTTGCAGTATTCGGTACAAGTGCTACAGAAGTCAGATCTCTGCATACATTTTTTAGCAATATCCAAGACCAGAAATTTTAAAGTAGAGACAAGGCAAGCTGTGTGCACTGTCTGAGTGGACTTTAGGTGAAATCATGGTGGCCTGGCTCTGGCAAGCAGACTGGAACTTTGAGTTATGGGGTGGGTTTTATGTTTTGACTAAACATAGCAAATGGAGTGTAGATATCAGGAAATAATTAAATGAAAATTGGATGCACTAGGGCCTATTTATCAAGCTCTGTATGGAGCTTGATGCCCTGTGTTTCACAAAGACCGCTGCTCCATAACCTGTCCGCCTGCTCAGAGCAGGCGGACAGACATCGCCAGAAATCAACCCAATCAAGTACGATCGGGTTGATTGACACCCCCCTGCTTGCAGCCCATTGGCCGCGAGTCTGCAGGGGGCGGCGTTGCACCAGCAGCTCTTGTGAGCTGCTGGTGCAATGCTGAATACGGCGAGCATATTGCTCACCGTATTCAGCGAGGTCTGGCGGATCTGATCCGCACTGTTGGATCAGGTCCGCCAGACTTTCATAAATAGGGGCCACTGTCTGAATTATGAAATAAATAAATTTGGGTTTTATGTCCCTTAAAAGATTAGTCTGCTATATTACTACAACAGTTTGTGTTAGTAGGGTTGTATATACTGTATGGGCCAGATTACAAGTGGAGTGGTATCTAATACTCCAGCTCGCACGCTAACTGCACTAGAAGTAAGCTTTTTGTATGCGTCGGGTAGCGCTTGTATTACAAGTTGAAAGTAAAATGTTTTCGCTGTATACATGTAGCCGGACTGTAGAGTTTGTGTTTTTAAATGTCACCTTTCTTACCGCCAGATTTTTAGATTTCAAACTGCCCCTGCTTTTCAGACATTTGTGAAAGCCCAGAACTGCTGAAAAGAGAGTTGTATCACTCAGACGTAAAGGCAATCAAATATAGAAATGTACGTGGTTAAATGTACACAAAAAAATCCCTAGAATATTTATGGTGACAATGTTTTTTTTTTCAAATCATTAACAGACATGTTTTGGAAAATATTTCTTGAAATAAAAATGAAGCAAACAACAAACAGCTGTACTTCCATATTGTAAATAACATCTCAGAACCATTTTGTAGGAAGAGTAACAATCACTGATTGGAGATTGAATTCTTTATAGCTGATTGGAACCTATAATAAAATGTCTGATTTCTAGTACAATGTTCTCTCACAATGGAAGCATTCACAAAATGGCAGTATTGTTCAGTACATTTGAAGTAGCTATTTTTCTATTATTTTAAGCTAAATGCAAAGTCTTTCATCAGTCGTGCTTTGGATTCAGTTTTGTTTTTATGAGGGCAAACTCTTCAAGTTTTTTTTTTTTAAAATAAAAAATAGACTTTATAAAGAGTTTACAGATCTGTACAGGGAATACAGAAGAAGGAATCTAAATAATTACATGAGAATACAAACAATCTTGTTAATGAATCAAAAGCAGAAACGAAAAAAAAAATGATTGTACTGATATACATACACAGCAAGTAACCTTCCAGCAAGGTAAAGTATGTACAGATGTTCAACTTAAACTTAGTCCATTTTACAGATCAGAATCATAACTTATAGCAAAATAACTTAAAGGGACATGACACCCACATTTTTTCTTTCATGATTTAGAAAGAGAATGCAATTTTAAACATCTTTCTAATTTATTTCTATTATCTAATTTGTTTTATTCTCTTGATATTCTTTGCTGAAAAGCATATCTAGATATGCTCAGTAGCTGCTGATTGGTTGCTGCACATAGAAGCCTAATGTGATTGGCTCACCCATGTGCATTGCTTTTTCTTCAAATAAGGATAGCTAAAAAATGAAGCAAAATAAATAATAGAAGTAAATTTTAATGTTGTTTAAATTTGTATGTTCTATCTGAATCATGAAAGAAAGATTTTGGGTTTAGTGGCCCTTTAAAGGGACACTTAACCCAATATTTTTCTTTAATGATTCAGGCAGACAGAGGGGTAGATTTACAGCATATGCTGTCTGCATTTATCATTGTACCAGCTGTTCTTGTGAACTGCTGGTGCAATGCCACCCTGTGCAGATTCAATTAACCCGATCGTATTCGATCGGGTGGATTTCTGTCCACGGCCTCAGAACAGGCGGACAAGTTATGGAGCAGTGGTCTTTAGACCACTGCTTCATAATTTTTGTTTCCGGCGAGCCTGAAGGCTCACGCGGAAACAGGGGCATTAAGCTCCATACAGAGCTTGATAAATCGGCCCCAGAGCCTGCAATTTTAAGCAACTTTCTAATTTACTCCTATTAACAATTGTTCTTCATTCTCTTGCTATCTTTATTTAAAAAGCAGCAAAGTAAAGCTTAAGAGCCGGCCTATTTTTGGTTAAGAACCTGGGTTATGCTTGCTTATTGGTTTGCTTAATGTAGCCACCAATAAGCAAGCACTAATCCAGGGTGCTGAACCTAAAATGGGCCGGCACCTAAGCTTTAAATTCCTGCTTTTTAAATAAATATAGCAAGAGAACAAAGAAAAATTGATAGTAGGAGTAAATTAGAAAGTTGCTTAAAATTGCATGATCATAATTGAGTCCCGACTCTGCGAAATGAAATGTTACATTGCTAAACTGTGGGCAAACTCATACAACAAATGTCCCTTTAAATGTACAATAGCAAATGTAAGTTGTGTATCTTTTCATCAAATAGTTACACCAATATCCAATGGAAATGCTTGATGTTCATAAAAATATAAAGTTTAATAAGTTAACCAATAAATAAAAAAGTAGCATATCTTTAAGGAATGGTCCCCTAATTTAAATTTAAAAAGTGAAGTTAAAAGTCTCACATTATGATATTTTGTTTGTTTGTTTGTTTGTTTGCGCATATATCTGGAAATGCAGGAGATCATATTTATGAGATTACAACTTTTAAAGAAAGCAGAACAGCTTCTATGTGCTTTGAAAAGTAGGGAGAAGAGATATAGGGGCATATCCGTACGGAGTTTGAAGCCCCATTTTTCTGGCGAGCCTTCAGGCTCACCAGAAACACCAGTTATGAAGCAGTGGTCTAAAGACCGCTGCTCCATAACCTGTCCGCCTGCTCTGAGGAGGCGGACAGACATCGCCGCAATTCAACCCGATCGAGTACGATCGGGTTGATTGACACCCTCCTGCTAACGGCGTTTGGCCACAAATCTGCAGGGGGCAGTGTTGCACCAGCAGTTCACAAGAGCTGCTGGTACAATGCTGAATATGGAGCGCGTATCGCTCTCCACATTCAGCAAGGTTTGTCGGACCTGATCCGCACTGTCGGATCAGATCCGACAGACCTTTGTTAAATCGGCCCCAATATGTATTTACACAGAATAAGAACAGCAGGTAAGGTGTAGTGATGTTTGGGGACAAAAACACTTAGGGGTTATGGTAGATGGAAAGTTTCAATTTGAGTCAAAGAACAACTTTGCAAAGACCATCATAGAACAGATTTTATTTTTCTTAACGCTATGCATTTCTTCAGACTTCTTACCCTTGTCTAGTCATTTACTGAGTGACCAAGAGGTAATTTATTAGACACTTTTCTTACTCAAAGTTTGCACTATTGGCTTTAAAACCCAGAAAATGAATTTCATGATTTGGAGCATACAATTTTAAACAAATTTCCACTTTACTTCTGTTATTTAATCTGCTTTGTTCTGTTGGTATCGTTTGTTGAAAAGCAGACCTAGATAGGCTCAGGAGCTTGGAGCAAGCTGCTGATTGGTCACTTCACATATATACCTCTTATCATTGGCTTACCAATGTGATCAGCTAGCTCTTAGTTGTGCATTGTTGCTCCTTCAATAAAGGATACCAGAAGAATGAAGCAACCCCGAAAATAGAAGTAAATTGGAAAGTTGTTTGGAATTGTATGGTCTATCCCAACCATGAAAACAAAAATTGTGTTTTATATACCTTTAACATATCCCTTTATTTTAGCTATCTATTGTCAATATTCTAGTTGTTATTTTGTAACCCACCTCACTGATCACTTCTCATTCCTCTGTCTGGTATTTTCATTTAAACATGAATTTACAACATCTTATATCTCCAGAAAAACATAAATATCGCACAATCCTAGTACTTTGGAACCTGTCCACCTGTAATTACCATTTCACAAAGCTGCCTCACATGACTTAAGAGTTTTCATGTACATTGCTGCCCCCTGCTACTGCAAAACCAATTGTGCATGAGCAGGACATGCCATATGCCCCGAACTAGCGAGTGTCGGGGCAGTTTTTGTGGCCACAGGCTTATGCGAGCCTGGTTTGCATAGCCAAAAAAAGCTCTGAATGCAGCATCATAAATCTACCCCTTTGTCTAAAAGCTTGCATTGTGCTTGGGTATAGACTTAGAAAGGTTAACATAGTTTCCAAGATGATGGTGAAGGATCAGTATAACAAGCAGTTTGCTCTGCACTTCTAATATAAGGACTGTGTAAAGGTAATGTTACATTGTGATATCCCTACTATTATATCTGAGGTGCGGAAGCAGAAAGCCACTGAAGATGGGAGGCTGTGATTTGTTTTAGCCGAAGGGTCTGGAGCAGTGATCAGTTGGAGGTAGGGAGGGACATCAAGAGGAGACAATTTGGTGCTTTTATGGACTACTGAATCCCCAATAAATTGTAGAAGCCAATAGAAGTCACGTAGCAGGGGAGAGACTTGAGCAATATGGTCAGTGGTTGAAGCTTTATGAGACTGGCAAGATAGAAATGAACATTTATTGTCAGACACAATGACAGTTTGGTCATCAAGCCCTATATGTTTAACTCCTGTCACTGGGTTAGACAAATTCTAAAATGATTAGAGAATATGCAGATATGCTGGTCTTTACAGAGTTTCTAGCCATAGCCCTATGTGGAGTTGATTGGCAGTACAGTGGCTGCCTAGCGTTGGCAGTTGGGTCAATTCCAGTCCATTAGAAGAGCCCATGAAAATTTAAGGTCATTCAAATAATTTCAAAAATGTATCTTTTTTTTTGTCAATGAATTAATAAATAAATAAATAAATATTATATAATAAATATTATATATATATATATATTTATGTATCTATGTATCTCTATATTAAGGCTCTTTGCTGCTTTTTTCCCCCTAACACCTGAGACCTCTTATCTTTGAGCTCTTATAACTTTTTGCGCAATATTTTTTAAAATAATTTTTACTATATAGTGTTATTATGAGTGTAACTGTACCTTGTAATGTATTTTTAATGTATTTTGTGCAACTTTTTTTGTGTCTCGTAACAGTTAACCAGAGCTTAGAAGTCACACTAACCTGACAGGCGTTAAATTTGATTGCGCTCAAGTGAACGCAGTTACTTTTTAAAGAGCAGCGAAAAACACCTTATTGCTTGTATGCAACAGTTAGCGATCCACATATAATCTAGCCCTAAATTGGCAAAGAAGAGCTAGTTTGTAGGCGAGCTCATATCTACTACACATGTGCATTCGTTTTGTTACAAACATTTGTTTCATTTTCGTAAAAAGAATATCTGAACGAATGCACTAATTTAAAGAAAACTAATATGAAAATTGTTAGTATATATTTGTAATAGTAAATATTTGTTTCCTTTAAATTAGCTTTAAAATGCACTATGCTTACCTATAGGGTCAAGATTAGCGTGGCTCCCCCAGCGCTCTATAGGTAAGTGGTAGCCTATGGGTGACACTGTCACCGGCAGCAAAGGAACATTTATGTAAATGTTACCGAATATTCAGTATTCCTTTCGTTTTAAAAACTAATACAGAATAGTGCATCAAACAAATATTCTGAAAACTAATAAAGTCTATTAATTATAACTATTCCAGGTGTAAAGGCCACCTATTTTTGCATTATTTTGTTACTAAATTGTTTTATGTGATAAAAATTACACATGAAATTCTCAAATATATGTACATATTTATACCAGTTTTGAATCATGAGTAATCAGTACATTGCATAGCTCATTTTAAATAACGTAGGCTCAAGATAGAGTATTTTACAACAATTGTATGATCTTTATGATTTTAGTACACAGAGTGTAAATTATGACTGCACAATCCTGCTTAGGTTTACATTAGAAAATGCCCTGAATACACAACAATGGTACTACCCAGTTAGTTGATAAACAGCTTACTAAAGTACATTTAATAGGATTTGTGCCTATAACCACACACGTCCTCTGCTGGTGCAGCTTTCGTAATATGGAATCTTATTTATGTGATGTTGTATACTTAGCCAAAGGCCTTGTGTGTCTCTCCTTGCTAAGCCTGATCCCTACTACAGTGTGAATAACAGACATCTGCTAGTCTGACCTTAGTCTGCCCCCCCACATCACCCCATTCCTATGTCCCTCCTCTGATTGCAAGAGCAAAGGGACAATGCAGTGTCATGGAGTCATGAGATCTATTCTGCCCCCCACTGGGGTATTCATGGGAAGTATTGTATGCAGAGTCAAAAGATGTGGCAGAAGGAGGCTTTCTGATATCAACACTTTGAGAATAATCTGGGAGGAGGGAAGGAAAGAAAAAAAATCTTCATTTTTTAACTCCTAAGCAGTTAGTGTCTGGGACATAAAAACAGGTCAAATAAGAAACAAACATTAGTACTATTATTATTATTTACTAAGCACCTCTATATTCTGTAGCTCTGAAATGACTTGCAATGTATACTTTTTACTGCCTTATAACCTTAGTTCCAATTTCATTTCCGAGCTACTGAAATACTGTTTCATGGATCAGTCGCCTATTTTTAGACTGCAACAATTCCCTACAACTATTTATATTATGCTACTTTCTATTAAAACACAAAACAAAACCATATAAAAAAATAACCATGGTTAATAGATATACAGTATTTTCTCTAGCTTATTTAAAGTCAATGCTAAGCAAAAAGCAATCTGTATTTTATATTCTCCATTGTGGTCTACTTATTGCACATTTACAAACATATTTTTGGCCCCAAAAGCAGTTTTTATTTTGGTCTCTTTTGCACTGATCAGGGCTTTATGTTTTCTGAAGAAGAGATAAACTATTACATGGGGTACAATGATCAAAACTTTGCTGGGCAAGATGGGAAAAGCCACATTGACACTCACAGGGGCTTTTCACTCACAGGGGCTTCCCTCATGAAATTATCTATAAAAAGGGGTTGTTCCTGCGAGTGGCGAGATATCTCCCATAGAAGGCAATGGAGCTTGCTGGTAATAGCAACTTTGCTGGGGAGAGTGAAGTTAGCAGGGTGCCAATATAAATCAGATTATTCTCCATTTATTATATGGTATCTTATAATTGCCTCTATTTTCATATACATGTGTTTTTCTAGTAGGGTAATAAGTGTTTTGTGTATTTTGACACAATCTCCCCACCTTTTAGTTTACTAGGAAAAACAGTGAGCTCTGCAAGGGAAAATGTTATTTAAAATGCCAGATCTGGAGGAGAAATTTCAGCTACGCCTATGGAACTCCCCTGTTCAGCCCACTATTATTGTTTGTGTGAGTTGCAATAAGTTAAAAGTAAATGCGTTTTCTCGAGCGCAAACTAAATTTGCACTTGTCAGGTTAGCACAACTAAGGATCACGCATAATTTAAAAAAAATAAAAAAATATGCACCAAGCACAACATAAATACATTTAAATACACTGTTACACTCATATATATGGACTATCTGATAAATTATTATCAGAATATAGTAAACAGAAAGAGAAGCAACAATTCAGTGACTTGTTCTATGTCCCGCTTACCACCTGGTAGTAGCCTCTTTTAGCCCTATTATACTTTTCACAGAGGAAAACTTTCCTGAAGAATATCAGTCTGATCCCACCTAAAAAGTCAGTCCAGCCCTGAAATACCAGGCAATTCTCCTGTGAACAAGGGGAAGGGCAACCCCAGACAATCGTTTTGGCCTCTTGATGAGTCAGAGTTCTGATCCCTGCAGGATCCACACCAGCCTCTCTGGGACCAGTGGAAAACCATAAAATTGAAAACTACATTAGAGGAAAAAAGTGAGCAAAATAATTAAAGTAAATTGCTAAGTATTTTTTACTGCACATAATGAAACTTTTTATGGGGAATTAAATTGTGAGCTTAACATCCTTTTAGCTCTTTGATGAAATAATAATATCTATGTTGTTACTTCATTGAAAATTCCAATAAAAATGTCTAGTATAAACAGCTTAATTACATTTTATTAACAGCTTTTACAATATCTGCACAGAATTTTTTTTATATATCTCACATTCATATCCTTAGCTGGTAAATGGCTCTGACATTTCTGTTATGATTATATGATAAATATGTAGCCACATGCGTGCCATTTTTTCCTGCGAGTTTGCCCTCTGCCACTGTGATCAAGCCGCCTTTTTCTGAGCTGCCCTTTATGCGTATTAACTGCAGCCGGTGTGTCCTTTCGTACCTCTGTGCAAATATTTGCGTACCATTGTCTGCGCTAACAATTCATAGTAATTCCCAGTAATTGCATTTCATGACTAAGACTGTGAGCCGCTGCAGATATAACCTGCCAGCAATTAGGATCTGAAGTATCTGCTTCATAAGAGTCACCTATGGTAATCAGTCTTGTGTTTAACTGGGAAATTACAGGTTAGAAAACCGTACAGTCATTTCATTGCAAGGCTCTGTAATGGCTGGAACAGCTGGTAGACAGGGAACTTCATCTGAAAAGCTTGTTTGCGGAGTAAAACCTAATGTTAATTCCAGGCTTGGCATTGAGTTTAAGAATGAGAAATTATATTTAATTGCATATAACAAGTCTCGATTTGCAGGTGCTGAGATACAGACACATTACCTAGGTGGTATCGGAAATGTAGCATTACTGCACAAAGTGATGCATTGTAGCCCAGTAAGAAAGAAGGCATCTACAGTAATGCAATTTGTTCTCATGTATGGTGGACCTGTAGCCACACAGAAAGGTAAGCTAAAGGGACATGAAACCTACATTTTTTCTTTCATGATTTAGAAAGAGCATGCAGTTTTAAACAACTTTCTAATTTACTTCTATTATCTAATTTGCTTCATTCTCTTGATATTCTTAGCTGAAAAGCATATCTAGATAGGCTCAGTAGCTGCTGATTGGTTGCTGCACATAGATGCCTCCTGTGATTGTCTCTCCCATGTGCATTGCTCTTTCTTCAACAAAGGATATCTAAAACATAAAACAAATTAGATAATAGAAGTAAATTGGAAAGTTGTTTAAAATTGTATTCTCTATCTGAATCATGAAAGAAAAAATTTGGGTTTAGTTTCCCTTTAAACAATATATTACTATTTAAAAGATTTGTTTAAAGAAAGATACTATTTAAGACTAGACATATGCATTCAGATTAGGACAAAATGCAACAAAAAAAATGTTGCTGTATCCTTTGCATTCATTTGAAAATGCAGAACAAATGATCCTTTAAGAAAATTAAAGGGACATGAAACACAACATTTTTCTTTCATGATTCAGATAGAGCATACAATTTTAAACAACCTTTCAATTTACTTCTTTTATCTAATGAGCTTCGTTGTCTTGGTATCCTTTGCTGAAAAGCAAACCTAGCTAGGCTCAGAAGTTGGGAGCAAACTGCTGATTGGTGGCTGTTATATATATATAATTTGTGATTGGCTTACTGATGTTTTCACCTAGTTCCAAGTGATGCATTGCTGCTCCTTCAATAAAAGATTCAAAGTAAACATGATAACTACCATCCAAAGCCACAAGACCCTTAAATATCATCCACATTCGATTTCTCAGACTTCTTAATAAGAATCTCGCAATTCAAACATCCCAACTAAACACCAAACTTTGCCTTATGAGAAGAGACTCATCCTGTGGTGCAGCAACGATATAACAACCATCACAGAAGCATCTCACCAGCCAAATTTTAGCCCACAGGTAAACTACAACTTCCCTGACAACCAACCAACCAACCCTTATAAAGTCTCTATAATGAAGCCACTGTAAAAAAATAATTGAAATAGACAATGTGGATTATTATTATTTAGTGACAGTGTTTTATGTGTTAATATACAACTGTTACTCCCTACAGCTGGTTGCTATGATCAAATGCCAAGAAGCTTTACCACTATAATGCTGCTACCTATATTATATAGGCGCTAATGTTATTGCCTATTAACCCTAAGCACAAGTTATTTGGCCTAGGCAACCATTACCTGATGTATAGCGTACAGAAATATGTGTGAAATATATTCCACATATACTAATATTATTGATACTTACATTTAACTGTTTCTCAGAGGGGCTGGGCTGTGCGGTACTGCTATCACAATTGGGATTGTTTCCCCATTTCTACTTGAAGTATATATTTCCCTCCTAGTCCCTTCGTATAGTGGTTTCAGGCCATATTACCCTTTTGCAGTTAGTATTATTGATTTAGAGGTCCACGTACCGCTGTACTACATACATTAGGTTTATAGCGTATAGTTTTGTTAACCACTACATAATTTTTTATGGTTTAGGGGCTAACCCCAGATATTTTATCTATTAATTATTAAAAGTTAATTTTTAATTATCTTATGTCTCTGTTTTATGTTGTTACTACCTTTTTATGTAATCTATACTAAGCGAGTGCTCTTTAGGGTGTATCTTTCCTTTACATATATACTGACAATTTATTTACACTGAGCACCCTCCTTAATCTTTCTTTTTTTGGGGATAGATTTTGGTAATTCAGTCTGACACACATTACCTATATCAACCCTTATAAAAGTCTCTATAATGAAGCCACTGTTAAAAAAAAAAAAAAAATGAAATAGACAATGTGGTTTATTATTATTTAGTGACAGTGTTTTATGTGTTGATATTCAACTGTTACTCCCTACAGCTGGTTGCTATGATCAAATGCCAAGAAGCTTTACCACTATAATGCTGCTACCTATATTATATAGGTGCCAATGTTATTGCCTATTAACCCTAAGCACAAGTTATTTTTACCACAATTAAAAGGATAGTCAAGTCCTAAAAAAACTTTTATTTTTCAAATAGGGCATGTAATTTTAATCAACTTTCCAATTTACTTTTATCAACAATTTTGCTTTGTTCTCTTGGTATTCTAGTTGAGAGCAAACCTAGGAAGGCTTATATGATAATTTCTAAGCCCTTGAAGGCCGCCTCTAATCACATGCTTTTGTATTTGCTTTTCACAACAGGGGAGAGTAGTTCAGGTAAACCATATAGATAGCATTGTGATCACGCTCGTGGCTAGTGGCAGACACTGGAGTAATTGGCTAAAATGCAAGTAAATAGATAATAACTAAAAGTCATGTGATTAGGGGCGGTCAGAAGATGCTTAGATACAAGATAGTCACAGCAGTAAAAAGTGTATTAATATAACAATGTTGGTTTTGCAAAACTGGGGAATGGGTAATAAAGGGATTATCTATCTTTTTAAACAACAAAAATTCTGGTGTTGACTGTCCCTTTAAGTCTACCCTAGACTTCACAACTAAAGGGATATAAAAAGGTACAAAAAAAATGCTCTAATACCTGGTTTCTCAACAGCCGGGCCACAGACCAGTACTGGGCCTTCACAGCCCTCCTGATGGGCCACACCCTGAAATGCCCCCATGCAAACTGCGACAGGCCTGATGCTCCAGACATAAGAAATACCGGCAGGCCTGTCAGAGTGAAAAGCGTGAACCTTCTCCCTTGCAACATGGTATCTTCAGAGATGTTCAAATGAGATGGCGCCTTAGTGACTGAGTTTTTATGGGTAACATGCTAATTCCAAACAGGGCCACAGCATTTTTGTTTAAAGTGCTTGCGTCTACATTATTGAACTGACGTTCAGAAATACGTGACCCCGTTTAAAAGGCTGGTTATGAAGATGGTTATGAAGAAACCAGTACTGTTAGCGACAATCACAACAGTTGAGTGCGAATCAAACATTAGATTACTATATGCCATTTCTAGCTGTTCGGATCCTTGTCTCAATTTTCCTGCAGATCCCCTTAGCTGTAAAAGATATCACATACTCAACAAGTATAAATATATCAATTAAACAGCACATATGTAAATGTAGTCCTTGACCAATGCAGACAGGCTACAAAATATTGATGAAAAGAGCTTTAATGAGTCAATATAACATGTAAGTTAGTGAATACAAGATATGTTGTGATCTTGTTTGAATAAAAAACGAGCTTAAAATGCATCAGCCAATAGACTGTGAATGACACACATGTGTTTAGTCCCTGTAAAGGGGCTAAGTACATAGTTAAAGTCAGTTACATAGCAGCAATCCACTACTGGAAGCTAGCTGAACATGTCTGGCGAACCAATGACAAGAGGCATATGTGAGTAGCCACCAATCACCAACTAGATGCCAGTAGTGCATTGTTGCTCCTGATCCTACCTTAGTATACTTTCAATTAAAGTTTTAAAATGACATGTTCTGTCTGAATCTTGAAAGTTTAATTTTGAATGTCATGTTCCTTAAACCCTAACAATGACCACCCAAACTACAATTAAAGTTAATGACTGTTGTATACAGCAATGTTGCCCCACTGCTATTGAGCAATTACCTTTTCGTTTCTTTTGATGTTAATTTGTTATATAAGAGCATATTCCATTGTTTTAAGTGTGCTTACTTTGTTTATTATTTTAGCCTTTTAGTGATACGACCATTCCCTCAACATTTGTAACTATCTTTGTTTGCACCTCTAATGTCTATGTTGTGTAACCATCCCATTGAATCCTGTATAAAAAGAGGCATCAGCTTACTCAGAAGGTAGAGCTGTAACAAATGTAATTTCTTTTACTGTTGTATCTGTTCGAGTAATGAAATACAGACTCTGATTGCCCTTTTTCATTCAGTATCCAGTTAATTTCAGTAGCAGTTCCTGGGATCACTTTGCAGTCCCCTGTTCTGCAATATTCGGTTCACAGGGCTTCTAGGTATATTTATTTTCTTTAATAGTTCAATGGAAGGAGCCCTTGAAGGTTCATTTCTCTCAGACCTTCAAGTCAATTTGTCTACAGCCCACTACTCGCCAGTTACCTATACATGACTTTCCTTTCTCACAGACTGTATACACACTGGATACATGTTCCCAGACATTTTAAACTCCCCAAATCACAAATACTTCTCTCATGCCCAGAAATCACTCTAAAGGCACACTGGACCCCACTTACTTGCCATCCTCAAGATTTCTACTATTTGTGTCTTACTCTACCACTCTCTCCACCCCCCCCCCCCCCCCCACACACACACACAGTAATATGGATAGTTAGCTCATGGTCACGAGCAGTGAGGATTTGAGTAATAGCTAAAATTTTCAGATTCAATGTGCCCATGCTCAAACTAAATGCATTCTTTAGGCCCACTCACAAAAACCTCACCCAATCCTTTACATCGTTAAAGGGATAGTAAACCCCAACATTTTCTTTTATGATTCAGATAGAACATACAATTTTAAACAACTTTCCAATTTATTTCTATTATCAAATTTTCTTCATTCTCTTGTTATCCATTGCTGAATGGACAGCATTGCACTATTGACAGGAAGCTCAAAATATCTATTTAGCCAATAACAAGAGTAAGCAGCAGCATCCACTAGTGTAGGATATGTGCGTATTAATTTTTTAACACTGGATACTAAGAGAACGAAGCACATTTGTAAATAGAAGTGAATTTAAAAGTGTCTTAAAATGACATGCGCTATCTGAATCATGCAAGTTTAATTTTGACTTTCCTATCCCTTTAAGCTGTCTTAAATAAACTGTACATATCTAGTATTTACACTTGTTATGTCCCCAAGCTTCTCAGTATGGAAGCTTCTTATTCTATCATTTTTATAAATGCAGATATTATATATGAAATTATTTTTTGGCTGTTTATTTGTTAATATAACAAAGCATACACAAGAAACATGTCAATATGTAATATATAAGCAGACAAAATGCAACCAATATAATCTGCATATATATAAGTGGGCATGCTTATGTGAAATATATATTTCAGTATCCACTACCATAATGAATCCTTATCTTTTTCCAACAACAAATGAAATTAAATAAAAAGGTAATTTTTTTCTATGTCAAGAACTTTGGAATGTAATTTAATATTTAATAAGATAACTAATTCATGTGTGGTTATTTTTACTTTCGTAAAGTTTAGTAAGAAAAACACCTAACAAGAACCCATGTGAAAATCCTGCAAAACCTCTCGGCTAGATTACAAGTTTTGCGGTATGAGTGAAAAAGCAGCGTTATGGCTCTTTTTCACTACCGCTGGTATTACGAGTCTTGCAGGTATTTCTGTACCGCACACTTTTTTGGCCGTAACTCAATGTAACTACCGCAGCTTTCAATGGAACTTCCATAGCGCCGGTATTACGAGTTTGCCTTTCCAGCCAAAAAGTGAGCGGAACAGCCTATACAAGATCCATACAGTAAGCTAAAAGTCAGTAGTTATGGTTTTTATGTTACAAAGCCATAACATAAAACTCATAACTAAAGTGCTACAAAGTACACTAACACCCATAAACTACCTATTAACCCCTAAACCGAGGCCCTCCCGCATCGCAAACACTAAAATAAAATTATTAACCCCTAATCTGCCGCTCTGGACATCGTCGCCACTATAATAAACACATTAACCCCTAAACCGCCGTACTCCCGCATCCCAAACACTAGTTAAATATTATTAACCCCTAATCTGCTGTCCCTAACATCGCTGCAACCTACATTACTGTTATTAACCCCTAATCTGCTGCCCACAAAATCGCCGCCACTATACTAAAGTTATTAACCTCTAAACCTAACCCTAAGTCTAACCCTAACACCCCTAACTTTAATATAATTAAAATAAATCTAAATAAAACCTACTATTAATAACTAAATAATTCCTATTTAAAACTAAATACTTACCTATAAAATAAAACCTAAGCTAGCTACAATATAACTAATAGTTACATTGTAGCTAGCTTAGGTTTTATTTTTATTTCACAGCTAAGTTTGTATTTATTTTAACTAGTTAGAATAATTAGTAAATAGTTATTAACTATTTACTAGCTAACTAGTTAAAATAAATACAAATTTACCTGTAAAATAAAACCTAACCTGTCTTACACTAGAACCTAACCTTACACTTAAATAAATTAAATTAATTAAATAAATACAATTAACTAAATTACAAAATAAAATCTAAATTACACAAAATAAAAAAGAAATTATCAAATATTTAAACTAATTACACCAAATCTAATAGCCCTATCAAAATAAAAAAGCCCCCCCCCCCCAAATATTAAAAAACCCCAGCCTAAACTAAACTACAAATAGCCCTTAAAAGGGCCTTTTGCAGGGCATTGCCCCAAAGAAATAATCTCTTTTACCTGTAAAAAAAAATACAAACAACCCCCCAACAGTAAAACCCACCACCCAAACAAACAAACCCCCCAAATAAAAACCTATCTAAAAAACCTAAGCTCCCAATTGCCCTGAAAAGGGCATTTGAATGGGCATTGCCCTTAAAAGGGCATTTAGCTCTTTTTTAGCCCAAACCCTAAGCTAAAAATAAAACCCACCCAATAAACCCTTAAAAAAACCTAACAGTAACCCCCGAAGATCCACTTACAGTTTTTGAAGACCCGACATCCATCCTCAATGAAGCGGCAGAAGTCCTCAGCAAAGCCGGCAGAAGTCTTCATTTAAGCCTGCAGAAGTCTTCATCCAGACGGCAGAAGTCTTCATCCAGATGGCATCTTCTATCTTCATCCATCCGTCGCGGAGCGGCTCCATCTTCAAGACATCCAGCGCGGAGCATCCTCTTCTCTTTACGGCTCTTCTCGAATGAAGGTTCCTTTAAGTGACATCATCCAAGATGGCGTCCCTTGAATTCTGATTGGCTAAATTAAAAGGTGAATTAAAGGTGGAAAAATCCTATTGGCTGACACAATCAGCAAACAGGATTGAGCTTCAATCCGGCTGGCTGATCCAATCAGCCAATAGGATTGAGCTCACACTCTATTGGCTGATTGGAACAGCCAATAGAATGCAAGCTCAATCCTTTTGGCTGATTACATCAGCCAATAGGATTTTTTAACGTTTAATTCCGATTGGCTGATAGAATTCTATCAGCCAATTGGAATTCAAGAAACACCATCTTGGATGATGTCACTTAAAGGAACCTTCATTTGAGAAGAGCCGTCAAGAGAAGAGGATGCTCCGCGCCGGATGTCTTGAAGATGGACCCGCTCCGCACCGGATGGTTGAAGATAGAAGATGCCCGCTTGGATGCCCGCAGGACTTCTGCTGGCTTCGCTGAGGACTTCTGCCACTTCGTTGAGGATGGATGTCCGGTCTTCAAAAACTGTAAGTGGATCTTCGGGGGTTAGTGTTAGTGTTTTTTAAGGGTTTATTGTGTGGGTTTTATTTTTAGCTTAGGGTTTGGGCTGAAAAAGAGCTAAATGCCCTTTTAAGGGCAATGCCCATCCAAATGCCCTTTTCAGGGCAATGGGGAGCTTAGGTTTTTTAGATAGGTTTTTATTTGGTGGGTTTGGTTGTGTGGGTGGTGGGTTTTACTGTTGAGGGGTTGTTTGTATTTTTTTTTACAGGTAATAGAGCTGATTTCTTTGGGGCAATGCCCCATAAAATGCCCTTTTAAGGGCTATTAGTAGTTTAGTTTAGGCTAGGGTTTTTTATATTTTGGGGGAACTTTTTTTATTTTGATAGGGCTATTAGATTAGGTGTAATTAGTTTAAATATTTGATCATTTTTATTTTGTGTAATTTAGTGGGTTTTTTTGCAATCTAGTTAATTGTATTTAATTAATGTAATTTATTTAATTGTAGTGTAATGTTAGGTGTTAGTGTAAGACAGGTTAGGTTTTATTTTACAGGTAAATTTGTATTTATTTTAACTAGGTAGTTAGTAAATAGTTAATAACTATTTAATAACTAGTCTACCTAGTTAAAATAAAAACAAACTTAGCTGTGAAATAAATATAAAACCTAAGATAGATACAATGTAACTATTAGTTATATTGTAGCTAGCTTAGGTTTTATTTTACAGGTAAGTATTTAGTTTTAAATAGGAATTATTTAGTTATTAATAGTAGGTTTTATTTAAATGTATTTTAATTACATTAAAGTTAGTGGGTGTTATGGTTAGGGTTTACGTTAGGGTTAGACTTAGGGTTAGGGTTGGGGTTTATAACTTTAGTATAGTGGCGGCGACGATGGGGGCGGAAGATTAGGGGTTAATAACTGTAATGTAGGTGGTGACGACATTGGGGGCGGCAGATTAGGGGTTAATAAGTGTATGTAGGTGGCGGCGATGTCGGGGGCAGCAGATTAGGGGTTAATAAGTGTATGTAGGTGGCGGCGATGTCGGGGGCAGCAGATTAGGGGTTAATAAGTGTAAGTAGGTGGCGGCGATGTCGGGGATGGCAGATTAGGGGTGTTTAGACTCAGGGTTTATGTTAGTGTGTTAGGTGTAAACATAAATTTTCTAGGAATCATAGGAATCAATGGGGCTGCGTTATAGAGCTTTACGCTCCTTTATTGTAGGTGTTAGGCTTTTTTTCAGCCGGTTCTCCCCATTGATGTCTATGGGGAAATCGTGCAAGAGCACGTAAAACCAGCTCAAAGCAGCGTTGGTATTGGAGTGCGGTATGGAGCTCAATTTTGCTCAACGCTCACATATTGCCTGCTAACGCCGGGTTTTTGCAAACCTGTAATAGCAGCGCTATAGGGAGGTGAGCGTTGACAATAGCTTGCAAGTTAGTACCGAGCCGCTCATAACACAAAACTCGTAATCTAGCCGTCTGTTTCTTATAGTTTTTCATTGTGGGTTTAACAAAATTTTGTTTTTTAGTTATTTTATTATTCAAATGTATGCTATTCTTTAAAATTAATTAATAGGACACTGAACCCAAATTTTTTCTTTTGTGATTCAGATAGAGCATGAAATTTTAAGCAACTTTCTAATTTACTCCTATTCTCAATTTTTCTTCGTTCTCTTGCTATCTTTATTTGAAAAAGAAGGCATCTAAGCTTTTTTTTTTATTCAGAACTCTGGACAGCACTCAGCAAGGACCAATCAGCAAGGACAACCCAGCTTGTTCACCAAAAATGGTCCGGCATCTAAACTTACATTCTTGCATTTCAAATAAAGATACCAAGAGAATGAATAAAATTTGATAATAGGAGTAAATTAGAAAGTTCCTTAAAATTCCATGCTCTATCTGAATCACGAAAAAAATTGGGTTCAGTGACCCTTTAACCCTTTGAGTGCTAATGACGGCTCTAAGCCGTCACAGAGTTTCTCACTCTGGTGCTAATGACAGCTCAGAGCCGTCACTCATGAGCACTCTTCCACCTTGAGGGAGATCTGGGGGCTCCTAACAGCTCCTACCCCAGCGATCGTTGCCTGTAGAGTGACAGGCATCGCCGGGGCTTCACGTGATGCACGGTGACGTCACGCGCAATAACGTGATGACGTCAATGTGCAACTTTATTTATACTTAACAATGTTAAGTATAGGAGGAGGGGGCATGCTGCTTAGAAGCCTGTATCTCAGGCATCTAAGCAGCTACAGACCCCCAAGACGCCTAACCTTTCCAACAGTGTAAGTCTTGGGGGTCTGTAAAACAATAAAAAAAGTTAAAAACATTTTTTTCAAAAATTAAATAAATTAATAAAACCTTAGAAAATATTAGCACCCAGGTGGGAAAGTGCTTAGCACTCAAAGGGTTAAAAAGATTGAGCTACTATCCAATTGTTTTGTGTAAATGCAAACTGATTGGAATTCATGCCGTTGTGAGCGACTAAATGTCTGCTGCCAGCATGTTCTATTGCACAAGGATTGACCAAAACGTGTCATATGACCATTGCTTCTTGCAGTGTATGAGCGAGCCTGCACCTGAAAAGCTCCAAAGCAGTGCTTGCAGGGAAGTAAAGCCCTATGATTAGTGCTAATATCTATTATTATTTTTTTTAAAGAAAGCTATCTGTTAAAGGAACAGTCAACTCAAAATGTTTTATTGTTTAAAAATATAGATAATCCCTTTATTACCCATTCCCCAGTTTTGCACAGAATACATGGTTATGTTAATATACTTTTTATCTCTGCGATTACCTTGTATCTAAGCCTCTTCTGACAGCCCCCTGATCACATGACTTTTTATTTATCATCTATTGACTTGCATTTAAGCCAATTAGCGCTGTGTTGTTAGAACCCATGGGTGTGAGCACAATGTTATCCATATGACTCATATGAACTAGCAGTCTCCTGTTGTGAAAAGCTAAAAAAAAAGGAATGTGATCATGGGGCTGTCTTTAGAGGTTATAAAATATATTAATATAACCATGTTGGTTGTGCAAAGCTGGGTAAAAGTAAAGGTGTTATCTATCTTTTTAAACAATAACAATTTTTGTGTTGACTGTCCCTTTAATTTTTTCACATGTGGATCTTGGAGCAATTAGTGTCATGAGCAGCAGAGCTTTCACTATGAGGTATACATATCTTTGTATTTGTTTTGTGCAGAATGCAGCATTTAACAGTTTGTTTTACTATTTAGTTGCTTTGGTACAAGAATGAATAATGAACTACTCTATGCACAAACTGAATGAATTATGAATGGTTGCACCAACAACATTTATTTGTTCATTTGTTATTCTGTAATTTTTAAAAAAAAACACTTCCTAACTACTGCTGCAACTATCTCCTAAAAATGCCACTTAACCCCCTAAATGCTGAAACCTGAACATAACCACCTAACCATTTCCCCACAGTCACACCACTTTTCACGTACTAATTGTGACCCTGTACAAAACCCAAATTGCAAATAACACCCTTAACCATGATGCCCTCACTGCACTTATTCCTTTAAAGGGACACTGTACCCAAACATTTTCTTTCGTGATTCAGATTGAGCATGAAATTTTAAGCAACTTTCTAATTTACTCCAATTTCAAATTTTCTTCATTCTCTTGGTATCTTTATTTGAAATGCAAGAATGTAAGTATAGATGCCGGCCCACTTTTGGTGAATAACCTGGGTTGTCCTTGCTGATTGGTGGATAAATTCATCCACCAATAAAAAAGTGCTGTCCAGAGTACTGAAACAAAAAAAAGCTTAGATGCCTTCTTTTTCAAATAATGATAGCAAGAGAACGAAGACAAATTGATAATAGGAGTAAATTAGAAAGTTGCTTAAAATTGCATGCTCTTTCTGAATTACAAAAGAAAAAATTTGGGTTCAGTGTCCCTTTAAGCACTGAACTGACACCACAAGTAGCTCCCTAACTGTTATGTTCCCACCCAAATGGATTCCTCATTCATACACCACCGACTAAACTACCTCCCCACTAAGGGACTCTCCAACACGCTATCCACACTAACCCTTAATAATAATAATCTCATAACACAACATATATCGCAAAATAAAAAATAAAATCTAAAACAAAACAGACAAATAGAAACACCCTACATTTGTATTTAATGTTTGATGTCTTCTTTTCTGCAACAATGTTCTTCCATGTGGGTCTGAGACCATTGCCGCCATTGTCATTTTCTTCCAGATTAAAGGGACAGTCTACTCCAAAACTTTATTTTTTACCTCTGTGATTACCTTATATCTAAGCTTCTTTTGACAGCCCCCTTGTCACATGGCTATTTATTTATTATCTATTGACTTGCACTTTAGCAAATTAGTGATGTGTCATGCACAACTTCTCGGGAAAGAGCTCAATATTATCTATATGGCCCACATGAACTAGCAGTCTCCTGTTGTGAAAAGCAAATAAAAGCATGTGATAAGAAGCTGTCTGTAGTAGCTTAGAAACAGGCAGAAACTTAGAGGTTTAAATGATATAACGTATATTAATATAACAATGTTGGTTGTGCAAAGCTGGGTAATGGGCAGTAAAGGCATTATCTATCTTTTTAAACAATAACAATTTTGGTGTAGACTGTCCCTTTAATAGAGACTGTCCGTTCTTATGACCGCTCCGTGAGTTCTTTATCTTCACAGCCATTTTCAGGTAAATATAAAAGATTTACTACACCTCTTGAATTCCTCTTGGCTGGTTAATTCAAATGTATCTAATCTATTTCTGTCTGTCTGTCTCTCTTTCTTTCTGTGTCTCAGCTTATCTGTATTTAATAAAATACACATATATGTTTATATACTATAAATATATAGTCTTAAATGATTTGCGCTTCCACCAACATAAACTCTATCTGGGTTTTATTATAAGTATTTCAATAATAATAATAATAATACACATAGATACCTACACAGATACATTCAGAGATATAGAAAGATACTTAGCGATGAGACTATGATCAAAGCCGTTTAATTGTTCCTATTACTTTATAATTATGAGTAAATTACAGAGCTCATCATTTTCTATTCTGTTCCTTTCAGACAACAGGTTATAAATATACTGACACAATGCTTCTTTAACTGCTGAAAGATTGTGTTTGTCAAGACTGAAGCATCTCAGCCAGTTACCCTGGAATTAAGGCAATTACTTTTGTTGCATTTTGACAGTAAAACTAATGAAGTGAAACCGAGGAGCACAAAAGGAATTAGAGACAGAACAATAGAAGGATTAAAGAAAAACAGCTTCTAATAAGCAGGCTTTCCACCTGAGGATTGAGGCGACACAGCCTCACAGGAAGGATTACAGGACTTTTACTTTTATGCTAGGAAGGTGCTTGTTTAAGACTGATACCTTGTATGGCATTATGGCTATCCCTGACCTAGATTCACTAACACTTTTGTGAACTCTCCAGTGAGACTAGTTTCTCCAACCTCTTTTATTCTAGGGAGACATTTCACTGATATCTCCTTTATATTTGTGTGCATATAGAAGTATGATAAATTATGTTAAATAAAGTTTTTTCAAATGTTTATAACTTTTAATGCTATATTCCATCAATATGCATAGCAAACAGCACATAAAAGGTAACCATTGAGTGGTTCTGGTAGCATCATAAATCAAAATACCAAATATCAAGTAGTTTATAAATGCCATTAGAACCCCAAGATGGCATTATACCTCTATAATACATAAAGAACTGTTATGAATCTTTTATTTTATATGGCGTTTTGAAGAACAGAATATATACAGTTTTTTTGTTGTTGGAATTATTATTTATTTTGTGTTACAGTGAAATTTTTTTTTTTTTTTTGAAATGTGACACTTTTCTTCTCTCTCTCTATCCCTCCAGCTAGAGTTTAGTTTAAAGAACTCTCACTACAAATTAGTGCCATGACTGTGGGTTCTTCTTATTAAACTACTTTTTAATTGGGATTGAGTGGTGCATTTTCAATCATAATTTTGTATTTTGTATAAAAAAGAGAACATATCTTAGATACAATTTCAAGGGAATCTGTTTCTTAGAATAGGTTTTTAACGGCCCATGTTTGAGGACAGTAAATTATGACAGCCCACCAGTGTTTAGTATCAGATAAATAAGGCTCTTAGCTTCTCTAATATGATAAGCACATAAAATCTATAAGTGGCATGGTGGCATTCAGAAAAGAGGTCTTCCAACATATCCGTAGTTACGTAGCAAAACAGTAAAAATTGAGATTGACAGCAAAAAAAAAAAAAGTTTCGGTTGTCAAGCACAAGAAAATGCACCAAAGAAAACGTAACAATCTCCAAGAGCAAGGTGGCCATATAATTAACTTTAAATTATGCCTATAAATAGGGCTTGATAACCAAAAACATTTTATGTTTGCAGTCTTTATCGTGTCCCTCTATGTATTGCTGTTGCCATTTTGACATTTAACCCCTTAGTTGAAAGAGGAGCATCTTTCTTTTTTTTTTTCTTTTTTTTTTTTCTTAAAAAAACAGGTCCCTTCTTTGTGTTTAGATAGGGGTGCTAGGATCTGTTTTAGTGAATATGGAAGAGTAAAATTAATGTACCATACAGGTGATTGATTTGGAAATGGCAACTACCTTCTACCTAGAGAAATATGAAAGAGAGAGTAATGCTGTATTTCATTTGACTTGTGTTGTATGTGTGTAATGTATACATTGATAACATGATATGGTCTCTGAAGCCTCTATAGTCCCCACCCATTTCTTCTACCTCAGATTCCAGGATTGCTGTTGAATCTATGGGTACAATGTCCTCAAATGATCCTCCATTGTCTCCTTTTACTTGCAGTGTGGTTGGTTTCCAGGTTTACTCGTGGATGGATATTGTGATTTCCAAACTAACTGGTGGATATGGTGATTTCAAGGTTTGCTGTTGGATAGGGCGATTTCAAGGTTTACTGGTGGATATGGTGGATTTTCAGGTTTGCTGTTGGATATGGTTGATTTCCGGGTTTACTGGTGGATATGGTTGATTTCTGGGTTTACTTGAGGCTTATGTGTCTATAGACATGGGTTTGCAATCTTTTTTGTGATACCTGGGTATGTATCATATAAATACTCAACTTATTTAACTGACAGATTTTACAGAAAAATTAACAACAGGGTATTTGGTTGCCGGAGTTGCGTCATCGGACGCACATGACAGAGGCGTACGACGGAGCGGTCTGACACGCAGGTGTATACAGGCATGCTGCTAGAGCGGGGAAGTGAAAGAGGCTCTGTGGCGTGGAGCTAGCGGTGTCGAACCTATCCCCAAAAAAGTTTGTGTCAAGCCGTGGAAAGCTGGTACGCCTGCTGAATTGACATCGACATCACTCTTGGCTGGAGTATTCGGCTTGAGTACAGCCGCGGAGAGCAGCGGCAGAGGCGTTGCACAAGTGCCTATAGACCTGCAGCACTTGGTCTGGTAACCCACTCTTTGGCCTAACATGTCTACTGGCCATGGACATTTTACTTGTTTTTATGTTCCATATATTGTCAAAGTATATTAACTCTCAGGGCACTACTGGATATAATATAACGCTTGCTGGGTATAACTAGTCTGGTTTTTCTTCTGTCACTGTATGTTAGAGGGTGAAAGAAGGCTAGTTCTGGATAAAGACCGGACAAAGATTAAAACAGTGTTATGGGATGTTATCAAGGTGCTATTGTATTGTACTAGCTAAATAAGTCCCTTATAATAAAGAGAAAGATTAACCAGTGAAGCAACCTGGTCAAGTTGTTAGACTTTGATGATCTATAAGCCAGTGATTTATGGTATGTAGCTGGCTACCCGGTTACTCTGAAAACATAGGGCATAACAAGTCTGGTCTAACTTGGCAGGGTGAAGATTGGATGTGATAAGGCCTGGACAGGTACTATAGTATCCGGTATGCAGGTACTAGTTGGTTAATTGTCTTTATCCTACATATGTAAGTCCCTTATAGTGTGACCAGTGAAGCGCCCTTGAGAATACTGAAGTTTTACCAACCCTGTGTATCTGGGAGTTTCTTATGTGATCATTTTGCTGGACATTGTAAATCTTGCAGGACAGGAGGTCCATATAATAACTCGCTTCAATCAAAGTTCTAAGACGCCTCTTTTTTGCATAATGAATTGGTCTTTGCAGGATAGTAAGGCTGAATGAAAAATAGAAGTCTTTATTTGGCATAAAATTGGTGTCAGATTTCAAATGGACTGCATATCTTTCCACCCTCAGCTGGACATTTACAAATGAAGTATAGAGTAAATACAAAAGTGAAAGCTTGAAAGCTTGAAATTAATCACTTTAATTCCTTTTTCTATTTGCAGTATAATATGTTGTTGCTCTATGAACCTGTTATGTCATTTCTATGCTGTTCTTCTCTAATATGTAATATCACATAGGTGTAACACAGTTTGGGTTCAAGTTGTGTAAAAGCAATATAAAACTATGCGGGAGTCACCGTGATGATACTATAACTGGGCTCCTATAGGAGGCGCTAAAATCTAGTGTGGATAATAATAAAATACTAATACATAAAATGTAGAAAAAAGGGAAGGCTGGCAATGGAACAGATGACAGTTTTTTACACCAGTATGCCAACACAAATCATGAATTGTGAGAGATAAAAAATATAAAATATAAAATGTAAAACATAAAATGCATACGAATCAATGGTGTATGCAACCCAATCTGGAAAGTCCAGCGAGTCTCTTCAAATGTCCATCAGAACTTGAACAGGCTGCTCTCTGTCTTAACCCAACTGGATGATGTATTCTATGGTGCAAAACAAAAACAGAGGCGCCACATGTGTGGATCAATAAAACCAGAAATCCAGTAAAGGAGTAGAATAAGGGTACTCACAAACGGGGCGGCACTCTCTTGTGCCAGTAGGGGCGGGCTGGTTTTCAACAGCAAACCAGCTGGCTGTGTGTCTCCCAGATAGGTAGAGGATGCTTGTCTCCTGGATGTCAAACACCGGCCAAAAACTGCAGTGGAAGGAGGAGGAAGAGCTACAGTGCCCTTAGGTTACTGCTATGAGGATAGTAACACCAACACCAGACTTATGTAAAAGTATAAAATCAGTATTTTATTATACACAATAAAAATACCAAATGGTATAACAAATTACAGCTGGGTGATGACAACCTATCTCCCCATAGACCATACAATATAGCGACGCGTTTCTCGGGGAACACCCCGTTTCCTCAGGCTTGTACTCCTTTACTGGATTTCTGGTTTTATTGATCCACACATGTGGCGCCTCTGTTTTTGTTTTTGTTTTGCACCATAAAAGCAATATAAGTCTGCTGCACTTATTGATAGAACTGAGGTATTTCTGCATATAGAGCTTTTTAGTTAAAGTTACAAGGCCAGACAGAGAGCCTTAGGTTATGCTAGGATAAGCTCATATAAGCTGCATAGGAGGTAGGCCCAAGTTAAGGAAAACTTGTTGTATGATATAAAATTCATTACTTTGTGTTTGTTCACTAACTTCTTGCTATATAGGTTGATTATCCTATTTTAGTCGCTCAGAAAAAGAAGAAAAGGGGATTTGATTATATTGTATTGCACCTTTTTTTTTTCTTCCTTTTTTTTTCACACGCACTAGTCCAGTTTAAGTAGAGGTTAACACGTGGTGGCTAAGATCACTTGTATTTTAAGGTTGAGATTAATTTGCACCGTGTATTTAAAAAAAAAAAAAAAAAAAAAATTCACCCTAGTTTGGTTATAATTCTTGAAAAAAGAATAGTGGGTCTGTTTTCAGACACGAATAGATATTAAATAGACACAGAGAAATTATAGGTTTATGTCTATAATTAAGTTTCACAAGCATTTCACAGGACTTGATTAGTCCTACTGTATACACATGGAGAAATTTGTACACACGGCCAAAGCCAAATCCCCAGGTATGGCGCCCAAAAAAGATAAAAAGAGTAAAATAGGTGCTGTTTTGCAAGAGAGTATTAGCGAAGAAAATCTTAATACAAAGTTGGATACAGATCCACAAGCCTTAGTCAAGGCTATCTATGATGCAATGACTCCCCAGTTTGAGCAGATTCGTCAGGATGTTTTATCACTTACTAATGAGATCCATGTATTTAATAATAGAATCGAAGCTGTTGAGTCACGGATCTCTGATATGGAAGACAGAATGAATATAACAGAACAGGACACAAGTATATATAGGGCATCACTTAAAAAGCTACAAGACAGGGTAGACGATCTTGAAGATAGATCGAGGAGGAACAACCTCAGAATTTTAGGTATACCAGAAACAACAGAGTATTCAGATCTAAGAAAATTTATGACTGAGAAACTGCCAGTATTATTAGAAATGTCTGGGCCCAAACGTCAGCTGGTAGTCGAAAGAGTACATCGAATAGGTCAGGAAAAATTTAGATCAGACGGAGAAAAGATAGCCCGGCTGGTAATCGCCAAAATGCTCAATTTTCAAGAGAAAGTTGAATTATTAAATGCATATCGCAAAAAGAAAGAGGTTTTTCTAGAGGGCAGTAAAATGCTCATGTTCCATGACTATTCGGCCGAAACTACGAATCGCCGAAAGGGCATGGCTCCATTATGCACCCGTATTATACAGAAGGGGTATGAAGCCTTTTTACTATACCCAGCTAGGATTAAGGTGATTAAAGAGAACTCCTCGATAATATTAAATACCCAACAGGAAGCTATTAAATTTTTAGAAGAAGAAAAATAGGATTATGTCGTTCTGTAGAATATTTATTATAAGATTAAGGCTTGACAATGGAATGTTTAGATGTTTTTTTCTGGTGTTTTCTTTTTTGTGTGAAAGTTTTTACATTTCCCTCCCCTTCTTTTTTTTTTTTTTTTTTTTCTCTTTCTTTCTCTCTTTTTCTTTCCTCTCTCTTTTTTTTCCTTCCCCGCTGCCTGCCCATTGGTGGAATACACTTATCTCTTGCTTAATTGTATTAAATTTTGTCTGTTCACTCTTTATTGGATATGGTAGATAAAGTAAATATAGAGTTAATATCATGGAATGTTAGCGGCATTACGTCGCCAATTAAAAGGAAAATGATTGTGAAAAATCTTAAGAAATTTAGATGCAATATAGCATTTTTGCAGGAAACGTATATAGTACAAAATGAAGCCAATAAACTGAGAACAGGCTGGGTGGGGGAAGTAATCGCGTCTGCAGGGGCTACTAGGAAACGTGGTGTGGCAATCTTGCTGCATAAAGATTTAGAATATAAGATAACACATACGGAGATAGATATGGACGTCAGATATATAATCTTACAGATGGAGATAAGAGGTCAAAGCTATACACTCTGCAATATTTATGGTCCTAATAATAACACACGCGAATTTTGGGACAAAGTACAGATGAAATTAGCCCAGTTTATTGAAAGCAAATTAATAGTTGCAGGAGACTTCAATTTAATAGCGCAATATCCATTGGATAGATGGCCCTGTAAAGGGAAACGTAGTTGCAAAGATAAACAGGATATAACACTTTTTAGAAAGTTTAGAAATGCCCTTAATTTAAAAGACATTTGGCGCATTAAAAATCCTGAGCTGAAAGGATTTACCTGCAAATCTAATACTTTCAAAACTCTTTCTCGCATAGATTATATCCTGGTCAATGAAAGACTGATGGCATCAGCTGAAGCAGAGATCAGGGACGTTATTATTTCAGATCATGCCCCAATTTCATTGACACTTCCAGTCGCCTCACATCATAAAAAGAGCCCAGTATACTCTTTTCCCAAGTTTCTATATGCAAATAGTGGATTCAGAAATTGGTTAATTGAATCATGGAGGAGGTTTGCGCATTACAATGCTCAGTCAGTCTCAAGTTCGGAGACCTATTGGGAGGCAGCAAAGGCGGTTTTACGAGGAGAAAAAAAAGCCTATCTCCATAAATTATGGAAAAAAAGCCATAAACGTGATTTACAACTATCTAATCAGTTGGCTAATGCTTATAATGCATACATTCAAGAGGCCTCCCCAACTAACTGGCAAAAATATGTTTCGGCTAAAAAAGAAAGGGATATCTTCCTCCAACAAAAAGCCGCAAGTGAAATTAAAAGGACTAACGTGCGGATGTACAAATATGGTGGTAAGATTGGGAGAAATCTAGCCAATCTGGTTAAACAAAGCCGTGGCTCTAACTACATCTTGGCAATTTCTAATAATGACAGAAGAGTTACTGAAGCTTCCGAAATTAGAACAGAATTCTTAGAATATTATAAACAGCTTTTTCTTTCAAGAGAAAGCAATGAAAATAATAAAAAATTATTTTGGGAAATGTTCAAGGTACCCTGCTTAGATAGAGAAACTGCTAAGGCTATGAGTAATCCAATCTCGAAAGAGGAAATTCTACAGGCCATAAAAGAATGTTGTTTGGGCAAAGCAGCAGGCCCTGATACACTGCCGGCAGAGTTTTATAAAATCTTGTCAGAGCAGATTGTTGGCCCTTTGCAGGACCTATTTAACGCATATTATGAGCAAGGACACTTAATATCTGTGAATTTTAGCGCCTCACTAATAGTCTTGGTCCCAAAAAAGGGTAAGAACGTGGAAAAATTGGAATCGTATCGCCCAATTTCACTGCTAAACACGGATTACAAGCTTTTAACAAGTATCCTTGCAGCCAGATTACAGAAAATTATTGTTAACCTGATCCATGTAGATCAAACAGGTTTTTTAAAGGGGAGATCTTCCTTTATGAATTTACGGAAATGCCTCTTGACAGTTGAATATATCAACACCAGAAAGAAGCTTAATAAACTCGACACGGAGGATAAAGCTATTATTGCATTGGATGCTGAAAAAGCGTTTGATGCCATCAGCTGGGAACATTTGGCTTATACTTTAGATCAATTTGGCTTCAAAGGTCCTTTTCTCTCCTTTATACAGGCGCTTTATGATAAACCTAGATCGGCATTAATAGTTAACGGAGAATGTACAGAATATTTCCAATTATTTTGTGGAACCCGTCAAGGCTGCCCTTTGTCCCCCCTTTTGTTCAATCTGAGTATTGAACCTTTAGCTATTGCTCTCCGGAGCGCAATTAAGGGGATAAAAGTGGGCTACATGAATACTCAAATATCCTTGTACGCGGATGATCTTTTAGTATTTCTCTCTAACACCCGGCAGGAGGTACCAGTGCTTCTGCACTTGCTTGAAACTTTTGGATCCTTTTCAGGATATACAATCAATTAAAAAAAAACGGAAATGCTATGGCTAAACCAGACTAGTGACTCTCATATGGCAATACCGTTTCAGGAAGTCAAATGTATTAGGTATCTAGGCATTTCCATATCAGCTTGCCCGAAGCATTGGTATAGGGCAAATTTCTCTGTGGTTATCAATAAAATTATGGAGGATATGAGAAAATGGTCATTCTTTTCCCTTTCATTGGCTGCTAAAATTAACTTAATCAAAATGATCGCTCTACCTAAATTGCTATATGTGATGCAGAATATTCCTCTTTTTCTACAAAAAGCTGATTTAAAACAACTTAATGCAGCGTTTGTGCGATTCTTATGGGATAAAACTAAAGTTAAGCTATCTCTAAAAAGGCTGTATCAGCCTAAAGAACAGGCTGGCCTGAGTTTTCCTTCGATTCAAAAGTATAATCTCGCATGTCTAATAAAAATAGTTCCGGATTGGCTAACAGAGAAATGGTTTTTGACATTTAGAGAGATGGAAAAAGATATGTTCAAAGCTTATTCGCTAAAAGCATTAGTTCACTCTAATCAGAAAGAATGGCCATTAGAACTTAAAATTATGAACACTTTTAAAAATCCTATAATTGCCTGGCATAAGTTATGTCATGCGTTGAATATTAATTTTCAATGTTCTAAATATCTCCCTATACAAAATAATCCGATATTTCCGGCAGGGTATGAAACGGATGTGTTTAAAAGGTGGAATGCACAAGGACTTGAATCATTCATGCAGTGTATCGATTTGGTTAACTATGAGATACATACATTTAGTGCTATGAAAGAAAAATTAAATCTTCCAAACCGTGATCTATTTGGATTCTTTCAAGTTAGGCATTTTCTGAATACACAACAGCTACAAGATTTTAATCAGAACTGGGAGAGAGTATACATGGGTCTAAATTGGTTCCAAAAGGGTAAGGTTGCCATATCACAATGGTATAACCTTCTGCTGCTAAAAGAAGGACAAGTTTTGATGCAACGCTTACAAGAAAAATGGGTCCAGGATTTACCTGGTATAGAGTTTAAAACAATGGAAAAGAGCATATCAAGGGCATGGGTAGAGACGCCATTATTATCATGGCGTGAATCCCATATTAAATTAATAAATAGAGTTTATATTACGCCAGAGGATGTCGGAAGATGGAATAGAGCCCAGATTTTTTCTTGCTCACGTTGCAGTATGCATAATGCCAACCTGATGCACTGCATATGGGACTGCCCAAAAGTAAATCAATTTTGGTGCAAAGTATCGTTTTGGCTTTCCCGGATATTAAAGTATGTAGTAACTTTGGATAAGGCGGAGATTGTTTTCTTGAGGAGATTTAGGGATCGGGAGGAGAATTTTATTTTTATTAATTTCATAATACTTTGTGCAAGAAATGTTATATTTTCCTCGTGGAAGTCTAATAAACAACCTTCCCTCAATAGGCTGCTTAATCAAGTAGAGGCTAAGATGATTTTGGAACAATTTGAAACTTCACTAATCTCTGAAAGTGAAATTGATAACTTTTTTAGAAAATGGATTGATTATATTTTTTCAAATCCTATAGAGATACAAATAAGACTTATTTCCCCCTTCAAACATTCTAATTGGATTCAAACTGCCTTAGTAAGGGGCGAAATCAGTAGTGAGATTCTTGTATAAAGCCTTTAATTAATGTTGGACTGGGCAGACAGTGGGGTAAATATATTTTTTTTTTTTTTTTGTCCCTCTTCTCTTTCTCTCTTTCTTGTTTTTTTGCTAGTTTTTGTGTTTGTTTTTGTGTGTTTGTGTTATAAATATAAAAATCTCCAACAAGTGCATGAATGCTTGTCTGCCTTAAATTTGAATTAAATTAATACAGGGCATTTAAATAGGAAAAGGTGTTATGGGCCTGCCTAAGGGCCGATTAAGAGGCACCTAGTTAGCTTTAGACACATCTTAATAAATCGCAGTCCTTGGGTACAGGTCTTATGTGTCTAGGGATATAGATGTTATTAATTTATTTAACCATGGTTTAAATTCTTGTCGACAATATAGATACAGGTGTTAATTAAACTTGTAAGGTAGAAGCTTATTATTACTATTGTGTTTATAGGGGCTAAAACAAGATTATGTTGTTTTATAATGTTCAGGATCGTTAACCCTGCGTGGTGTAATGATCTAGTAATATTGGCTAAATGTTGTATTTTGCTTTGTTGGATAATAAATAAAATTAAAAAAAAAAAAAAACAAACAAAAAAAAAACAACAGGGTATTTATATGGGGAGAAACCTGTTAGGGATTGTATCTCATATGTGGAAAAGGGCTTGTACAGTTTCTAAAAAATAGGTTCCTTATCAATACCAAGCATACAGTAGTGGTTCTGTCTTCCCCTATGACTTGGCTTGTTTAACATTATTCTGAAGCAGCAATCACAGCAGACTGCTATACTTTCATATATCATATCATTTTGTTGAACTTTTTCAGAAAGATGTTTAGTATTTAATAGTCACACTAAGACTAATTCTTCAGATACATTTTACCCATTCTTACCTTTAGTATCAAAACTTTCTGTGATAGTTTATTTATTGAGGTCAGGGCCAGCTCAAGACATTGTGCTGTCTGCTTTTAAGAATCTAATTACTGCTCAACTATCTGTTCATTACATTGATAAGAGGTATATATGTGCAGCCACCAATCAGAAGATAGCTCCCAGCTACTGAGCCAACCTATGTAAGTTTTTCAACAAAGGATACCAAGGGAACAAAGCAAATTAGGTAATGGTAGTAAAGTGGAAAATTGTTTAAAATTGCATGTTCTATCTGAATCTTGAAATAATATTTTTAGGTTTCATCTTCATTTAATAATCTGTATATGCTGGTAATTTTGCTTTGGTTCTGAGTTCAGTGGTACTGATAAGGTTATCTTAACTAATTAGTAAACTGTGGCAGAGACTTCTTGTCATTAGTCTGTTTGCAGGTAACAGTGCCATTACTGACAGTCTGGCCTCTCCCTACTGCACCAGATAGTAAGATATGTTAGTACTCATTTGAAAGAGGGGACAGGCGTCATCCTGGACTCATCGCTCTCCATGGACTGAAAAGTAAACGACGTCTCCTCTTCATGCTTCCACATACTCCACCTGCTGCAAAGAATCTTCAAGTTTATCTCAACCGGGACCAGGAAGACAGTCACCCACGCCCTCGTCAGCAGCCAACTGAACTATGGCAACGCACTCTATGCCGGCTCCACCATCAAGCTCCAAAAAGACTCCAGCGCATCCAGAATGCCTCGGCCAGACTCATCCTCGACCTCCCTCAACAATGCCACATCACCAAACACCTAGGAGACATGCACTGGCTACCCATCAACAAAAGGGTCACGTTCAAGCTTCTCACCCACACGTTCAAGGCCCTCAACAACATCGGTCCCAAATACGTCAACCACCGCGTCACCTTCTACACCCCCGTCAGACAGCTTTAATCGGCCGACCAAGCCCTCGCAGTCATCCCCCACATCAAGACCACAAGACTACAGCGGGAGGCAGATCCTTCTCTCTAATACGTGATAAAATCACAGTGGAGGGGGCGCAGAATGGTATACAATTCAGATGGTAGTTATTGATAACCCTTAAAGACAATTTAAAACTTAAACAAACTAATGTTATCTTATGAGGTGAAAAATATATCAATATAAGGTTATATAAATCCCTTTTGGAGTATACAGGAAAGAAAATGTCTTTTTTTACAAATAAGTTGATAGCTGAGCGGCGGCTGCCTCCTCTCAACCGGATGATCCAGGCAAGAACTAGGAGAAATAAAAAACAGAGGGGCGCCTCATGTGTGGTATAGTCTGATTGAAGACATAAGAAAAAGCAACAGAATAGCCAAATGAGTACTCACATACTCCACGAGCACACTCATGTGCTTTTAGGGGCAGGCTGTAGATTTAGATGGGTGTGACAGCTCACCCTTTCAAGGATACTTCCAATACTGTAGTTCTGCAACAGGTGTAAAACAAACAGAGAGCACTATATGTGCAGACCATTAAGGATGATACATAGAAATGTGCTTTATAGTATAAAGTGGGAACTCACATACTCCCAAAGCACACCAATGTGCTGGTAGATACAGGCTGCAGATTCAGGCAGGTGTGGCAGCTCACCCAAACAAACGATCTTTTGGTATTGATGCAGTGAAAACAAAGGCAGGTTTAATGCTTCTCAGTAGCTGTGCACTTAATAGTGATTGCAGGCAGATGGTAGGAAATGAGATCCACTCCAAAAGTAAAAATTTGCAAATATTTATTAAAAACAAAAATTTAAAAACAACACCAGGGTTGTTATACAAAGTGGATTACAGGGTCACCCAGTTGGCCCCAATGATTGCAACGCGTTTCTCGGTTGGCAAACCGTTTCATCAGGCATCATGCCTGATGAAACGGTTTGCCAACCGAGAAACGCGTTGCAATCATTGGGGCCCATCTAGAACATAAAGGCCTAGATTACGAGTTGTGCGTTAGGGTTAAAAAGCAGCATTGGCCGGTCCCAACGCTGCTTTTTAACGCCCGCTGGTATTACGAGTCTTGAAGGTACAGGTTTACCGCTCACTTTTTTGGCCAGACTCGGAAATACCGCAAATCCACTTACGTCAATTGCGTATCCTATATTTTCAATGGGACTTGCATATCGCCGGTATTATGAGTCTGACAAAAAGTGAGCGGTAGACCCTCTCCTGTCAAGACTGGTACCGCATTTAAAAGTCAGTAGTTAAGAGTTTTACACTACAACGCCGTAGCATAAAACTCTTAACTAAAGTGCTAAAAAGTACACTAACACCCATAAACTACATAAACACTAAAATAAATATTTTAACCCCTAATCTGCCGAACCGGACATCGCCGCCACTATAATAAATATATTAACCCCTAAGCCGCCGCACTCCCGCATCGCAAACACTAGTTAAATATTATTAACCCCTAATCTGCCGGCCCTAACATCACCGCCACCTACCTACATTTATTAACCCCAAATCTGCTGCCCCCAATGTCACAGCCACTATATTAAATTTATTAACCCCTAAACCTAAGTCTAACCCTAACCCTAACCCCCCTAATTTAAATATAATTACAATAAATCTAAATAAAATTACTACAATTAACTAAATAATTCCTATTTAAAACTAAATACTTACCTATAAAATAAGCCCTAAGCTAGCTACAATATAACTAATAATTACATTGTATCTAGCTTAGGGTTTATTTTTATTTTACAGGCAACTTTGTATTTATTTTAACTAGGTAGAATAGTCTCAGAAATTCTCCTACCTTGTCTCTCCATTCCTGCAAGTTTCGGATGTGCTGCTTTTTCCAGTGTAATGGTATTAATACCTTTGCTCCATTCAGCATTAACAGAAAGAGCATGTACCTGTCCTCCCCGATGACCTTGGGTAACTCATGATAAATAAGATAATTTTGTTTGGGTGGGATAATAATCTTAAGAATCTTACCCATCTCTCTCAGAGTCTCCTCCCAGAAAGCGCGTATGTGTGGGCATGTCCACCAAATGTGGAGGAGAGTACCCTCCTCCCCGCATCCCCTCCAGCACTCCCCACTTGTGTTAGAATAAAAAAAAATTAAGTCGTTGGGGAGTCACATACCATCTGCTTAAAAATTTGTAGTGCATCTCTTGTATTCTAGTGGAAACGGATGCTCTTTTGGCTTTTTCAAAAATTTTAAGCCAAACCTTAAATTCTATGTCCTGTCCCAGGTCAGCCTCCCAGGTTTGTACATATGTCGGAAGAGTGGATTCTCCCTTTGTCAATAAGAGTTTGTAGAGTTGCGATATTTAGTGGGATGGTGCCTGGGGTATTGTACACAAGACCTCAAAGATTGTTTTATGTCTGGTTAAGGAAGATTTCTCTTTATGGGAATTAAAGTAGTGTGTAATCTGCGCCATTCTGAACCATGACAAGAAGATATTTTGGTCCCACTAGGCTAACTCCTCTTGGGTTTCTATTTTATCTTGTCAGAGTATATTAAATATTGAGGAGTCTGCAAGAGAATAGGATCTGACAGGGGTATGTGATCCAAATTCTATACCTAGTTCGAAGTTCTCCTTTATAGGTGTGACTGGCGAGCTGAAGGTACAGACAAATGACTCTGTGTGGATCAATTTGATGAAAAAAACTGAACAATGTCCTTATGCTTGCAACAAAGTCTCTTGCAAATCACAAGGGGTTAATCAGTATATTGGAAAATTTCCTGTGAGTCAAGGTGTGATGTATCCTCAATGGTTGTACAGGTATGTTCATGTGTATATAAATACATATTTTAGTAACAGCTGTACACCTTGTATATCACTCCTGATCTTATTATGTTGATATTGAAATGTCCCACAAGATATATGTATATTGAGACAATCTGTAATAGTGTATGGAAGTCCAATATACTTAAAGGCAAAACATTCACTCACCCTTCTTCTTATAGTGCAGGGACTGAGTATTCCTTCCTCGGTGGTACCGGCTTCAAGAAAGCTTGTGAGTCACAAGTGCAGGGGATTAACCCTCCAGACGTGTGGATCCTTTGATGTATATTCTGTGGGGGAAATGTTTGCCTGCTGCTGGAGGCGGAGAGTGCCAGGACAAACCGCTAAACAATTTCACAAGTAGAAAACTTCCACAGCGGTGGAAAAATCCAGCATGAAATGGACCGAGAGTAGTAGAAAATAAAATATATGCTTTATTAGATATGCATTAAAAGTACTGTGAATTATCACAGTGAATCAGCCTATATCACAGCAGTAAATAGAGTCAGCCTAGTAGCCCAACATCACACACTCCAACATGTTTCGTGCTGCAGCAGCACTTCGTCAGGGAAGTGCTGTTGCATCACGAAACATGTTGGAGTGTGTGATGTTGGGCTACTAGGCTGACTCTATTTACTGCTGTGATATAGGCTGATTCACTGTGATAATTCACAGTACTTTTAATGCATATCTAATAAAGCATATATTTTATTTTCTACTACTCTCGGTCATGCTGGATTTTTCCACCGCTGTGGAAGTTTTCTACTTGTGGATCAATTTGTCCCAGTTTGTGAATACCTCATCTATTAGCGGATACTTTTTAATTAAAATCGGCTGATGCTTGGCAGAAATCCAGGCCAGTGCTCCTATTTTTCCCATTTGGAGGATTTCATTATCTATTTGTACCCATGCTTTATTAAGTGAACTTTGACTCCATTCTACTAATCTCTGTAGGGTTATAGCTCTCTGGTATTCCTTTAAGTGTGGTACCCCTATCCCCCCTCTATCTCTAGGCATGTAAATGTTTTTTCTCCTAATTCTAGGTTTTTGTCCGTTCCAGATATAGGCTTCTATAGATGACTGTATTTGATGGAGCAAGTGTGATGCCGAAGATAGGGGGACTGTCTGTAGGATGTATAGCACTCTAAGCAGCACATTCATCTTGACGACTCCAACCCGACCTAGCCAGGAAATGGTTTTATTTTTCCAGTTGGCAAGATCGCCAAGGATTTCATTTCATATGCGTTTATAATTTAGGTCCACCAGTTCCCTAATTCAGATGTAATTGTGATACCACAATATTTTATAGTGATGGGCTATTTTTATAGGACAGTTAAGTTTAAGGGCATAGGGAGATTGGTCAGTAATTTTCTGGCCTATCCAACGGCTTGTCAGGCTTGGGAATCACTGTTATGTGGGTTTCCAGCATAGTGCTCGGCAGGGAGGGAGAAGTCGACAGTGAATTGAAAATATTCAGTAACTCCTGGGCTAAGATGTCTTTAAATAATTTATAATAATTAGCTCTAAAACCGTCCAGCCCTGGGCTTTTACATGATGGGAAATCTTTAATGGCTTTTTTAATTTCCTCTAGCATGAAGGGGGTCTCTAGTGAATCAGCGTCTTGCTCAGATAGTCTAGGCAACTTAACGCTAGATAGGTACGTCAAAATATCCTGGTCCACCCCCTGGGGACAGGGAGCCCCTCCTACATTCTCCTGATAGTGCTGTATATTATATAGGGATTCATAATAAGTGCTAAATATGTCTGCTACTGATTTCCCGTCAGATTTGATGGTACCCGCTTGATCCGTCATTTGATGGACGTAAGATTTGAGCTTTTTACACGAGATAGCCCTGGCCAGTAGTTTCCCTGTTTTTTTTCCCTGCTCAAAGAATTGCTGTCTAAGAATAAGGGCTTTTATTGATGTTCCTCCTGCAAAAAATGCAGAAGTTTTGTTCTAGCTAGGGTTAAGGATGCCTGAAGAGCCTCATCCATCGGATGCATCTTATGGGTTTGCTCATCGTTTGTAAACTGGAACCGGAGTGTGTGATAGCGGTCTTTTTTTTTGTCTGACAAATTTAGCCTTTCGTTTGATTAGAATTACTCTGATGGTACACTTATGTGCCTCCCAAATAGTGGTATTTTGAGTACTTTCATCAGCATTGAGTCGGAAATATTCCACCAACGCCTGTTTAGAATAATTGGTCGTCTAGTATTGTGTCATCTAGCTTCCACATAAAGTGTGTGACTGGGACATTGGACCAGAGGATGGAACAGCTAACTGGTGCATGGTCGGACAAAGTAATAGAATTAATGTTACTACTATAAGTGATAGTGAGGCCTGTCGGGTCGGTTAAATAGGTAGTCTATCCTGTGAGGATTGGAGCAAAAGTTGAAGTCCCTTGTAGTAGGGTGCTGTGTGTACCAAATATCGTGCAATGCCAACTCTTTTAAGGAGGAGGCCATGCACCTGAGTGTCTTGTGGGGAGTGCTGGAAATACCATTTGATGTATCTAAGGCGGGTCCAGGGATGCATTGAGGTCTCCCCCCAGAAACAAAATTCCTGTTGAATTTTACGGGTGATATTTTGAAGGAAATAATGCTGGGACTGGTTAGGACAATATATATTTGCCAATGTGATGGGTCTTCCGAAGAGGAAGCCAGTGAGAATCAGGTATCTGCCCTCTGGGTCGCGATGCGCCTGCATAAGCTGAAATGGCAATTTAGTTCTAAACAGAATACCCACACAATTTTTTTTTTTGCGGGACCTGATGCAAAGTGCGCAGTAGGATATCGGTGACTGAACCACTTTGGTTCAAGTGTAGCTGAGCAGTGCGTTTCTTGTATATATATATTATGTCTCCCCCTAGTCTATGTAGGTCTCTTAGAACTATAGAGCGTAGGGGTAGTTTTCCCCACGTCTTCACATATCATATAAACATTGAACAAAAGTATGTAAATCTGTGCATTCCTAAGGTATGGGCATTATCTCTATCGCCTGTCTAATCTTGTATTTAGGAACTATAGTGCAGCTAACTACGTTCAGAATAGTGCAATTAAAACATGTTTAAACTGTTGGGTCTATATAAACCTGTTTGCCCCAGTGGATCTCCAAAATATTAATGAAGAACCAGCGTTAATGCTACCTAATTGTACCCCTATTATAATCAACATCTTGCGACAAGTAGTTTAGCACTAATCTAGATCGTATCTATTTTTGGTCCAACTATAGCAGTGCAGTATTGGGATAACTGAGTGTCATGGACATTCTACTTGCTCTATGTAACAGGTGTTTATAAGCTATGGGCTTTAGCAGTGAGTGTGAGGACTGCATCTCACCTGACCATCTGCATTCTTAGGTGTCCCCACTGGGGAGATGAACCATCTAAAACATGAAACATTTCAAACAGTAGTAAACAACAATAAACATTAACTTATCCAGTGTCTATATTGAACGTCTCAGATTAGTCCCTTAGGGGTTGGGTAGATTCCCCCCAGGCTTTAAAAGAGAGTGAACTAATACCAGCTATGGCTTAATACCAATGTCTCTCAGCCAGGGAGTTGCAGGATCTCATTTGGGTTTTCTCTAGGTGGGTCTGCCGGAGCAGCTGCATCAAACAGTGGTGGTCTTATGTTGATGCCCAGGGCTTGATTGAGTGCAGGCAGGTCCGCCAAGGTTCTGAAAACAAAAGTTGCATTGTTCTTGGTGGCAATGAGGCTTGTAGGAAAGCCCCACCTGTACGGTATCTTATTTTCTTTGAACACAGATGTAATACACCTTAAAACCTTCTCTTTTGCAAGGTAGTCAGACAGAGATCTGAGTACACCTGTATTTCAAAGCCTTTGAATTCCAGTGAATGTTTTATCCTAGCAAGCTTCAAGATGTCCTCTTTATCTTTAAAGGATAGCAGCTTTACTATTATGTCTCTAGGAGGTGCTCTATTGGGTGGTTTGGGGTGTAGGGCCCTGTGCACTCTCTCTATTTGGATCTCTGGAGCGGAATTTACATTTTTAAGGTGTCTGATGAACTCCTGGATGTAGTTTTGCAGAACAGAGGGGTCAACTGGCTCAGGAACACCACACAGTCTGAGGTTATACCTCCTACTCTTGTTTTTCAAATTGTGGAAGCATTCCATAAGGTTTTGAACTACATCTTCTTGGGCATGCAAGAAACTAGATTGGTGTTGAAGGTCTGAACTGAGAGCTTCTTGATTTTCTTCCATTTGGGTTACACGCTGATCCACAGCTGTTATAACTTTCTTCAATTCTCCAAACATCGACTTGAAGTCTAGCATAGCCTCTTTGATATCCTCTTTAGAGAACAGATGTTTGATGTCCTCTTTAGTAACATAATTTTGGTGCTGGGCCTTAGCCTCAGATTCGTGAACTTGTGCTGTGGCAGTGTGTTTGTTTGGCTCCTGCGAGGCCCTGGTGCTGACCGGAGCAGGGTCTGCAGCTATTAGGTAGTTTTCCATAGCTGAGGAATGTGCGCCTTTTGTTGGTCTAGTATTTCTTTTGCTTGACATCCTGGTGGGGCGTTTGTGCTCATCTACGCTTATAGAGATTATATCAGCAGCTCAAAGGCTCAATATATGAGTTCTAAAATTCTTTGTGGGTCTACACAAGAACAGGTGTGGGCTCTGAAAACAGACACTCTATGTTTGCTTCTGAGTGATCTGCAGGGGGATTTAAGCTAAGCTGCAACCCCGTTATATGCAGGCGTGTTAGTATGAGAGCTATGCAAACTATATTCTCTTGTGTATTTCCCCTGGCTAGTTGCTTATATCCCTGACTATACTGCAGGATGGATAGGAGTGAAGGCCACTGGGTTTAGTCTGGAGAGTTATGGCATATCAGGCTGTAGCTATCTAGCTGCAAAGCTTCATATAGGTTTGTGGCTATAGGTGCAGCAGCAGCTTCATAATGTAAAACCAACCCCCAGAGCTGTTCCGCTGCCAGTTATATCCCATCACCACCAAACTCCTCACTGCGGCGTGGGTGTGGCCTAGCACGGCCGACGAAGGCTTAGTTATTTGCACTGCTCTAGGATACAGCTTGATTTTTTTCACCTCACCAGGGCCCCCTGATGCGCCCAGTCCTTTGCGAGACAACGGCGGCCAGTGTTTAGCTGCACCGCTGGTCCCGGCCTGTGAAAACGATGTAGCCGGTAAGCAGAGTGTTCAAGTGTGCAGGCGACAGCTGCGACAGGGGATTTTTGGATGCCCAGATTTGATTGTGAAGATGTTAGGGACTACGGAGCTCGATCAACATGCGGCCATCTTCATTCGTGGCTAGGCTCCGCCCCCTGACTTGATATAACTTTTAACATGGATGTATATATGTTTTTCATTATCTGATTATTTAAATTGCCAGCCCATTGATATCAGTATGGTCTTTGGGGATAGACAGCATATTGTTTACCCCAATTGATTAAGCAGAAGTTGCTCTTCTTTGGCAATTGCATCAGCTTGTGATGGATCCTCTGTTTTTTTAATGTTCTAAATGGCTTTGCTTGAACCAGGCCCAATCCTGGTTGGTGGCTGTGGCCACAATTTGGCATCAAATGGAGGTTGGGGGTAGCTGTTAGCCATCTATTATTATTATTTCTGGTATATACTAGGTATATATATATATATATATATATATATTTATTTAAATATACTGTATGTATAGTATATATATGACAGTCCTGGACAAGTAAGAAATTTCAGCATATGAGAAAAACTTGACTTTTTTATCTTTAATATAATTTTCCACCCATGTATGTATTTAATGCAGGTAGTCATAAGTAAATGAACTGTTAATCTTTCTATACATCACTTTATACAGCTTCAGCCATTCTCTTTCTATGTCCCCCTCTGTGATGTTCCCTTAACATCTGTACTGCTCCTGTCATCCCTTCATTCCCTTATTCCCAGCTATTCTCCTTACCAGTGCTCTAACCCTCCCCATCACTGCTACAACTATACCTGTGCAAATCATTCAGGGACAATTAGGAAGAAAAAAAAAAGTGGAATCCAAAAATGGCTACTAAAATTGCAATCAAATGTCTGCAGTCATTGATTTCCAGCCTGCGGCCAGACGTGGTTTGTGATTGAAACTCAGGGCCTGTTACAGCTAGAAAACACTTTTGATTTCTGTCCTTTCGTTCTGTACAAGGTATTGCTGGAGGGACATTAGCAATCACTTAATTGACATTGAATTAACCATGAAATGCAGTATAACTCCTTCTCTTCTCAAGTACACTCCAGAAATACTTTAATAAGGCTTTTAATTATTGATTATAACTTACGATGTAGAGATGATGATCCTTAGTTTAAGTTAGGTGCCCTTGGTAAGTCAGGTAGCATCGTTAATTGTGACCTTCCGGATAAAGTGATGATTATGACAGTTCATTAGTTGGTGCAGTTTCAAAAATACCACCCACTTTTACTCTAAGGGAATATTTATCTACAAGTATATGAAAAATAGCCAGAACTGTGCTGTTGTATTCCTCAAAAAACTTTCCAGCAAACAAATAAAAAACTCTCATTTCTTTGTTATCATACAGCACATGATTAACTAGGTTTTGGAGAGCTACCTCATATATTATATATTGGGCTGTTGTGATTTTGATAACACAATGTGTATTCCTCTAACACCATTATTAACTGCATATACATGTAGAGGTAATGTATTTTCATTACTATATAGTGTAGGGCTTGTGCATGCATCCTCTGTTTATGGAGCTTCATAACAAATACACACACACACACATATATATATATATATATATACACACCTGTATATCTATTCCTATATATATAGGAAAGGTATACATATGTATTTTACATTAAGAGTATCAGGTATATATATATATATATATATATATATATATATATATATATATATATATATATATATATATATATATATATATATAAATAAAAATATAAATATATATTTAATAATAAAAATGACATGTTCTAGGTGAAGAACATAGGAATGTAAAATACGTATGATGTGCACAGAGGTTCACAATTTAGGACTAATATGGTTAGCGCACATGAAGAATTGCTATCTTGAATGCGCATTATTGAAATATTAAATAGAAACTTTAAAAAATATTATTAAAAATTATTTCAAATCATTATACATACTATACAAAAATTTAAATAATCCATAGAATATATCTTTTTTTTACAATATGTATACTAATTTTAAATATTTTTATTAATATTTTTTAATCATTTATATTTCATATTTCAATAACGCCCATTAAAGATAGCAATTCTTCATGTGCATTAACTTTACTATGTTAGTCCTAAGCTGCGACCCCCAATGCACATTACACATATTTTACACTCCTATGTTCTTCACATAGAAAATAATGTCATTTTTATTGTTAAATATATATTTCTATATATATCTGATATTAATGTAAAACACATCTCTCTCTCTCTCTCTCTCTCTCTCTCTCTCTCTCTCCCTCTCTCTCTCTCTCTCTCTCTCTCTCTCTCTCTCTCTATATATATATATATATATATATATATATATATATATATATATATAGACAGTATCTCACAAAAGTGAGTACACCCCTCACATTTTTGTAAATATTTTATTATATTTTTTCATGTGACAACACTGAAGAAATGACACTTTGCTACAATGTGAGCAAGTAGTGAGTGTACAGCCTGTATAACAGTGTAAATTTGCTGTCCCCTCAAAATAACTCAACACACAGCCATTCATGTCTAAACCGATGGCAACAAAAGTGATTGGCTCATCCTTGTTCACTGATATTTCTTCAACAAAGGATATCCAAACATAGACGCAAATTAGATAAAAGAAGTAAAGTAGAATGTTGTTTAAATTGTATGCTCTATCTAAATCATGAAATAAATATTTTGGGTTTCATGTCCCTTTACATTTTTCTGAGCATGCAACATTTTACACAGTGACTGGTTATCTCATACCACATGCTCATTTACATTTGTGCCTAATTGGCCACAAAGAACATGGATTCCACTATGCTTTTCAAGAAGTGTTTTCCTGAACTGCTCTAGATTTGCAAAACCTTGTAATTTGTCCTTACAACCTGATAGTGTTAAACTATTTAAAAACATTTCTTTTACAATGTGTTGCCTGAATGCTAATATACACTTTTAGTTTAATTTTCCTTAAAGTGACATGAAACATAACAATTTTCTTTCATGATTCAGATAGAGAATACAATTAAAAAAACCATTCCAATTTACTTATATTATCTAATTTGCTTAATTCTTTAGATATCCTTTGTTTAAATAATAGCAATGCAGATGGGTGAGCCAATCACACAAGTCAAATATGTGCAGCCACCAATTAACAGCTACTGGGCCTATATACATATGCTTTTCAACAACGGATATCAAGAGAATTAAGCAAATTATATAATAGAAGTAAATTTGAAATTTGATTTTTTTTTCTAAAACTTCATGCTCTTTCTAAATCATGAAATAAAAACTTGCTGAATCAGCTCCATAGGACAGCATAGAGAATGGAGAGAGATTAGTCTAACTGGAAAATCTTGTAGTTCTTAGTGAAACTAGGATCTGATGTTTCAGAGGCTGGACTGCTTTTTATTTGTTATCATATTCAGTATCAATACAATATCTATCTGATGCAGTTATCAGCCTCCGACAGGTAGTTAAATTAACAGAACAGACATCTGTCAAGAAATATGTTCAGTATCCTTGCCCCTGATGCACCGTGGGTAGGAGGAAGAGTCAAACTGCGCCTAATTTGTTTTATTAGTCAAATTGCCGTCATTAGGCACCAAACCGCCTGAAGGAGGAACTCAGCAGTGTATGCTCTCATTTAAGGTAGCGTGGTGTTTTACTGTAGCAGGTGCAGAAGTTGAACCAAGCAGTAAATTAGCCTGCAGCTCTATTCCAGATGTCCTATGGATCTTGCAAAAACCTGCTTTGAAAATTTGGAGTTGTGGAGTTCATTTAGTCTGTTTAACCTGTTGCGGGTCTCCTGTGAGGTGCAGCAGCAGCTGGATCTGGGCCGTGTAAAGAACATCTGGTCTATGCTGCAAAGAGTCCCACAGCACTCACATGCTTGACAAGAAAAGGATGGAATCGTGTTAAAAGGATGCATGAGAGAGGGAGACACTGAGAGGAAGAAATAGGTCAAAGGAAGAAACGAGAGTAGCAGGGTCTGAGCAGAGCAACTTGTGTGAGATTAGGCAACAGAAAACATTACTGTGAGTTACATGAGACACTAGTAAGCAACTTCCAGCACTCAGTAACCTTCCCTGCAGCAATCCTCTGATTTAAGGGGACAGTAAACACCTTGTAATTATAAGATTTTTCTGCAGTCTTGCAATAAGTTTTCATACTGCCTGAGTTTGAAAATATTTTGACTGCATTTTCACTTTGTTTACTGCAAATTTTTTTCAATAGCCAAATTCCACCCACTACTTGCCATGTTTAGAGGACCAATTTCAAATTGTTATCAGAGTAGAACACCTCTTAATTTTCAAGATTAAGGGGGAAAATAAATAAAGTATATTACAAAGATTTGTATTTTTTTATTTTTCTACTACATATTATTAAACTTGTTATATTACAATCTCAAAGTGTTTACTGTTTTAATTGAAATTCTAGATATCCCCAATTATTGCCATATTTCCAGCACACAGAGAATTGGTACCTCAAGCTTGTTAAAAATATATTACACCATAAAATTTGTTCAAAAGTAATTAAAGTCAAAATTAAATGTTCACGATTCAGATAGAGCATACAATTTTTTAAACAACTTTTCAAATTACTTCATTTAGCAAATTTGCTCTGTTCTCTTGACAGCCTTTGTTGAAGAGTAAACCTAGATAGGCTAATAAGCTTAGGAGAGTGCACATATATTTAGCAGTACAGATGTGCATTTGTTAAGTATTGAATGCAAATTTGTAACACAGATACAGATATTTGTTTTGTTTTAATGAAATAAGTATCTTAAAGAAAGCATTAATTAATTTAAATAATAACAAATATATACTAACAAAATTAATTAGTATATATTAATTAACCTTTAAATTGGCTTTTTAAAGGTTAATACCTATAGCACAAGCCTTCTTCACAGAGTCCTAATAGGAGGATAAGTTGGGTATATCCCAGAGATGGTCCTTTAGCGCAAACTCCGGGATCTGCAACACTAAGCCTTCTATTAGGGCAGGCTCTGGACTCTTTGATGAAAGTGATGCAGCATAACTGTAGAAAGCTGACATGAAAATATCATCTGAACATCTTTATGTAAAAAAGAAAGATATTTTACCTCAAAATTTCCTCAGCTCACCAGAGTAAGTGCTGTGTAAAATGTTATCTTTCAGTTACTGCCCAGCTGCAGGAAAGAAAAAAAAAGGAAGAAATGAACAGCAACGAATCAGCATCAGCAGTGCTGAGGTCATGAACTCTTTTACTCTGATCTCATGAGATTTCAGAGTAAACTTCCTTAATTCCGGGACAGACAAACTGATTTGCTGCTTAAAGTCCTTTATGATGGGGTGTGAATACTTTTGAGGTAAAATATATATATATTTTTAATAGAGATGTTCAGGTAATATTTTCTAGGCAGCTTTTTAAAGCTATGCTGCACCACTTTCAAGTGTTTCAACATTTGGGTATCCTGTCCCTTTAAACAACGCAAATACCGAATAGTGCAGCAAATAAATAATATTCTTTATGAATGATTTGTCTGAAACAAATTATTCACTGCTGCACAAGTTTATTTAGCAGTCTATGGCAGCAGTGTAGCCACCAATCAGCAAGCGTTACCCAGGGTGCTGAACCAAAAATTGGCCGGGTCTTTAGCTTACATTCTTGCTTTTAAAAATAAAGAGAACAAAGAAAAATTGATAATAGTAGTACATTTTAAATTTGCTTAAAATTGCCTGCTCTATCTGAATCATGATAGAAAAATGTGGGGTTTATATCCCTTTAAGGATGCAAACATTCATCCCCTTCCCTCATCCTAATAATCAGCACAAACCTAAAAGGACGAAAATTCTGTATTACAATGGGTTTGTATTATATTTAGTTTTTGTGCTGCTCATGGAACTGGGAAATCATCTGCAGAACCCCACCCCCCTCTCCTATCTGCCATATTTGCCTCATATATTTCTCACAAATGGAGGCCAGGGAAAAATGAGGACATCATGCACCTCCAGTAGAAAGACAGGGATCCCTGATCTGCATTAAAATACAATTTAAAAAAAAAGAATTAGGAAATCATAGGAATGGGATTGTGAAAGGGATCATTCAACCCCTCAAAATTTGTTGAGTAATTTTTTTGCCCTAGTCACCGACCTATTTGTCCTAGGCCCAAATACAAACCAGGGCTGTTTATATTTTAATGTACTTTGCTATACAGTGTCATACAAAATGCTGCTTTACATACATTTATCTCCAAGGTTGATCACCTTGTGCACACACCCGTAGCGAATTTAGAGGCCTAGATTGGTACTGATTGATGTGTATGCACCATGCATTTGCTTGTACACGAAAGCGTGTGTGCCAATCAGCCACTAAGTATGCTCTAAGAGGCCAATTCTATCTAATTTGCAGGTCTAGATTTGGTTTTCCATGACAACACTTGCATTAGCAGCCCTCATGGAATTCTATATAAAAAAGGGGCTGTCCTAGCGAGTGGCGAGATGTCTCTCATACAAATAATGAGAGCGCTCTGCTAGGTAGAAGTTCGCAATGGAGGGCGAAGTACAAAGGGAGAAACTGCTGGTGTGTTTTAAAACCTGAATATTACGCTTAATACAAATCAAATTACACTGTTTTTAGTGCATGGTATCTTAAATTTTGCTGTCATTTTCTTATACATTGGTTTTCCTTAAAGGGACAGTCTAGTATAAATTAAACTTTCATTATTCAGATAGGACTTTTAATTTTAATCAACTTTCCAATTTACTTTTATCATCAAATTTGCTTTTTTCTCTTGGTATTCTTAGTTTAAACTAAACATAGGTAGGCTCATATGCTAATTTCTAAGCCTTTGAGGGCTGCCTCTCATCACAGGCTTTTTAAATCTCTTTTCAACACAAAGAGACAGAAAGTACACATCGGCTATATAGATAACACTGTGTTCAGGCACAGAAAGTTATTTAAGATCTAGCACAATACAATGCTAAATTTAAGACAATAGATAATAAACAGTCACAGTCATGTGATCAGGGGGCTGGAAGAAGGTTCCTAGATACAAGGTAATCACAGAGGTAAAAAGTATTAATATAACTGTGTTGGTTATGCAAAACTGGGGAATGGGTAATAAAGGGATTATCTATCTTTTAAAACAATAACAATTCTATGGTAGACTGTCCCTTTAAGGAATAATTAGTGTTTTGAGTATTTTGGTAAAAACTCTCCACCGTTTAAATGGCGAGAAAAAACGATGAGAACTGTAGTGCAAAAATGTTTACAGAATTACAATGGGATTTGAGAGAAAATTTCATATAAACCCATGGAACACCCATGTTAAGCCCATTCTATAAAAAAAACATCAATTACACTTTGTATTTTGTACTTATATCTATGATTTTTGGTGAACAATTGTGTTACAATTTTTGATACACCTTAACAAAACATTATCTTGTTAAGGTGCATCAAAAACAAAATTGTTCACCAAAAATCGTATTTTATAAAAAAAATTAAAGTTGTATGTAAACTACACAGGAATAAATCATATTAAATATGCATAGTGTAAATATTAATTTAGGTACACTGAATGTGCAAAAAGCAGCATCTTTATTTTTTAATACAATTACTGTACCATTTTTCATGCAATCATATAAACGTTTGCATAAAGTTCTTTCATTTGCACCACAGAATGTGTTAGTGTTCCTTTAGACTTGCTGGCACTTATTTATTCTTCATGTTTCCCAATGAACAGGCTGAAAGAGAACAAACACATTTTAACCAATCATTAGCTTCAAATGAAGGAGGAGATTCAGATTCAAATCCCAAGAATTATCATCATATTTAGGTTTCATCCTCTCTGTGACTGTTTTACAAGTTTTGTTTTGTGCATTAAACCAATGGTTGCTTATTGCTAGCATTAAAAAGATGCACGAAAAACCAATAGAGGGCGATAGAGAGCACAAGTCTGCAATTTCACTGTTGTGCTTCTGTCTTGTGTGTGTGTGTCCTGCATTCAGTTTGTGACCCTGTCAATCATTATGTAGAATGATTCTTGTTATATAGGTATGTGGCACTGTCTCTGTGTATGTGACACTATTATTCAGTACTTAATATTTGTTCTTGGACATAAATGTTGTTTGCTGAATTAAAGTGCCAAGGAAGTGTTTGTGTATTTGCAGCATATTTCCTGGGTGATTTCAGTTAACTGTTTAAACTCATGAGATGAGAAGACAGAACACATATCAGATGATGTTATACAGGAGATTGCCATCTGTCTAGAAGATTTTATAGAATTTTATATTTGGTTCTATGATATTTTTTTTTATTCTTCTCCTTTTTTAATTATTTATTTATTGTACTTAAATCATGCCCTTAATATGAAGATTTTTTTTGCTTTAATGGAATAAGTGCAATTGCTTTTCAGCAGGGGTGGTACATATCTACTATAATCAACTTATTACGAATACTTGCTATTAACAATTTAGAGCTAGATTACTTTGCACAGAAGAAAAAACACTTATTGCTCGCGCACTGAACCCGACAAGAGTTATGAATATTTTACGTTCCATAAATGTAGTCACCAATCAGTAAGCGCTACCCAGGGTGCTGAACCAAAAATGGGCTGGCTCCTAAGCTTACATTCCTGCTTTTCAAATAAGATACCAAGTGAACAAACACAAATTGATAATAGGAGTAAATTAGAAAGTTGCTTAAAATTGCATGCTCTATCTGAATCATGAAAGAAAAAAAATTGGGTTTCATATCCCTTTAAATCTGTTTAAATTATTTTAAATAATAGGGCATTAATCTGCAGGGCGCAACTACAATATCATGGTTACTAATCACCATGCTATTATTTTCCTCCTGTGCAAGCAGCTATCTTCAAAGGTGTTCTCTTACTTTACCCCTTTACTTGTGCTGGTTGGTTAAGCACCACATCTTCATACTGGGTGCCGCCATCTTTGAACATTAACATAGGTAATTGCACTCTTTAACAGAATGCTGTGCATATGTGTATTGCATATTTTTTGTATATTTGTACTTTGCTAATGGTTTGAAAATGACTATGAATGACACAAGCTTTCCAACAAAGTAAACCATGTGCATGAATAGGTTTTGTATAAATTACAGAAGGCAATTTCCATACGCCTAGATTTAGAGTTCTGCGTTAGCTATCAAAAGCAGCGTTAAGGGCTCCTAACGCTGCTTTTTACCGCCCGCTGGTATTTAGAGCCAGTCAGGAAAGGACTGAACCCCTAATCTGCTGCCCCTAACATCGCCGACAACTACATAATATTTATTAACCCCTAAACTGACCCCGCAACGTCGCCGCTACCTACCTACACTTATTAACCCCTAATCTGCCGACCGGACCTCGCTGCTACTCTAATAAATGTATTAACCCCTAAACCGCCTCCCTCCCGCCTCAAAAATCATAAATAAATAAATAGTATTAACCCCTAATCTGTCCTCCCTAACATCGCCGACACCTAACTTCAAGTATTAACCCCTAATCTGCCGACCGGACCTCGCCGCTACTCTAATAAATGTATTAACCCCTAAAGCTAAGTCTAACCCTAACACCCCCCGAAGTTAAATATAATTTTTATCTAACGAAATAAATTAAATCTTATTAACTAAAGTATTCCTATTTAAAGCTAAATAATAACCTGTAAAATAAACCCTAATCTAGCTACAATATAACAAATAATTATATTGTAGCTATTTTAGGATTTATATTTATTTTACAGGCAACTTTGTATTTATTTTAACTAGGTACAATAGCTATTAAATAGTTATTTACTATTTAATAGCTACCTAGTTAAAATAATTACAAAATTACCTGTAAAATAAATCCTAACCTAAGTTACAAATAAACCTAACACTACACTATCAATAAATAAATTAAATCAATTAACTACAAGTACCTACAATTAAATAAACTAAACTAAATTACAAAAACAAACACTAAATTACAAAAAATAAAAAAAGATTACAAGAATTTTAAGCTAATTACACCTACTCTAAACCCCCTAATAAAATAACAAAGCCCCCCAAAATAAAAAAAATTCCCTACCCTAATCTAAATTAAAATAGTTAACAGCTCTATTACCTTACCAGCCCTTAAAAGGGCTTTTTGCGGGGCATGCCCCAAAGAAATCAGCTCTTTTGCCTGTAAAAAAATCACAATACCACCCCCCAACATTACAATCCACCACCCACATACCCCTACTCTAACCCAAACCCCCCTTAAATAAACCTAACACTACCCCCCTGAAGATCTCCCTACCTTGAGTCATCTTCACTCAGCCGAGTAGCGATGGACCAAAAGAAGACATCCGGAGCGGCAGAAGTCTTCATCCTATCCGGGCAGAAGAGGACATCCGGACCGGCAAACATCTTCATCCAAGCGGCATCTTCTATCTTCATCCATCCGACGAGGAGCAGCTCCATTTTCAAGACCTCCGGCGTGGAACATCCTCTTCTCCTGACGACTAGACGACGAATGAAGGTTCCTTTAAGTGACGTCATCCAAGATGGATTCTATCAGCCAATCGGAATTAAGGTAGAAAAAATCTGATTGGTTGATTGAATCAGCCAATCAGATTCAAGTTCAATCGGATTGGCTGATCCAATCAGCCAATCAGATTGAACTTGCATTCTATTGGCTGATCGGAACAGCCAATAGAATGCGAGCTCAATCTGACTTATTAGAGTAGCGGCGAGGTCCGGTCGGCAGATTAGGGGTTAATACTTGAAGTTAGGTGTCGGCGATGTTAGGGAGGGCAGATTATGGGTTAATACTATTTATTATAGGGTTTGCAAGGCGGGAGTGTGGCGGTTTAGGGGTTAATACATTTATTATAGTGGTGGCGAGGTCCGGTCGGCAGATTAGGGGTTAATAAGTGTAGGTAAGGTAGCGGCGACGTTGGGGGGGGCAGATTAGGGGTTAATAAATATAATATAGGTGTCGGCGATGTTGTGGGCAGCAGATTAGGGGTACATAGGTATAATGTAGGTTGCGGCGGTGTCCGGAGCGGCAGATTAGGGGTTAATAATAAAATGAAGGGGTCAGCGATAGCGGGGGCGGCAGATTAGGGGTTAATAAGTGTAAGGTTAGGGGTGTTTAGACTCGGGGTACATGTTAGGGTGTTAGGTGCAGACTTAGAAACTGTTTCCCCATAGGAAACAATGGGGCTGCGTTAGGAGCTTAACGCTGCTTTTTTTCAGCCCAAACTGCCCCATTGTTTCCTATGGGGGAATCGTGCACGAGCACGTTTTTCAAGCTAGCCGCTACCGTAAGCAACGCTGGTATTGAGAGTTGAAGTGGCGGTAAATATGCCTCTATGCTCCCTTTTTGGAGCCTAACACAGCCCTTCAGAGAACTCTAAATGCCAGCGTTATTTAAAAGGTGCGGGGGAAAAAAAACATGCGTAGCTAACGCACCCCTTTGGCCACAAAACTCTAAATCTAGGCGATAGTATGTTTTGTGAGGTATCCAACAATATTCAGTATTCTATTCTAACAATATTCTAGTGAAATCCGTAATGGGTTAGGCATTAGCAACACTTGGCTGCCAGAGAGGGCTTCAATACATTGCCAAGCATTGAACAAGACTTCCTCATAGAACCTTTAAATTAGCGCTATTTTTTTACTAGTGTCATTTTAATATCAGCATTTCAATACAAATCTAATTTGATACTGATATTTGATGTTAAAGGAGCTCTATATTCAATATTTAATTTCCCTAAAACATAAACCTATTAGACATGTGCACGGCTAAAAAATTCGGTTCGTTTTCGGTTCGGATCGATTCAGACTTTTCAAATTACGTTTCGGATCGAATCAGATTCGGCAAAATTTGAATAAATTTGTTTCGGATTTATTCGGATCCGAATAAATTCATTTCGGATTTATTCGGATTCGGCTGAATTTGGTTCTATTCCGTTCCGAAATTCGGTATGTTTTTAGTACACTAACACCCATTTAGTACACTAAGTCACTAACACCCATAAACTACCTATGAACCACTAAACCGAGGCCCCCCCACATCGCAAACCCTATAATAACATTATTTAACCCCTAATCTGCCGATCGGATATCGCCGCAACCTACATTATAGCTATTAACCCCTAATCTGCTGTCCCTAACACCGCCGACCCCTACATTATAGTTATTAACCCCTAATCTGCCCCCCCCCAACGTCGCCGCAATCTAACTACAAGTATTAACCCCTAATCTGCCGACCCGATATCGCCGCCGCCTACATTATAGCTATTAACCCCTAATCTGCTGTCCCTAACACCGCCGACCCCTACATAATAGTTATTAACCCCTAATCTGCCCCCCCCCAACGTCGCCGCAATCTAACTACAAGTATAAACCCCTAATCTGCCGACCCGATATCGCCGCCGCCTACATTATAGCTATTAACCCCTAATCTGCTGTCCCTAACACCGCCGACCCCTACATTATAGTTATTAACCCCTAATCTGCCCCCCCCAACGTCGCCGCAATCTAACTACAAGTATTAACCCCTAATCTGCCGACCCGATATCGCCGCCGCCTACATTATAGCTATTAACCCCTAATCTGCTGTCCCTAACACCGCCGACCCCTACATTATAGTTATTAACCCCTAATCTGCCTCCCCCCAACGTCGCCACAATCTAACTACAAGTATTAACCCCTAATCTGCCGACCGCAAATCGCCGCCACTATAATAAATGTATTAACCCCTAAACCGCCGCACTCCCGCCTCGCAAACACTATAATACATTTTATTAACCCCTAATCTGCCCTCCCTAACATCGCTGCCACCTACCTACAATTATTAACCCCTAATCTCCCGCCCCCAACGTCACCGCTACTATAATAAGGTTATTAACCCCTAAACCTAAGTCTAACCCTAACACTAACACCCCCTAACTTAAATATAATTTAAATAAAACGAAATAAGTTTACTATAGTTAAATAAATGAATCCTATTTAAAACTAAAGACTTACCTGTAAAATAAACCCTAATATAGCTACAATATAACTAATAGTAACATTGTAGCTATTTTAGGATTTATTTTTATTTTACAGGCAACTTTGTATTTATTTTAACTAGGTACAATAGATATTAAATAGTTAATAACTATTTAATAACTACCTAGCTAAAATAAATACAAATTTACCTGTAAAATAAATCCTAACCTAAGTTACAATTACACCTAACACTACACTATCATTAAATTAACTAAATAAATGAATCATATTTAAGACAAAATACTTACCTGTAAAATAAACCCTAAGATAGCTGCAATATAACTAATAGTTACATTGTAGCTATTTTAGCATTTATATTTATTTTACAGGCAACTTTGTATTTATTTTAACTAGGTACAAAAGCTATTAAATAGTTATTGACTAATTAATAGCTACCTAGTTAAAATAATTACAAAATTACCTGTAAAATAAATCCTAACCTAAGTTACAATTAAACCTAACACTACACTGTCATTAAATAAATTAACTACAAGTACCTACAATTATCTACAATTAAATAAACTAAAGTACAAAAACCCCCCCGCTAAATTACAAAAAAAAACAAACACTAAATTACAAAAAATAAAAAAATATTACAAGAATTTTAAACTAATTACACCTAATCTAAGCCCCCTAATAAAATAACAAAGCCCCCCAAAATAAAAAAAATGCCCTACCCTATACTAAATTACAAAAGTTAACAGCTCTATTACCTTACCAGCCCTGAACAGGGCCCTTTGCGGGGCATGCCCCAAAGAAAACAGCTCTTTTGCCTGTAAAAAAAAAACACAATCCCCCCCCCCCCACATTACAACCCACCACCCACATACCCCTACTCTAACCCAAACCCCCCTTAAATAAACCTAACACTACCCCCCTGAAGATCTCCCTACCTTGAGTCGTATTCACCCAGCCAGGCCGAAGTCTTCATCCGATGGGGCAGAAGAGGACATCCAGACCGGCAGAAGTCTTCATCCAAGCGGGGCAAGAAGAGGTCTTCCATCCATCATACAAGTACCAAAATACAAACAAACACTAAATTACCAAAAATAATAAAATATTACAATAATTTTAAACTAATTACACCTAATCTAAGCCCCCGACTAGCTATTAATATAGCTTCAATATAACTAATAGTTACATTGTAGCTATTTTAGGATTTATATGTATTTTACAGGCAACTTTGTATTTATTTTAACTAGGTACAATAGTTATTAAATAGTTAATAACTATTTAACAACTACCTAGCTAAAATAAATACAAATTTACCTGTAAAATAAATCATAACCTAAGTTACAATTACACCTAACACTACACTATCATTAAATTAACTAAATAAATGAATCCTATATAAAACTAAAGACTTACCTGTAAAATAAACCCTAATATAGCTGCAATATAACTAATAGTTACATTGTAGCTATTTTAGCATTTATATTTATTGTACAGGCAACTTTGTATTCATTTTAACTAGGTTCAATAGCTATTAAATAGATATTGACTATTTAATAGCTACCTAGTTAAAATAATTACAAAATTACCTGTAAAATAAATCCTAACCTAAGTTACAATTAAACCTAACACTACACTATCATTAAATAAATTAACTACAAGTACCTACAATTAAATACAATTAAAAAAACTAAACTAAAGTACAAAAACCCCCCCACTAAATTACAAAAAATAAAAAAATATTACAAGAATTTTAAACTAATTACACCTAATCTAAGCCCCCTAATAAAATAACAAAGCCCCCCAAAATAAAAAAAATGCCCTACCCTATACTAAATTACAAAAGTTAACAGCTCTATTACCTTACCAGCCCTGAACAGGGCCTTTTGCGGGGCATGCCCCAAAGAAAACAGCTCTTTTGCCTGTAAAAAAAAACACAATACCCCCCCCCCACATTACAACCCACCACCCACATACCCCTACTCTAACCCAAACCCCCCTTAAATAAACCTAACACTACCCCCCTGAAGATCTCCCTACCTTGAGTCGTGTTCACCCAGCCGGGCCGAAGTCTTCATCGGATGGGGCAGAAGAGGACATCCAGACCGGCAGAAGTCTTCATCCAAGCGGGGCAAGAAGAGGTCTTCCATCCATCAGAAAAGTACAAAAAAACAAACAAACACTAAATTAGCAAGAATAATAAAATATTACAATAATTTTAAACTAATTACACCTAATCTAAGCCCCCTACTAGCTATTAATATAGCTACAATATAACTAATAGTTACATTGTAGCTATTTTAGGATTTATATTTATTTTACAGGCAACTTTGTATTTATTTTAACTAGGTACAATAGCTATTAAATAGTTAATAACTATTTAATAACTACCTAGCTAAAATAAATACAAATTTACCTGTAAAATAAACCCTAACCTAAGTTACAATTACACCTAACACTACACTGTCATTAAATTAACTAAATAAATTAATCCTATATAAAACTAAATACTTACCTGTAAAATAAACCCTAATATAGCTACAATATAACTAATAGTTACATTGTAGCTATTTTAGCATTTATATTTATTTTACAGGCAACGTTGTATTTATTTTAACTAGGTACAATAGCTATTAAATAGATATTTACTGTTTAATAGCTACCTAGTTAAAATAATTACAAAATTACCTGTAAAATAAATCCTAACCTAAGTTACTATTAAACCTAACACTACACTATCATTAAATAAATTAACTACAAGTACCTACAATTAAATACAATGAAATAAACTAAACTAAAGTAAAAAACAAACAAACACTAAATTACAAAAAATAAAAAAAATTACAAGAATTTTAAACTAATTACACCTAATCTAAGCCCCCTAATAAAATATAAAAGCCCCCCAAAATAAAAAAATGCCCTACCCTATACTAAATTACAAAAGTAATCAGCTCTATTACCTTACCAGCCCTGAACAGGGCCTTTTGCGGGGCATGCCCCAAAGAAAACAGCTCTTTTGCCTGTAAAAAAAAACACAATACCCCCCCCCCCCCACATTACAACCCACCACCCACATACCCCTACTCTAACCCAAACCCCCCTTAAATAAACCTAACACTACCCCCCTGTAGATCTCTCTACCGTGTCTTCACCCAGCGGGCCGAAGTCTTCATCCGATCGGGCAGAAGAGGACATCCAGACCGGCAGAAGTCTTCATCCAAGCGGGGCAAGAAGAGGTCTTCCATCCATCAGAAGTCTTGATCCAGGCGGCATCTTCTCTGTTCATCCATCCGGAGCGGAGCGGCAGCATCCTGAAGACATCCCACGCAGAGCATCCTCTTCTTTCTTGATCCGACGACTAGGTGACTGTACCTTTAAGTGACGTCATCCAAGATGGCGTCCCTTGAATTCCGATTGGCTGATAGGATTCTATCAGCCAATCGGAATTAAGGTAGGAAAAATCTGATTGGCTGATTCAATCAGCCAATCAGATTCAAGTTCAATCCGATTGGCTGATCCAATCAGCCAATCAGATTGAGCTCGCATTCTATTGGCTGATCGGAACAGCCAATAGAATGCGAGGTCAATCTGATTGGCTGATTCCATCAGCCACTCGGATTGAACTTGAATCTGATTGGCTGATTGAATCAGCCAATCAGATTTTTCCTACCTTAATTCCGATTGGCTGATAGAATCCTATCAGCCAATCGGAATTCAAGGGACGCCATCTTGGATGACGTCACTTAAAGGTACAGTCACCTAGTCGTCGGATCAAGAAAGAAGAGGATGCTCTGCGTGGGATGTCTTCAGGATGCTGCCGCTCCGCTCCCGATGGATGAACAGAGAAGATGCCGCCTGGATCAAGACTTCTGATGGATGGAAGACCTCTTCTTGCCCCGCTTGGATGAAGACTTCTGCCGGTCTGGATGTCCTCTTCTGCCCGATCGGATGAAGACTTCGGCCCGCTGGGTGAAGACACGGTAGAGAGATCTTCAGGGGGGTAGTGTTAGGTTTATTTAAGGGGGGTTTGGGTTAGAGTAGGGGTATGTGGGTGGTGGGTTTTAATGTGGGGGGGGGTATTGTGTTTTTTTTTACAGGCAAAAGAGCTGTTTTCTTTGGGGCATGCCCCCGCAAAAGGCCCTTTTAAGGGCTGGTAAGGTAATAGAGCTGATTACTTTTGTAATTTAGTATAGGGTAGGGCATTTTTTTATTTTGGGGGGCTTTGTTATTTTATTAGGGGGCTTAGATTAGGTGTAATTAGTTTAAAATTCTTGTAATTTTTTTTATTTTTTGTAATTTAGTGTTTGTTTTTTTTGTACTTTAGTTTAGTTTATTTCATTGTATTTAATTGTAGGTACTTGTAGTTAATTTATTTAATGATAGTGTAGTGTTAGGTTTAATAGTAACTTAGGTTAGGATTTATTTTACAGGTAATTTTGTAATTATTTTAACTAGGTAGCTATTAAACAGTAAATATCTATTTAATAGCTATTTTACCTAGTTAAAATACAAAGTTGCCTGTAAAATAAATATAAATGCTAAAATAGCTACAATGTAACTATTAGTTATATTGTAGCTATATTAGGGTTTATTTTACAGGTAAGTATTTAGTTTTATATAGGATTAATTTATTTAGTTAATTTAATGACAGTGTAGTGTTAGGTGTAATTGTAACTTAGGTTAGGGTTTATTTTACAGGTAAATTTGTATTTATTTTAGCTAGGTAGTTATTAAATAGTTATTAACTATTTAATAGCTATTGTACCTAGTTAAAATAAATACAAAGTTGCCTGTAAAATAAATATAAATCCTAAAATAGCTACAATGTAACTATTAGTTATATTGTAGCTATATTAATAGCTAGTAGGGGGCTTAGATTAGGTGTAATTAGTTTAAAATTATTGTAATATTTTATTATTTTTGCTAATTTAGTGTTTGTTTGTTTTTTTGTACTTTTCTGATGGATGGAAGACCTCTTCTTGCCCCGCTTGGATGAAGACTTCTGCCGGTCTGGATGTCCTCTTCTGCCCCATCGGATGAAGACTTCGGCCCGGCTGGGTGAACACGACTCAAGGTAGGGAGATCTTCAGGGGGGTAGTGTTAGGTTTATTTAAGGGGGGTTTGGGTTAGAGTAGGGGTATGTGGGTGGTGGGTTGTAATGTGGGGGGGGGGATTGTGTTTTTTTTTTACAGGCAAAAGAGCTGTTTTCTTTGGGGCATGCCCCGCAAAGGGCCCTGTTCAGGGCTGGTAAGGTAATAGAGCTGTTAACTTTTGTAATTTAGTATAGGTTAGGGCATTTTTTTTATTTTGGGGGGCTTTGTTATTTTATTAGGGGGCTTAGATTAGGTGTAATTAGTTTAAAATTCTTGTAATATTTTTTTATTTTTTGTAATTTAGTGGGAGGTTTTTGTACTTTAGTTTAGTTTTTTTAATTGTATTTAATTGTAGGTACTTGTAGTTAATTTATTTAATGATAGTGTAGGGTTAGGTTTAATTGTAACTTAGGTTAGGATTTATTTTACAGGTAATTTTGTAATTATTTTAACTAGGTAGCTATTAAATAGTCAATATCTATTTAATAGCTATTGAACCTAGTTAAAATGAATACAAAGTTGCCTGTACAATAAATATAAATGCTAAAATAGCTACAATGTAACTATTAGTTATATTGCAGCTATATTAGGGTTTATTTTACAGGTAAGTCTTTAGTTTTATATAGGATTCATTTATTTAGTTAATTTAATGATAGTGTAGTGTTAGGTGTAATTGTAACTTAGGTTATGATTTATTTTACAGGTAATTTTGTAATTATTTTAGCTAGGTAGTTATTAAATAGTTATTAACTATTTAATAACTATTGTACCTAGTTAAAATAAATACAAAGTTGCCTGTAAAATACATATAAATCCTAAAATAGCTACAATGTAACTATTAGTTATATTGTAGCTATATTAATAGCTAATAGGGGGCTTAGATTAGGTGTAATTAGTTTAAAATTATTGTAATATTTTATTATTTTTGCTAATTTAGTGTTTGTTTGTATTTTGGTACTTGTATGATGGATGGAAGACCTCTTCTTGCCCCGCTTGGATGAAGACTTTTGCCGGTCTGGATGTCCTCTTCTGCCCCATCGGATGAAGACTTCGGCCCGGCTGGGTGAACACGACTCAAGGTAGGGAGATCTTCAGGGGGGTAGTGTTAGGTTTATTTAAGGGGGGTTTGGGTTAGAGTAGGGGTATGTGGGTGGTGGGTTGTAATGTGGGGGGGGGGTTGTGTTTTTTTTTTACAGGCAAAAGAGCTGTTTTCTTTGGGGCATGCCCCGCAAAGGGCCCTGTTCAGGGCTGGTAAGGTAATAGAGCTGTTAACTTTTGTAATTTAGTATAGGGTAGGGCATTTTTTTTATTTTGGGGGGCTTTGTTATTTTATATGGGGGCTTAGATTAGGTGTAATTAGTTTAAAATTCTTGTAATATTTTTTTATTTTTTGTAATTTAGTGGTTTTTTATTTTTTTAAATTTAGTGGGGGGGTTTTGTACTTTAGTTTATTTAATTGTAGATAATTGTAGGTACTTGTAGTTAATTTATTTAATGATAGTGTAGTGTTAGGTTTTATTGTAACTTAGGTTAGGATTTATTTTACAGGTAATTTTGTAATTATTTTAACTAGGTAGCTATTAATTAGTCAATAACTATTTAATAGCTTTTGTACCTAGTTAAAATAAATACAAAGTTGCCTGTAAAATAAATATAAATGCTAAAATAGCTACAATTTAACTATTAGTTATATTGCAGCTATATTAGGGTTTATTTTACAGGTAAGTCTTTAGTTTTAAATAGGATTCATTTATTTAACTATAGTAAACTTATTTCGTTTTATTTAAATTATATTTAAGTTAGGGGGTGTTAGTGTTAGGGTTAGACTTAGGTTTAGGGGTTAATAACCTTATTATAGTAGCGGCGACGTTGGGGGCGGGAGATTAGGGGTTAATAATTGTAGGTAGGTGGCGGCGATGTTAGGGAGGGCAGATTAGGGGTTAATAAAATGTATTATAGTGTTTGCGAGGCAGGAGTGCGGCGGTTTAGGGGTTAATACATTTATTATAGTTGCGGCGATTTGCGGTCGGCAGATTAGGGGTTAATACTTGTAGTTAGATTGCGGCGACGTTGGGGGGGGGCAGATTAGGGGTTAATAACTATAATGTAGGGGTCGGCGGTGTTAGGGACAGCAGATTAGGGGTTAATAGCTATAATGTAGGCGGCGGCGATATCGGGTCGGCAGATTAGGGGATAATACTTGTAGTTAGATTGCGGCGACGTTGGGGGGGCAGATTAGGGGTTAATAACTATAATGTAGGGGTCGGCGGTGTTAGGGACAGCAGATTAGGGGTTAATAGCTATAATGTAGGCGGCGGCGATATCGGGTCGGCAGATTAGAGGTTAATACTTGTAGTTAGATTGCGGCGACGTTGGGGGGGCAGATTAGGGGTTAATAACTATAATGTAGGGGTCGGCGGTGTTAGGGACAGCAGATTAGGGGTTAATAGCTATAATGTAGGCGGCGGCGATATCGGGTCGGCAGATTAGGGGTTAATACTTGTAGTTAGATTGCGGCGACGTTGGGGGGGGCAGATTAGGGGTTAATAACTATAATGTAGGGGTCGGCGGTGTTAGGGACAGCAGATTAGGGGTTAATAGCTATAATGTAGGCGGCGGCGATATCGGGTCGGCAGATTAGGGGTTAATACTTGTAGTTAGATTGCGGCGACGTTGGGGGGGCAGATTAGGGGTTAATAACTATAATGTAGGGGTCGGCGGTGTTAGGGACAGCAGATTAGGGGTTAATAGCTATAATGTAGGCGGCGGCGATATCGGGTCGGCAGATTAGGGGTTAATACTTGTAGTTAGATTGCGGCGACGTTGGGGGGGGCAGATTAGGGGTTAATAACTATAATGTAGGGGTCGGCGGTGTTAGGGACAGCAGATTAGGGGTTAATAAAATAATGCAGGTGTCAGCGATAGCGGGGGGCGGCAGATTAGGGGTTAATAAGTGTTAGATTAGGGGTGTTTAGAGACTCGGGGTACATGTTAGGGTGTTAGGTGCAGACTTAGTGTTTCCCCATAGGAAACAATGGGGCTGCGGTGTTAGTTTTGTTTTCAGCCGAAACTCCCATTGTTTCCTATGGGGAAATGCCGAATTTTAACGAGCTAATTCGGATTTATTCGGAGATACGGCAGCTATTTCGGATTCATTCGGTAGATTCTGAAGTATTTTAATTCGGAAATCCGAATCGATCCGAATCTCCAAATTTACCGAATTTACCGAATTTCCGAATTAATCCGAAACGAACCGCACATGTCTAAAACCTATGCATAGTGAATAAACTTTCATTTCATTATTTATTTTGCAAGTTTTTTCCTGTAATTTAAATATGCAAATTGTAGTTTTTTCACTCCCCTATAAAGAATGGAGTGCATTCCTTAGAATTCAGAATACTGACCCTCATGCATGCTACCCAGTGATTCCTTTCTACTTATTAATGCAGATCTATTCCAAGACAGGGATTTGTTTGTGTGATATATATATATATATATATATATATATATATATATACATATATATATATATAAACATACTTCAGTGTCCCATTAAACATAACGTTAAAAAAAAGCACCAAAGATTTTGCATAATTTCCCTCCATGTTGGAGAGCTTTTGATCATTGGGCCCTAAGTACTGGCCATTGTAAAAAGACAGATAAAATAAAGAAGAATGAATCGATAAAGGAATCGATAAGATTAAGAGGACTGCTATTTCTGTAAGCTCAGTTCACTTATATGGGCATGCTCTTGAGAACAATGCATTGAGGCTTCAATCAGCAAAAACAGCAATTTCCCAACCATTTTACAACCTGCAGCTACTATAACACTTAATAGGAACACACTAAGAAAAAAATTGACTGTACAGTGTCCCTTTAATTCAGTTTAGTTTAAGCTATGATATGCTAAATTGAATAACTGATCTCAATCATAATGAAAATTTAGTTCATTACAATAATTGTAACGTTCATATAATGCTACTGTTGGACAACTGTGCAGCAATAACAGAAGTTACAACAAAAGAGTTGACTGCCTCTGCTCTTTATGGGTGATCTGCTTATTTGTTTAGCAGGTAAAAATAAAAAAGTGTTAACTATTTAGCTACCTGAATGGGCTGCCGTGCAATGCACATCAAGCCAAAGATGCTTATGAGCTAAAGAGAAGGGTGTTAAAAGGAGATTGCATTATCAATAACCTGATTTATTAAACTCTCTGACATTTATATTTAGCCCCCAGCACAAGAAGAGTTAAAAAAGAGACGCTAGCGCACAATCTTTGTTGTACATGATTAAATGAATCCCTTGCAGGACAACTTGTCATCAGGACGGCAAGAGGACAGTAAAACCGATGTCCCAAATGATGGAAAGACAATTTGTCATCTTTACAGCAATCATAACATGCAGATGCTCAGAGCAGCAAATGTGTGTATGTGGGTTGGAGGGGGGGTGCATGTAAAGAATTCTGCTCTGCTTCTTGAGGGATAGTAAGAAGAGGAAACAGATAGATATTCAATCTGTATCTTTTTAAGCAATTTTATGCTACTGATATTCCAGCCCACTCAAACTATCTTCTCCCAAATTTAAAACGGAACAATTCAAAACATCACATGTAATTGACGCTCTATGCTTAGACTACATTCTTTTTTTTTTATAGAAACAGTTAAAGGGACATAAAACCCAATTTTTTTCTTTCATGATTTACATAGAAAATAACATTTTAAACAACTTTCTAGTTTACTTCTATTATCAAATGTTCTTAGTTTTCTTGTTATCCTTTGTGGAAAAGCAGAAATGTAAGCTCAAGAGTGTGCACGTGTCTGCAGCACTACATAGCAGCAGTTTTGCATCAATGTTTTACATTAGCAGGGGCACTAGATGGCAGCACTATTTCCTGTTGTGTAGTGCTTCAGGCATGTGCACGCTACCTACCTAGGTATCTCTTCAACAAAGAATAACATGATAATGAAAAGAAATTGATAATAGAAGTAAATTGGAAACTTTTTAAAAATTGTATCCTCTATCTGAATCATGAAATAATTTATAATAGTTTAATGTCCCTTTAAGGAAATTTTGACCAAACTGGATCAGCCCAAATAAGGGTTCAGATTCCAAATAAACAAAACTCAAAGTGGTTTTTGTAGAAAAAAAAACTAAAATTGAAATGAATGCTTATCAAATTAACGCTTATACAGTATATATTAAAATAATAACAGTATTAGATTTTCATTAACAAACAAATTCTGAATGACCTCATGGACTGATCTATACTATAATCTCGTTTGTAACGCATCCGTTAGTGTCGCCAGTTTCGCACGCATCTTCAAAGGAATGTTGGCTGCACAAGGCAGCCAAAGGAATCCACCTGGATGCAGTGTAGGCAATCCCGAAGCCTTACAAAAAACCCCACGCAACTGCCCGCACAAAGTAATAACGAACACCTAAACCGCAAATCCCCACATAGCAAAATAATAAAGTAATTAACCTCATATCTTCAAATAACATAATTAATATATTAACCCCTAAACCGCCAACCCCCACATCGCAATAAACCTAATAATCCTATTAACCCCTTAACCGCCAACCCCCCACATCGCAATGAACCTAATTAACCTATTAACCACTAAACCACCAACCCCCACATCGCAATAAACCTAATTAACCTATTAACCCCTAAACCCCCAAACCCTCACATCGCAATAAACCTAATTAACCTATTAACCCCTAAACCGCCAACCCCGCACAATGCAAATAACTAATTTAATTACTAAGCCCCCTAACCTAACACCCCCTGAATTAACCCCAATACTAAGTTACACTTAAATAAAACCTAACATTAAATTACAAAAAATAATAATCTAAAATTACAAAAAACAAAAATCTTTAAAATTACAGAACAAAATTATCAAAAATAAAAAATTTAAACCTAATCCCTATGAAAATAAAAAAACCCGCCAAAATAAAACCCCCCCTAATCTAATACTAAACTACCAATAGCCCTTAAAAGGGCCTTTTGTAGGGCATTGCCCTAAGTTAAACAGCTCTTTTACATTTAAAAAATACTAAGTCCCCCTAACAGTAAAACCCCCCACCCACCAAACCCCCAAAATAAAAAAAAACTACCATTAAAAAACCTAAACTACCCATTGCCCTTAAAGGGGCATTTGTATGGGCATTCAGCTCTTTTAATGCCCATAAAAGGGCAATCAGCTCTTTTCCATCCTATTAAATCCCTCATCTTAAAAAACAAGCAAAAAACAAAAACAAAAATACAAATAAATCCTAAAACTAAGCCCAGGTTCCTGAAGTCCGGCGGAAAAAGATCTTCTTCTAGCCAGCTATCTTCATCCGGAGCGAAGGCAGGGCAGAGCTAAGGTGCGGAGCTGGCTCCCCGATGCACGGATCCTCTGCGGGGCGGCGGTGAACCTCGGTGGTGGTGGTCCTCAGCGATGTGGAGGCTCCTCTTCATGCGATCGTCCATCGCACACTGAAGATTGAATGCAAGGTACCCCATATTTATTGAGGTACCTTGCATTCCTATTGGCTAAATTTTGAAATCAACCAATAGGATGAGAGCTACTGAAATCTTATTGGCTGAGTTGAACAACCAATAGGATTTCAGTAGCTCTAATCCTATTGGCTGATTTCAAAATTTCAGCCAATAGGAATGCAAGGTGCCCCAAATTGAATGCGGTACCTTGCATTCAATCTTCAGTGTATGACGGACATTGGATGGAGAGGAGCCTCCATGCCACCAAGGAACGCCACCACCGCCGTTGAGGACCGCCGCCATTGAGGACCGCCGCATTGGATCCGAACATCGTGGAAGCCAGCTCCGCACTTCCGCTCCGCTCCGCCTTCGCTCCGGATAAAGATAGAAGATGATGGAGCCGCTTGGAAGAAGACCTTCTCCGTCGGACTTCAGGAACGATGAGTACCTATTTGGGGCTTAGTAATAGGCTTTTTTTGTTTTTTGAGGTGGCTTTTTTTAGATTAGGGGTTTTTGGGCTGGAAAAGAGCTGTTTGCCCTTTTAAGGGCAGTGAAACAGTTGAATGCCCTTTTAAGGGCAATGCCCATACAAATGCTAGTTTAGTTTTTTTTAGTGTTAGGTTTTTTTTATTTTGGGGGGTTTGGTGTTTTACTGTTCGGGGGTAATTGGTAATTTTTGTAAAGTAAAAAAGCTGTTTAACTTAGAGCAATGACCTAATAAAAGGCCCTTTTCATGGCTGTTGGTAGTTTAGTGTTAGATTAGGGGGTGTTTTTATTTTGGGGGGATTTTTTATTTTTATAGGGGTATTAGTTTAGGTTTAATTTTTTTATTTAAATTGGATAGCTGTGTTTATTCTTTTCTGTAATTTTACTTTTTTTATTTTTTGTAACTTTAGCTTGGGGGTTTGTATTTTTTAAACATAGACTGCTCTCTGGGCTGGTTTATCTCCTAGCATAGGATAAAATGAAAAAAAATTTTTGCTCATCCAAAACTTTTTTTTTTTTTATCTGTGCATATATTACAGGGATTACAATATTTTAAACACAGAAATCAGGGAGATTATAATTCAGTTGTAAACTTAACAATGAGCAGTAACAAAAATTAATCTTCAAACTTTAACTAGGATTTTGATGTCACTACCAATCATTAAGTTTATAACTGGATTAATATCTTGCTCGTTATTAGTAGAGGCTATAAACTGGGAATTCCCCCCCCAAAAAAACTAAAACTTTCAAAGTTCTTAAACCTAATTTTTGTCCAGCCTTGCCAAGACTCTGAAATTCCCCAAAAGCACCGCTCATACTCTTTTATATGAGTATTTGACTGAATGAGAATACTATGACTGCTCCAATAAAACTATAAAAAAGCCAACTCCTTTACTAAAATATGTGTAATAGTTACATCAGTGTGCAAGCTGGCATGTCATTAATGTAGATTTGAATGACAGAGACAATGTTAAAGGAACAGTAAAGTCAAAATTAAACTTTAATGATTCAGACAGAACGTTCAATTTTAAACAGCTTTCCAATGTACTTGTGTTATCAATTTTGCTTTGTTCTCTTGGTATCTTTTGTTGAAAATCATATATACATATGCTCAACAACAGCAATGCTGCGGCTGATTGGTGGCTTCACACAAGTCTCTCTTGTTATTTACTCACCAGATGTTTTCAGATAGCCCACGGTAGTGCATTGCTTCTCCTTCAACAAAGAATTTCAAGACAATTAAGCAAATTTGAATAGAAGTAAACTGGATTTTTTTTTTTAAATTGCATGCTCTATCTGAATCATAAAATAAAAATGTTGGGGTTCAGGACCCTTTAAGAAAATATATGCTACAGCCTTTAGATCTAGGAGGTTTTTTTTTTGCTGAAATCAAAAAACAAAACATTAACCCATTAAAACCCATGATAGCTTAGTTTTTTTCCAGACTGCTGCATTTTACCATTATTCAACCTGATTATCATTCCAAATTTTAAATTTTCTCCCTGACTTACAATTGAATTATCATTAGCAACTTCTCCTTTTCCAGCTGTCTCCAAGTCATTCCTGTTCTATTTCTAACTTATTATTGACAATATCATCAGTATACACTGGTCATTGTTCACATTCCCTTTATTCATTTCTTCTTATTCCTTATCTAGTACCTTCCCCTATCCTATGATTTCTATTTCTAGGAACCACAAGGTACTTGTAAGCGCATGTCTGTGTTCAACGAATCACAAATTCTGTTTTCTTTTACAAACTAACAATTCCCTGTCCCTGCTGCTATAACTATTCTACATGCTGATCACTGACAGAATCTATCTCAAGTTTCTAATTACTAACCGATCACAGAAAAGAAATGGTAAATGTGTATTTATTTTTAAAATATGAATATATTCTATCGGATTCATTAAGGAATAATATAATATTACCACTCTAGAAACTAATTCACCAAAATTATATAGCATAATAAAGAGAAATATGCACATACTATATTAGAACTAAACTATGCAAACATAAAGCATTAAAATATCTATCTATCTAGCTATCTTTCTATTTATCTATCTATCTATCTATCTATCTATCTATCTATCTATCTATCTATCTATCTATCTGTCTGTCTGATCATCCATCTGTCCTTCTGTCCATCTTTCTGTCTATCTGTATATCAGTCCATCTTTCTGCCTGTCTGTCTGTCTGTCTGTCTGCCTATCTATCTATCTATCTATCTATCTATCTATCTATCTATCTATCTATCTATCTATCTTTCTTAACCCATTGGATGCCAGAGATGCTTGAATTAGCATACCTTGCATTTACAAATACTACCTTTTAAGAAAACTATACAAACATAAAGGATTCAAATGTATGACATCTACTATAATCATCCATCTATCTATCTATCTATCTATCTATCTATCTATCATCTATCTATCTTTCTGTCTTAACCAATTGGATCCCAGAGATGCTTGAATTGGCATACCTGATGTTAATAGCTGATAAGATTGATTTCTTTAGGAATATCTGTGAATGTTGATGTCAGTTTTAGTTACCTTTTCCCTGGTATTTGAGTGGTTAAATGAAGCATTGTTTTCGTCTAGACTTTTAGAGCATACTTCTCTTGGTATCAAGGGAGTCTGCTCTCTGCACCAATGCCCCAGACCCATTTCTCACTGGGAAGACCCACTACCCCCCTTATTTTCCTTCTATTGCCACCCATCAGTGAATATTCATCCCATCACTACTCTAAACAACAACCCCCCCACACCAAAACAATCAGGAGTCGATCCCAGAATAAAGACGTTTCCATAAATATAATTAGATTACTATTAATTAGAGTTGTTAAGTGCTAGTTACGCTTCTGCTGGTATCACCATTTGGAGGTTTAACGAACAGCCCCAATGGGGCTACTTCTGTGCGATTTTAATTAGGTCTGGCAATGCTTTTTACCCAGGCATGCTCTGCAGATACATACCATCGCTCATCAATATTTAATTTAATTACCACTGTTGCGGTGCAAGATGCATCTGACTTAAGAGACAAAATATGCTTATTTATTAATGAGGTAAAACATATACAACATGTCAGTTTTTTGTTACTGCAGTTCCATTTACTTTAGAAATGCAAGGTTAAAACGATTGCACTTATTCTTTATACAGTGTTGTTTTAAATGCAGGTCTTGTTATTTATATATATATATATATATATATATATATATATATATATTTTATTTTCCCCCAAACTGATTAAAACTCAGTTTTTATTTGAGTTGAACCATGATATTTTATATACCTCTTCTAATGACAGATAACGGTACATTTCCAAATGTGACAGTGCTCCAGGGAATGCCAAACTTCTTTCCAGCACTAGTTTCTTAATAAAGATTATTGTGTATCTCTCTTTCAACTTCCTAGTTTTGCAATACTCAGTCTAGCATTGTGGTGTTTTTCTGCTATTGAAGACCTGTTCAAGAGACCATGACATTGTGCTTCTGTAACCGTGTGGTAACCTGTGATACTAACCATTCTGCTGACGACTGCTTGCTTATTCTATTATGCTGACCATTACCTTATCAAAGTGTCCTACTGGGCATTACCTGATCATGCTATCTTGCTAATAATTTCCTGCCCACATTGTCCTGCTGGTCATTGCCTACATTCTGCATTCCTGCTATTACCTACATCCTGTCTCCTGCTGGCCATTACCTGATCCCTGAGTCCTGCTGATTGTTACCTGCATTTTTGTGTCCTGCTGGCTATTATCTGCCCACAGTCTACCATTCTGCCCTGTTTTTTATGTGTGTGTGTGTGTGTGTGTGTATGTGTATATCTATAAATATTTGTGTGTGATTATATATACAGTATATATTTATGTGTGTGTGTGTGTGTAAATGTGTGTCTATCTGCCTATATGTGTGTGTATAGTATATATATATTGTCACGGATACCAGACGGCTAAGGCTATCCCCCACTCCCCTACAACCTCACCCCTGTTGTTTCTCAGTGGTTTTGGGCTCCTCAGAGCAACCACCAACTCTGGAAGCTGTTTTTTGCTTTGTTTTGGCTTGTTTTTGTGTTCAGAGAAGAGTTGGTTTATGACCAGGAAAACCCTCCTAGGCTGGCCGGGCTCCTGGAACTCCCGGTCGGCCGCCTCACAATGGACACCCGCCTAACCACTCTCAGGCTGGCCAGGCTCCTGGAACTCCCGGTCGGCCACAGGACAGCAGAACACCCGCAAACTTTTACCCAGGTCGCTCCAGCAACCATGTGCCCCAGAGCTCCGCTCTTTTTGGGATTAGTAGCCCCTGGGGAGTACAAGGGGCGGTGGAATTGCCGGAGGGGAGCTCCTTTGGGAACTGGGGGTTTTGGACACCCCTAACCCCATAATTTCAACGGACTGTAACTCCAGTCCCCAGTAGCGAACCATGCTGATTTTTGGACTGTGGAATCTGGATCTGACCGAGAGCTTTAAAATGACACCCTGGAAGTGCCGCCTCTCCACCAGGGTCACCCAGAAACCGCCACCCATATGTATTGGGATTATGTGGGACTGGGGCTCCTATGGAGGTGCCGGGCTGTCTGGAGGGGTGGGAATGGTGGGAAAATAGTGGGATTGTCCAGGGTCTTATCAAGATGAGCTGTCTGTATAAAAGGAGCGCATGTTTTCAATAAAATCAGTTCCTGTTTAACCTGAAAGCTAGTGTGTCTAGTTATTTAGGTGAGCTCCAGCTAAAATCACTTTCCTGAGCTACATAGCAGCCTGTTCCAGGCAGAGGAAGGACACGCTGGAAGAGCTACCTAGTCTGGGTAGCTGGAGTCATCCACAGGGTGGGACCCTGAGTACTGGTGCTGTCGGGCATCAGGGGTGGCTACAGGCTGTGGTCACTTGCCAGCTACATAGCTGCAGTCGGCAGGGAGGAAGCAGGACCCCTTTTGGCGGAGCTACCCAGTCGGGGTAGCCGGGGGTATCCGTCACATGGGCTGGCAGCAGTGGGATCTGCTTCTTTTACAAGGTTCCTGCTGACAGAGGTGACGTACCACAGTAGCCGGTAAATATGGAGGCAGAGTTCCTAGGGAGAGTACAAAAGATGCTGACTGGAACAAAGGATCCTTGTTCAGAACAGTACGTTCTGACATGGAGGAACCTTGCCCTCCAAGACCTTTGGTGGGAGGCTCTGCAACAGGAGCAGGAAAATGGAAAGGTCCTCCCAATGAATGACACAAGATTCCGGGTACGGTGGACCGTGAGACTGCCTTTCCTGGGAGAACTGCCAAAGAAGGAATGGCTAGCTGTTCTAAATAGACTGATCCAGCAAGAGATGTGGGTGGAGGATGGCTATCGAGCCCTCCAATGGCTCGCTATGCAAGTGCAGCCATGGCTCAAGGAAGGATCCCCCACAGAGGAAGCTTTGGCTTTGGCGGCCCTGAATTGTTGTTTACAAAAAGGACAGAGGACCCACAGTTTGGGAGCAAGACAGAGCAGGGTCTGGAGGATATCTCTGGGCTCCAAGAGGAACTGCTGGATCTCTTGGAGGAAACCTGGCTGCTCGATGATCTGGATTTTATAATTGACCAGGAAGAGGCACTGGTCAAGGAATACAAGAGGCTGCTGGATCTCACTAAGCAGCGTGCCAGGGGCATACAGATCTGGGGTGCTGCCCTCTGGGATTCATGGAGCTCGACTGTGGAGGAGTGGCAGCAAAGAGAAAGGGAACCAGGGCTGCTGGATCCTGATCAGCAGTCTGGCTCTGAGCTTATAGACTTGGACAAGGGAGTCACCCCAGCAGAAGTGCTGACAACAGGGCAGAGAGCCGCCGGCCTCTTCCCAGCACCTGTAACAGCTCCAGGAAACCTGGGAGCAGAGGTAGTCATCCTCCCTCCCCTTACAGAGAACCCCTTGCAGGTAGAGATGGATGTCAATAACTCTCCCCAGCAGCAGAACCCCTTTCCGGGTGTGGAGACAGTCGGTCTCTCTCCCCTGCGGCAGAACAAGGAGCCGGGATAGGAGACAGTCGGTTTCTCTCCCTAGCGACAGAGCCATCCCCTGGGAGCAGAGGTAGTCGTCCTCCCTCCCCGTAAACAGAACCCCTTCCCGGGAGAGGAGACAGTCGGTCTCTCTCCCCAGCGGCAGAGCCAGGAGCCGGGAGAGGAGACAGTCGGTCTCTCTCCCCAGCAGCAGAGCCATCCCTTGGGAGTGGAGGTAGTTGTCCTCCCTCCCCGTAAACAGAACCCCTTCCCTGGAGAGGAGACAGCCAGTCTCTCTCCCCAGCGGCAGAGCCAGGAGCCGGAAGAGGAGACAGTCAGTCTCTCTCCCCAGCGGCAGAGCCATCCCCTGGGAGCGGAGGTAGTCGTCCTCCCTCCCCATAAACTGAACCCCTTCCTGGGAGAGGAGACAGTCGGTCTCTCTCCCCAGCGGCAGAGCCAGGAGCTGGGAGAGGAGACAGTCGGTCTCTCTCCCCAGCGGCAGGGCCATCCCCTGGGAGCGGAGGTAGTCATCCTCCCTCCACATAAACAGAACCCCTTCCCGGGAGAGGAGACAGTTGGTCTCTCTCTCCAGCGGCAGAGCCAGGAGAGGAGACAGTCGGTCTCTCTCCCCAGTGGCAGAGCCATCCCCTGGGAGCAGAGGTAGTCATCCTCCCTCCCCATTAACAAAACCCCTTTCTGGGAGAGGAGACAGTCGGTCTCTCTCTCCAGCGGCAGAGCCAGGAGCCGGGAGAGTAGACAGTCGGTCTCTCTCCCCAGTGGCAGAGCCATCCCCTGGGAGCGGAGGTAGTCATCCTCCCTCCCCTTAAACAGAACCCCTTCCTGGGTGAGGAGACGGTCGGTCTCTCTCCCCAGCGGCAGAGCCCTCCCTCCCCTTACAGAGAAATCCTTGCAGGGAGAGACGGGTATCGATATCTCTCCCCAGCGGCCGAATCCCTTTCTGGGAGAGGAGACAGTTGGACTCTCTCCCCAGCAGCACAGTTTCCCATGGAGTGGAGGTAGCAGACCTCCCTCCCCAGTGGTTGATCTCCTTCTCGGGAGAAGAGACAGACGGACTCTCCCCTCAGTAGCTTGGCAGGGTCTCTACCCTTTTCTTGTCCCGTTGTATTTCTCACCGAGGGCAGGCATTGCATTGGGCAAGGAGGATAAAAGTCTATACAGTTGGTGCCACATGTTTGGGCTTTACCTGCCCCACCAAGGAGCAACCTCCCCCTCTGGTTTGGGGTGGGAATACAGCTGGGAAACTGGCACTGGCTTTGTTTGTGGGTGGGTCAGCCGGTACTAAACAAAGTGTCACAGATAGAGGCAGTGTGGTCATGGAACTTAAGGACACTGGAACTTGTGGGAAAGCAATTGTTTTGGAGCCTGCCTTAGAAATCTTGTTTGGGACGTTGCCTTATGCGACTATCCCTGCACCCAGGGCGCAGGGTATAAACATCAGCAGGAACCCCCCAAGATGCCCCAAGCTCAGGAGAGATGGGATAGCCTCTCCCAGCAACCGAGAAGTGGAGGGCCACCGTCGTACAGCCCCAGGCCGACCCGTTAAGGGTCTATCTGGGTCTGCCAAACTGGAGGGGGGGAGATGTCTCGTATACCAGATGGCTAAGGCTATACCCCACCCCCCTACAACCTCACCCCTGTTGTTTCTCAGTGGTTTTGGGCTCCTCAGAGCAACCACCATCTCTGGAAGCTGTTTTTTGCTTGTTTTTGTGTTCAGAGAAGAGTTAGTTTATGACCAGGAAAACCCTCCTAGGCTGGCCGGGCTCCTGGAACTCCCGGTCGGCCGCCTCACAACGGACACCCGCCTAACCCCTCTCAGGCTGGCCAGGCTCCTGGAACTCCCGGTCGGCCACAGGACAGCAGAACACCCGCAAACTTTAACCCAGGTCGCTCCAGCAACCATGTGCCCCAGAGCTCCGTTCTTTTTGGGATTAGTAGCCCCTGGGGAGTACAAGGGGTGGTGGAATTGCCGGAGGGGAGCTCCTTTAGGAACTGGGGGTTTTGGACACCCCTAACCCCATAATTTCAATGGACTGTAACTCCGGTCCACAGTAACCAATCATCCTGATTTTTAGACTGTGGAATCTGGATCTGACTGAGAGCTTTAAAATGACACCCTGGAAGTGCTGCTGCTCCACCAGGATCACCCCAAAACCACCACCCATATGTATTGGGATTATGTGGGACTGGGGCTCCTATGGAGGTGCCGGGCTGTCTGGAGGGGCGGGAATGGCTGGAAAATAGTGGGATTGTCCAGGGTCTTATCAAGATGAGCTGTCTGTATAAAAGGAGTGCATGTTTTCAATAAAATCAGTTCCTGTTTAATCTGAAAGCTAGTGTGTCTAGTTATTTAGGTGAGCTTCAGCTAAAACCACTTTCCTGAGCTACATAGCAGCCTGTTCCAGGCAGAGGAAGGACACGCTGAAAGAGCAACCTAGTCTGGGTAGCTGGAGTCATCCACAGGGTGGGACCCTGAGTACTGGTGCTGTCGGGCATCAGGGGTGGCTACAGGCTGTGGTCACTTGAAAGCTACATAGCTGCAGTCGGCAGGGAGGAAGCAGGACCCCTTTTGGCGGAGCTACCCAGTCGGAGTAGCCGGGGGTATCCGTCACATATATATATATATATATATATATATATATATATATATATATATATATATATATATATATATATAACCAATCTGCAGCCTGACCCACCAATAGTCACCTGTCTGGGAGCAGCAATGCAATATTCAAAGGAAAGATTGCACTCACAGGACTTTTTAACAAATACTTAATATACTTTAATGGAACGTTTTCGGGGATATTATCCCCTTCAACAGCATAACAAATGTGAAAAAATACACAATTTATAGTGAACAAATCAAAATACAAATCTCCTAGTGGTGCCAAACACTAGTGCTGGAACGCATACTGTGTTCCACTGTCTTGTGCAACCGGAAGTATAGTTACACTATACTATACTTCCAGTTGCACGAGACAGTCGAAGTCCTGGAAATAAATTGCACTCCCTGGATTTGAAGGGTGGAAAAAAATAGGAGTCCACTCCAAGATTGTCTAAAATCAGCATCTCTACATGTATGGCAGTCATTCCATTCCAGTGTATGTGTCTCTTGAATTCCAAGACAGGCACAACTCATTCTACTTAACGAGGTACTGATTAAGTGATCACCCGAATCAAATCTTATTTAATGAGAAGTATACAATATATAATATATAGGGATATAGTGAGCATCAGGTTGCTTCCATCCTTAAAATTTCAAAGAAAGGGGTTCATAAGAACAAGGTCAAGCAGCACACATTTAAGACATTAGGGACAACAAAGCTACAGACTGACAGAGGGAAAAAATGACTCTCTACTTCCAAGTGTGGACTCCAGCTCATTCGAATGTCACTCATCAACCGTAGGATGATATCCAATGACCTACAAAAAAAAGGCAAATGGTAGCTGGGGTGAAGGGCATGGACAGTTTGAAACAAGCTCCATGGGCAGGACTGAAGTCATGCAAAGCTAGAAAAATCTCTTCATCAATGAGAAGCAAAGAAGAGCCAGGCTTGGTTTGGACCGAAGAGGACTGGAGTAAGGTCATCTTCTCTGATGAGCCCAATACCTGGTCATCTAATGATTAGGAGACCGGGAGAGGCCTGCAGTGTCTCACACCCACTGTAAAATTTGGTGGAGGATTCTGCTCTGACAATGTTTCCTAACTCAGGATTTTATTTCCAGCAGGACAATGCTCCATACCACACAGCCAGGTCAATCAAGTTGTGGATGGAGGACCACCAGATCAAGACCTTGTCAGGACCAGTCCAATCTAAAGACCTGAACCCATTTAAAACCTCTGGAATGTGATCAAGAGGAAGATGGAAGGTCACAAGCCATCAAACAAAGCAGAACAGCTTAAATTTTTGTGCCAGGAATGGCATAATGTCACCCAACAACAATATGAAAGACTGGCGGAGAGCATGCCAAGACGCATGAAAGCTGTGATTGAAAATCAAGGTTATTCCACCAAATATTCGGCTAGATTACGAGTCTTGCGTTAGGGTTAAAAAGCAGCACTGAGAGGTCCCAATGCTGCTTTTTAACGCCCGCTGGTATTATGAGTCTAGTAGGTACAGGTGTACCGCTCACTTTTTTTCCGCGACTCGAGCATACCACAAATCCCCTTACGTCAATTGCATATCCTATCTAAAAAGTACACTAACACCCATAAACTACCTATTAACCCCTAAACCAAGGCCCCCCCGAACATCGCAAACAGTTAAATAAAAATGTTAACCCCTAATCTGCCGACCGGACATTGCTGCCACTGTAATAAATATATTAACCCCTAAACCGCCGCACTCCCGCATCGCAAACACTAGTTTAATTTTATTAACCGCTAATATGCCGTCCCTAACATCGTCCGCCACTATACTAAATGTATTAACCCCTAAACCTAAGTCTAACCCTAACCCCCCCAACTTATATAATTTAAAATAATCGGAAAAAAATTACAACAATTAACTAAATAATTCCTATTTAAAACTAAATACTTACCTATAAAATAAACCCTAAGATAGCTACAATATAACTAATAGTTACATTGTAGCCATCTTAGGATTTATTTTTATTTTACAGGAAACTTTGTATTTATTTTCACTAGGTACAATAGTTATTAAATAGTTATTAACTATTTAATAACTTCCTAGTTAAAATAAGTACAAATTTACCTGTAAAATAAACCCTAACCTAAGTTACAATTATACCTAACACTACACTATAATTAAATTAATTACCTAAACTAACTACAGTTAATTACAATTAAATTAAATAAACTAAAGTACGAACCCCCCCCCACTAAATTACAGAAAATAATAAAATAATTACAATTTTTTAAAACTAATTACACCTAATCTAATCCCCCTAATAAAATAAAAAAGCCCCCCAAAATAAAAAAAACCCTACCCTATACTAAATTACAAATAGCCCTTAAAAGCCCTTAAAGGGGCCTTTTGTGGGGCATTGCCCCAAAGTAATCAGCTCTTTTACCTGTAAAAAAAGACAATACCCCCCAACATTACAACCCACCACCCACACACCCAACCCTACTCTAAAACCCAACCAATCCCCCTTAATAAAACACTAACCCCTTGAAGATCCCCTTGAAGATCATCTGCAGGACCACTTCTGCCTGGTTGGGTGAAGACGTCTCAAGGTAGGGTGATCTTCAAAGGGTTAGTGTTAGGTTTTATTAAGGGGGGATTGAGTGGGTTTTAGAGTAGGGTTGGGTGTGTGGGTAGTGGGTTGTAATGTTGGGGTAGGGTATTGTCTTTTTTTTCAGGTAAAAGAGCTGATTACTTTGGGGCAATGCCCCGCAAAAGGCGCTTTTAAGGGCTATTTGTAATTTAGTATAGGGTAGGGTTTTTTTTATTTTGGGGGTCTTTTTTATTTTATTAGGGATTAGGTGTAATTAGTTTAATTTTTTTTAATTATTTTATTATTTTCTGTAATTTAGTGGGTTTTTTTCATACTTTAGTTTATTTAATTTAAATTAATAAATTGTAGTTAGTTTAGGTAATTTGTTTAATTATAGTGTAGTGTTAGGTGTAATTGTAACTTAGGTTAGGGTTTATTTTACAGGTAAATTTGTATTTATTTTAACTAGGAAGTTATTAAATAGTTAATAACTATTTAATAACTATTGTACCTAGTTAAAATAAATACAAACTTGCCTGTAAAATAAAAATAAATCCTAAGATGGCTACAATATAACTATTGTAGCTATCTTAGGGTTTATTTTATAGGTAAGTATTTCGTTTTAAAAAGGAATTATTTAGTTAATAATAGTAATTTTATTTAGATGTATTTAAATTATATTTAAATTAGGGGGTGTTAGGGTTAGGGTTAGACTTAGATTTAGGGGCTAATAACTTTATTATAGTGGTGGCGACATTGGCGGCGGCAGATTAGGGGTTAATGAGTATAGTTAGGTAGCGGTGACATTGGGGGCAGCTGATTAGGGGTTAATAAATAAAAAGTAGGTGTCTGCAATGTTGGGGGCAGCAGATTAGGGGTTCATAAGTATAATGTAGGTGGCGGCAGTTTACGGAGCGGCAGATTAGGGGATAATAATATAATGTAGGTGTCGGCGATGTTAATAAGTTAGGGGTTAATAAGTGTAAGATTAGGGGTGTTTAGACTCGGGTTCATGTTAGGGTGTTAGGTGTAGACATAAACGTATTTTCCCACAGGAATCAATGGGGCTGCTTTAGGAGCTGAATGCTGCTTTTTTACAGGTGTTAAGTTTTTTCTCAGCCGGCTCTGCCCCATTGATTCCTAAGGGGAAATCGTGCACGAGCACGTTTAGCCAGCTTACCGCTACCGTAAGCAGCGCTGGTATTGAGGTGAGATGTGGAGCTAAATTCTGCTCTACGCTCACTTTTTTGCGTCTAACGCCGGGTTTAAAAAAACCTGTAATACCAGCGTTACTTTAAGTGAGCGGTGAGGGAAAACTGTGTGTTAGTCACGCACACCATTACTGACAAAAACTTGTAATCTAGCCGACAGATTTGTATTGTGTAGTTTAAAAATTAATATGAATATTAACTTCTTTGCATTATTCGAGGTCTGCTAACACTGCATCTTTTTTTGTTATTTTGACCAGTCTAAATGACAAAAATTTTATTTTGAATTTGAAAGAAATGTTGTCCGAAGCTTATAGAATAAAGCAAAAATGTTAATTTTCCACATACCTATAAATAGTAAATAGTAAATCCAGAGATACTGATAATTTTCTAGTGGTTTATACACACACACACATATATATATATATATATATATATATATATATATATATATATATATATATATATATATACAGACATCCCAACCTGCAAAACTCATTTCAGGGAGGTGGATTCTCCCGCTACTGCGCCGCCACCCCCCCCCCATCCTAGTTATATATTGGACACCTTGAAACCCTAAATAAGATAGAGACTTATCATTAAAGTAGCTTCCCACTAAAGTCACATTAAAAAAAAAGTAGCTTTATTGCACAACCGCATACAACAAACCTATTTTCCAGTGATCGTACGCTTGTTGAATGCTCAAATATTTAGAATACGAAGTTTAATTACGTGCAGTAAATAAGGTAGTATTTGTGTTTTATTTTATTAAAATCAGTGGTGGCTTTTTGGTTACTGATGCATGCTTTGAGGGTTCTATAACGTCCCAGCAACTAAAGGCATTCCTTAGAGAAACACATTTGCGGATTTGGACCACATTGGATTCTGGTACTTGGAGTTTCAGGGAGATTGCACTCCATTTGCTGGCATCAGGAAGCCGCTATTACAATCAGGGAGACTCCCTGAACTTCAGGGAGACTTGGGATGTCTGAATATATATATATATATATTCAGCATGTGTGTATTTGTGTTTCAACATATTTTAGCGCAATTTATATTTGATAGATGTGAAATTCCACCAATCATTTTCCAGCATGAATACCTGGGAAAGGCATTATTAATGTATTTATTTTTGACCCTTTCATCAAATAAATTGGATGATGTTTGTTTTTTTTACATATAACATGTCATTAACTTTTCAAGAAAGAAAACACATTAATGCAAGAAATATACGCAACACATATGAGAACATGATACAAATGGTCACAGCAGATACCACCTTATTCTGTTACTCAGTAAACAATGCATAACCAATGTGTTTAACAAACCTGTACATAACATAATGTAATAACCAACACAGAAAAAAGGGGAAACTGTGGCATATTTAGTAAATTCTAAAGTATATAATAGTCTCTTTGTTCAACTTCAATCTGCTGCTAAATAAACAACAAAATATAACTGACTGAAAAGAAACCCAGCAAAGAATAATCTGGTATAGTTCCCATTCCAACCCTAAGGCTCTCTTAAATCAATATAAAGATAAATGAAGGAAACAACTCTCTAATTTTATTTATATAATGAAATGTTCTTTGTTCTCTTGGTATCTTTGGTTGAAAAGCAGGGATTAAGCTCAGGAGTGTGCAAGTGTCTGGGGCACTAATGCAGCAGTTTTACAAGATGTTATCCAATTGCAAGAACACTTGATGCCATGAAGTCTTCCAAATACATACCTACATATCTCAAAAAAAAAAAAAAAAAAAAATTGAATCTCATGGGAACAAAGCAAATTTGATAATAGAAGCAAATTGGAAACTATTTTAAAATTATATGCTCTATCTGTATAAAAAACAACCAACTTTTGGGTTTCGTGTCCCTTTAAAAATAAAAGAAAGAAGAAAGAAAGAAAAAAGAAAGAAAGAAAGAAATTAAGAAAGTAATACAAGTTTAGACCAATCAGCCTCTGGAGCTTTTATAATGGTGCTGCAGGCACTTTTGTGATTAACTTGCTGCCTTAATATATAACATTTTTAATTACATTTTAATGAAATGCTACATATTCTAGCATACTAAGACCAAATAAACCAGTTTATAAATGTATGAATTTCATGCCCTTTTAATAGAACGTTGAACTCTACAGGGGTGTGTGGGAGTTGTAGTTTTATTATTGCTGTGTGTCTATAACATGGGGATGCTGAAAAACTGTCAGAATTTCACGAAAGGATATTTCTTGCTTTGTAAATTGTTCCTTTCAGTGTTTTTTTAAATGCATTTATTTTGAAATGCCTTAGCATAAGCATAGTTTTAAAGTACCACAGGTATGTCAATTATTATTATGTCTTACTAAAAATACAGCAACATATTGCACAGCACATGAACAATGTCTCCTTCTGCTCCAAGTAACACATAAAGGACCAGATTATGAGTGGAGCGCAATTTAGCGCTTTCGTTATAGCGCTAATTGCACTAGAAGTAAACATTCTGGGGCCGATTTATTAATGTCGACAGTGTATGCATATTCTGGTGAACTGCTTGTGTAATGCCGCCCCCTGCGGATTCTAGCAGGGGGTGTCAATCAACCCGATCTTATGCAATCGGACGGATTGATGTCCACAGCATCAGTGCCGACGGACGAGTTAAGGAGCAGCGTTCTTAAGACCGCTGCTTCTTAATTCCTGATTCCAGCGAGTCTTAAGGCTCACGCGGAATTAGAAGCATTGGGGCTGGTTGGCCGCTTGGCCGCTTGGTAAAACAGCCCCTTTGTGCACGTTGTGTTGGGCTAACCAAAGTCAATGGAGAAAAAAAAAGTGGAAAAAAACTAACACCCTACTCGCACACAAACCCGATTGCATAGTCTCATGTGCGCTAACCAGACATGAAAATATTAATATTTTACATTCCAATGTTCTTCACATCCATACTATAATCGTGTTTGTAATGCGTCCGTCACCAGTTGCGCACGCATCCTCAAAGAAATGTTGGCTGCACGCTCAGCCAAAATAATTCATCTGGATGCAGCAAAGCTGCTTCCCGGTGGATTCCGAAAATGGCAAAGTGGTGAAAGTTGGCAAGGTGGTGAAAGATTTTAGACAAGTGGCTTCCAACTTTGTGGCAACAGTTTGGAAAGGCCTCTTCTTGTTCCAGCATGACTGTGCCCCTGTGCACAGGTCCATGGAGATATGGTTTGATAAGTCTGGTTTTGAGGAACTCAAGTGACCTAAAGAATGCCCTAACCTAAATCCCACTGAACACCTTTGGGTGTCTGAGCTCACAAATGCTCTTTTGGTTGAATAGCCACAGAAACACTCCAAAATAGTCTCCCAGAATAGTGTGGTCTGTTATAGTTGCAAAAGGGGGGTGGGGTAACTACATATTTAATGGCCATGGTTTTGGAAGGAAATGTCCAATAAGCTCACATAGGCGTGATGGTCAGGTGTCCACATACTTTAGACCATATAGTGTATATCGACAATTAATGCGTCATTGCTGATATATAGTATGGATTCATAAGAAAAATAGGCCTAGATTTGGAGTTTGGCAGTAGCCGTGAAAACCAGCGTTAGAGGCTCCTAACGCTGGTTTTAGGCTACCTCCGTTATTTGGAGTCACCCAAAAAAGGGTCTAACGCTCACTTTTCAGCCGCAACTTTTCCATACCGCAGATCCCCTTACGTCAATTGCGTATCCTATCTTTTCAATGGGATCTTTCTAACTCCGGTATTTAGAGTCGTGTCTGAAGTGAGCGTTAGAATTCTAACGACAAAACTCCAGCCGCAGAAAAAAGTCAGTAGTTAAGAGCTTTCTGGGCTAACGCTGGTTCATAAAGCTCTTAACTACTGTGCTCTAAAGTACACTAACACCCATAAACTACCTATGTACCCCTAAAGCGAGGTCCCCCCACATAGCGGCCACTCGATTAAATTTTTTTAACTCCTAATCTGCCGACCGCCACCTACGTTATCCTTATGTACCCCTAATCTGCTGCCCCTAACACCGCCGACCCCTATATTATATTTATTAACCCCTAACCTGCCCCCCTCAACGTCGCCTCCACCTGCCTACACTTATTAACCCCTAATCTGCCGAGCGGACCTGAGCGCTACAATAATAAAGTTATTAACCCCTAATCCGCCTCACTAACCCTATAATAAATAGTATTAACCCCTAATCTGCCCTCCCTAACATCGCCGACACCTAACTTCAAACATTAACCTCTAATCTGCCGACTGGAGCTCACCGCTATTCTAATAAATGTATTAACCCCTAAAGCTAAGTCTAACCCTAACACTAACACCCAACTAAGTTAAATATAATTTTAATCTAACGAAATTAATTAACTCTTCTTAAATAAATTATTCCTATTTAAAGCTAAATACTTACCTGTAAAATAAATCCTAATATAGCTACAATATAAATTATAATTATATTATAGCTATTTTAGGATTTATATTTATTTTACAGGTAACTTTGTATTTATTTTAACCAGGTACAATAGCTATTAAATAGTTAAGAACTATTTAATAGCTAAAATAGTTAAAATAATTACAAATTTACCTGTAAAATAAATCCTAACCTAAGTTACAATTAAACCTAACACTACACTATCAATAAATTAATTAAATAAAATACCTACAATTACCTACAATTAAACCTAACACTACACTATCAATACATTAATTAAATACAATATCTACAAATAAATACAATGAAATAAACTAACTAAAGTACAAAAAATAAAAAAGAACTAAGTTACAAAAAAATAAAAAAATATTTACAAATATTAGAAAAATATTACAACAATTTTAAACTAATTACACCTACTCTAAGCCCCCTAATAAAATAACAAAGCCCCCCAAAATAAAAAAATGCCCTACCCTATTCTAAATTACTAAAGTTCAAAGCTCTTTTACCTTACCAGCCCTGAACAGGGCCCTTTGCGGGGCATGCCCCAAGAAGTTCAGCTCTTTTGCCTGTAAAAAAAAACATACAATACCCCCCCCAACATTACAACCCACCACCCACATACCCCTAATCTAACCCAAACCCCCCTTAAATAAACCTAACACTAAGCCCCTGAAGATCTTCCTACCTTATCTTCACCTAACCAGGTATCACCGATCCGTCCTGGCTCCAAAATCTTCATCCAAGCCCAAGCGGGGGCTAGACAACCATCATCCGACGGCTGAAGAAGTCTTCATCCTATCCGGGAAGAAGAGTAGATCCGGACCGGCAACCATCTTCTTAAAAGCGGCATCTTCTATCTTCATCCGATGAGGACCGGCTCCATCTTGAAGACCTCCATCGCGGATCCATCCTTCTCCGACGACTAGACAATGAATGACGGTTCCTTTAAATGACGTTATCCAAGATGGCGTCCCTCGAATTCCGATTGGCTGATAGGATTCTATTAGCCAATCGGAATTAAGGTAGGAATATTCTGATTGGCTGATGGAATCAGCCAATCAGAATCAAGTTCAATCCGATTGGCTGATCCAATCAGCCAATCAGATTGAGCTTGCATTCTATTGGCTGATCGGAACAGGATGGATGTTCCGCGTCTGAGGTCTTCAGGATGCTGTTGCTCCGCTCCGGATGGATGACGATAGAAGATCCCGCTTGGATGAAGACTTCAATCGGATGGAAGACCTCTTCTGCCCCGCTTGGATGAAGACTTCTACCGGATGGAGGACCTCTTCTTGCTCCGCTTGAATGAAGAATTTGCCTCGGCTGGGTGAAGACGACTCAAGGTAGGGAGATCTTCAGGGGCTTAGTGTTAGGTTTATTTAAGGGGGGTTTGGGTTAGATTAGGGGTATGTGGGTGGTGGGTTGTAATGTTGGGGGGGGTATTGTATGTTTTTTTTTACAGGCAAAAGAGCTGAACTTCTTGGGGCATGCCCCGCAAAGGGCCCTGTTCAGGGCCGGTAAGGTAAAAGAGCTTTGAACTTTAGTAATTTAGAATAGGGTAGGGCATTTTTTTTATTTTGGGGGGCTTTGTTATTTTATTAGGGGGCTTAGACTAGGTGTAATTAGTTTAAAATTGTTGTAATATATTTCTAATGTTTGTAAATATTTTTTTATTTTTTGTAACTTAGTTCTTTTTTATTGTTTGTACTTTAGTTAGTTTATTTCATTGTATTTATTTGTAGATATTGTATTTAATTAATTTATTGATAGTGTAGTGTTAGGTTTAATTGTAGGTAATTGTAGGTATTTTATTTAATTAATTTATTGATAGTCTAGTGTTAGGTTTAATTGTAACTTAGGTTAGGATTTATTTTACAGGTAAATTTGTAATTATTTTAACTATTTTAGCTATTTAATAGTTCTTAACTATTTAATAGCTATTGTACCTGGTTAAAATAAATACAAAGTTACCTGTAAAATAAATATAAATCCTAAAATAGCTATAATATCATTATAATTTATATTGTAGCTATATTAGGATTTATTTTACAGGTAAGTATTTAGCTTTAAATAGGAATAATTTATTTAAGAAGAGTTAATTAATTTCGTTAGATTAAAATTATATTTAATTTAGGGGGGTGTTAGTGTTAGGGTTAGACTTAGCTTTAGGGGTTAATACATTTATTAGAATAGCGGTGAGCTCCAGTCGGCAGATTAGGGGTTAATGTTTGAAGTTAGGTGTTGGCGATGTTAGGGAGGGCAGATTAGGGGTTAATACTATTTATTATAGGGTTAGTGAGGCGGATTAGGGGTTAATAACTTTATTATAATAGCGGTGCGGTCCGGTCGGCAGATTAGGGGTTAATAAGTGTAGGCAGGTGGAGGCGACGTTGTGGGGGGCAGATTAGGGGTTAATAAATATAATATAGGGGTCGGAGGTGTTAGGGGCAGCAAATTAGGGGTACATAGGGATAATGTAAGTAGCGGCGGTTTACGGAGCGGCAGATTAGGGGTTAAAAATAATATACAGGGGTCAGCGATAGCGGGGGTGGCAGAATAGGGTTTAATAAGTGTAAGGTTAGGGGTGTTTAGACTCGGGTACATGTTAGAGTGTTAGGTGCAGACGTAGGAAGTGTTTCCCCATAGGAAACAATGGGGCTGCGTTAGGAGCTGAACGCTGCTTTTTTTCAGGTGTTAGGTTTTTTTTTCAGCTCAAACAGCCCCATTGTTTCCTATGGGGGAATCGTGCACGAGCACATTTTTGAGGCTGGCCGCGTCCGTAAGCAAATCTGGTATCGAGAGTTGCATTTGCGTTAAATATGCTCTACGCTCCTTTTTTGGAGCCTAACGCTGACATTATATGGACTCTCAATACCAGAATTATTTTAAAGGAGCGGCTAGAAAAAAGCCAGCGTTAGCTACGCGGGTCGTTACCGACAAAACTCTAAATCTAGCCAATAGTTTATTAAATACGACAGTTTCAGCTAGCAAGCACATTTTTTATGAGTGCCACTTTGGGCACTTATACCATAGGCTTGCCCCCCCCCCCTGTTCTAAATCACCCAAACCACATCCCTGTGTTGCTTTAGGCTCCAATAATGATTGCTTGCAAATGTGCTTTTGAGACTATTGGGTTCTTTTAAACTCTAAAACAACTGGCAATATGTGGGAGGTGCTTGAAAGCAGGAAGAACTTGTGGAGCATTTATATTATGTTTTTATTGTTTTGCTGTGAAAAAACTGAGACATTTTTTTTTCATAATAGTAAAACTTAAAAACTGCACATACAAAAATTAGAATATTCATTTTAATTATTTAACTAAATAGCTTTTTAGATTAATTTTATTTAAATATTATCATATAATAAATGTATCAAATAACAATCTCATGAATCTAAAGGAAATCAAGATGATACTATTCTTCGTTAGTAAATTACATTTTTCATTGTTCAAAAATATTAAACGTTAATTGTCATATGTTTTTTTATTATTATCATATTTTAATTATGAAATTATTGAAGTATAACAAATGTGATCACCTTTCAAGTTAAATATTTTTCATCTGTGAAAAAGTTTATATTTTGTTCATCACCTGCAAATTTTTAATTTCATGTTTCAATAACTAATGTCATCTGTTTGACTGAAAATGGTGCTATATTTAGCTTACAAAATCATACATCATAGCTGATCATTTGCTTGCACTCGAGGAGGTGCCATAGACTTGTCATTAGGATAATATGGAAATTGTATCTCTTATTATTATTATTTTTTATTATATTATTTATTATTATTTATTATAATCATAATTAAATCATACAGTATTTCAAGATGTGTATGATGATTTAAGCTGTTACATTAAAATGGACAGCAAAGTCTACAACTTTTGTCACATGCCATGAGTTTTCACTTATGAAAAAAAATAATGCGCTGGAGCGCATTCTGCTTTGTTTCTATTAGGTGAGCAACACAGCATCTGATTGGCTGTACCAACTGGCGACAATTTATGGGACATAAATGTGTGAAAAGAAAGTGCTCTATGTTACGGCATTTTATTATTGCACTGTTGCTAGCATATAACTATTGCCTAGATTACAAGTGGAGAGTAAAAGTGGTAGTTCTATAGTGCTCTCATAGCTTACGCACAATCCATATCGCTGCCTTTTTTACTTCCATATACCTTATTAATAAAAGTATGTTAACATTAATATAAATGGATATGATATATGACAAGATGTTTGACTGAGAAGGGCTTAAAGGTGTATATATATATATATATATATATATATATATATATATGTGCATGTGGAGATTTGTGTGTTTGTATGTATATATGTGTATGTACACACATATATACATATGTACACATATATACCTACATACATACAAATACACATACCCTTTAAGTCACTGTTAAAAAAGTATTTTAATAAATAACATATATTTATTTTAAATATGTATAAATGAGTCAAATACTTAATTATAATATATTTAACATTTTTTTTTTTTTTTTTTAATTTAGCCCTAACATTTTCCTTCAGGTCTTGTGTTAGTTTTTTTAGTGTTGTTACATGCTTTATCTGAGCCATGAACTTTATTTTTTACTCTCATATTCCTTTAAAAGAAAAAAAAAACCTTGAAGTAAGGGGCGGCTATGGTAAATGTTACCTTTTAGTTGATCAGATAAGTGTATTGTATATTAGCCATGCATTTTGTACTTTTGAGTAAAGGCAGAATCTCAGATACAAACGTATTGAAATATATCTTCTTGACATATTCACTATGTCCTCTCCCTAAGCTCACAAGGAGAATTAGTTTTGTTTATTAGTTGCTGGGATCTCTCCAAGCAATGTTATCCTGATTACTGTATGTCCAAAAAGGGAGGGAGACACAACAGTGGGGGTTGGATGTCAACTTTCAGCTAATAAAGAGAAGATACTGATGAGTTGAGAGGCGTGATTCATGGTGCAGTCTCATTTAGTAAAAGTGCTGCAGCATTATTGGCTCAGACAAATTAACAAAGTCTGATTAAATGCCATAGCTACTGTCCAGAGAAAGAAGAGGGGAGTTGAGGGTGTAATGGAATAAAAAAGAGAGAAAATAATAAGGAATAAAAAAGAGGTGAAAAATTGTAGCCTAGATTTATAAAAGAGACATTGTAGGCAGAGATAAAAAATACTTTAGTATTCCTTATATACTGTATATATATATATATATATATACATATATATATATATATATATATATATATATATATATATATATATATATATATAAACTCCGCCCTCCTGGAGTCAACAACCTAGCTGTATACCTTGAAAATATAAGCATCCAAACAAAAGTAGGAATGAGACAGGATTTTTCATCAAATCAATTAGTCAATTTAGAACAATAAATACAGTTTAACATTGTGCTTAAGTAGTGTACAAACAAACACTTTACCTCCCCCTTCCTCTGCAAAAAAGCGCCAAAATATACATCATATCCTGTATCCAGAATCTCAGATTTTCATTATGTCCCATGTTACCCTGTAAACCCGGAAGTTCTAAAACCTCACTTCCGGTTCTACGATTTTGATACATATACATATTATATCCATAAACTTAAAGTCTCCTATGTGCATATCATACTGTAGAAGTGTGCAGTACAAAATAACATCTTAATTAGGCATCATTCACATTACTACTTATACAAAAATCGTAGGCTATAGATGCAACACCAATCTAAGGGACCTGTTGGTTATCTCTGACCCCATTAGATGCTACACCAAAGATGACACACGGATGAGATCACAAGAGGATGCTACAGATGTTCTAACTATACCAACTGTAATGGACTCATCGCCACAAAGAAATTCAACCATCCTCATAACAACAGGAAATACAATAATAACAATTACAACACCTGTGCCACCACACACATGGTATACATGTTAATTTGCCCATGCGGGAAGCATTATATACAGTAGGTAAAACCCAGGGGACAATCCGGGAATGCATGGCTAACCATAGGATGGCAATGAGATAAACGATTAAAAGAGGAGAGTCAGAAAAGCCTGTGGCACATCACTGGATGGAAACTAAACACCGTAGCAACAGTCAGGGTGATTCTGATTTACCATATTCCCAAACCAGCACGTCATGGAGACAGAAATAAATTGCTCCTGAAGAGAGAAGCAGAGTGGATGTTTAGGTTGGACACTATTTATCCCAATGGACTTAACTCCATGCCTGACCTTGGCTGTCTGATCTAATAATCATCTGAATGCATTTATATTTATATTGATCGGTATGAAGAGTGGTCGCGGTTGGGGACATGGAAGGGGCTCCTTTCAGTCTTTGGACTGGATGTGTGTCCAAGTTCAATTGTTTATGGTTAAGGCATGTGCGCTGGTGGACCTTTCGGGTTTGGATGTTCACATGCTAACCACCTAGACCTACACTCTGTGTTATCCCATATACTAATATGCATTGATTATATGTAGACACCTTGCGATTAAAGTTACACTGAATGAAGATAAGAAATATGGGAATAGTAAATTAGACAGGCTGTATAGTATCTGACCAACATAGGGTCAAACAGGGACATTAGTGGATAACAACTACATATATATTGGAAGGAACCAGTTGTTAATGTATTATGTGTAAATTGGATATTAGGGTATTATCACTGAGCAGGTTTGTTTACGTGTGACGTTTTCACTATGTACACTATTTTTAATATGCAACACATTCCGGTAGCCATATAAATATAAAAACCCTTTATACATATCCATAGCATATACACACCTGGCACACACTTATTGGGCTGTCCATAAATAATTTGCGAAACCGGAAGTGATGTAAATCACATGGACCTCCGGTATTGTCACAATGTTTGTATAAGCAGTAATGTGAATGATTCCTAATTAAGATGTTATTTTGTAATGCACACTTCTACAGTATGATATGCACATAGGAGACTTTGGCCCCAAGTTATCAAGGTCTGGCGGACCTGATCCGACACTGCGGATCAGGTCCGCCAGACCTCGCTGAAAATGGCGAGCAATGCACTCGTCGTATTCAGCATTGCACCAGCAGCTCACAAGAGCTGCTGGTGCAACGCCGCCCCCTGCTGACTTGCGGCCAATGGGCCGCCAGCAGGGGGGTGTCAATCAACCCGATCTTACTCGATCGGGTTGATTTCCGGCGATGTCTGTCCGCCTGCTCAGAGCAGGCGGACAGGTTATGGAGCAGCGGTCTTTGTGACCGCTGCTTCATAACTGCTGTTTCTGGCGAGTCTGAAGACTCGCCAGAAACAGGGGCCATCAAGCTCCTTACGGAGCTTGATAAATATGCCCCTTTAAGTTTATGGATATAATATGTATATGTATCAAAATCGTAGAACCGGAAGTGAGGTTTTAGAACTTCCAGTTTACAGGGTAACATGAGACATAATGAAAATCTGAGATTCTGGATACCGGATATGATTTAGATTTTGGCGCTTTTTTGCAGAGGAAGGGGGAGGTAGAGTGTTTGTACACTACTTAAGCACAATGTTAACGTGTGTTTATTGTTCTGAAGAAGGGGAATCTTATCCCCGAAACGTCAAATAAATTGACTAATTAATTTGATGAAAAATCCTGGCTTATACCTACTTTTGTTTGGATGCTTTTATATATATATATATATATATATATATATATATATATATATATATATATATATATATATATATATATATATATTCAGAACATACATAATCAACAGCCCAGGGTGCAGCAGAACAACATTTAAACATTGAAAAAACAGAGCGCACTCCTATGGGAATCTTTCTAGCAGTATCTCACTTTATTAGTGAACGTTTTCGGACCACAAAAAGACTTTTTGTGGTTCGAAAGCGTTCACTAATAAAGTGAGATACTGCTAGAAAGATTCCCATAGGTGTGCGCTCTGTTTTTTCAATGTTTATATGTATATATATATATATATATATATATATATATATAACCCTTTGCAGCTAGAGTTGTGAAAATTGAAAGTGAACGTGTCTGTGTTTTCACTTCCTGTTATGAGCTATGTAACTACAGTTCCATCTCTACACAGCTCACTAATTTCCTATACTCCCTAGCCAGCTGTAGTACATATGCAGTCCTACAGACAGCTGCCAGACAGCACAAAATACTGCACAATAGCAAAAAGGAAACAGTTTTCTGTCTTACTTTAGTAGCAATAAGGCAACTTGTTATGGAAAGTTAGTTTAGATAGCTAAGCAAAATAAAGTACCACCTGCCTTCCTGCCGCCGGATAGACCTTCTCTATAGTATATAATTACTACCGTACGGGGCCACCTCGGCAGCAAACTAGCCTCTCCAGTGAGTGGGCTGTTGAAACCTACACTGCTTCTTGAGAAGTTAGTTTAGGCAGCTAAAGTACCTTGCACATCTACTACAGCTGTGTGTGTAAGGGACGATACAGTAATATCACACCGTTCATAACAGGGAATGGCAACACAGGCAAGTTCACTCTCAATTATTATTATTTATTATTATTTTTTATTTATAAAGCGCCAACAGATTCTGCAGCCCTGTTCATGTGTAAAAAGATAAAAGTACATTGGTGATACAATACAATACACCGGACAAAATTTAAGAAACAAATACAGGGGGAATTGAGGGCCCTATTCCAGTGGGAACTAACAATCTCAATTTTAACAATAACAAAATGTTTAATACACATATTTGGCAAAAAATACTATTTAAATTATTCATTTTTTAAATATTTTACTTTGTTTTATGACTACTATGCCATACGATGATGTAGGCATTCCAGCCTCTCTTAAGGGAATACAATTCATACAATTTCAGATAGATTTTACAGTAAAATACATAATGAAGGTACATTGCATTATTGATTTATTTTCCTTAATTTAAACATTTTGGGCAGATAACGAATTACGTGCTTACTGTTACTCGCAAGCGAAAAGGGTTTTATCGTGGGTATTTGCACAAGTCGTATGTAGCACTTGTATTTCAAGTTGAAAGTAAACACAATCACTGTGCTTTTGAAGGGCCGGAGAGATAACTCAACATGCTAAGGCAAGGTGGCTAAGCTCTGTAGTAACCCAAGGGTTGCAGATTTGATTCCCCAGCTAGGTCCACTCAGCCTTTCATCCTTTCGAGATCGATAAAATGAGCAGCGCCTTGAGACCCTTACGGGTGATTAGCTGTGCTTTACAAGTACTCAATACATACATACAAGTTAACCTCTTAAAGGGTCAGTAAACCTTAAAAATCATGTTATATAATTCTGCACATAGTGCAGAATTATATAACATTACATTAGCCAAACTTTTTAAATTATAATATTCCCTTTTTATTTTGTAAAAATATCGCTGTTTTACAGACCCGCTCTCTGTACTCTGCTGAGCGGGTCTGTTGTTTTTACTGAGCGCATCGGGCCAGCTGTATAGTCACAGCCCGGCCCGACCGCGCCATTAGACACAGTGCAGCTCGCTCCTGCTCTGTCTGACAGCTGGCCCGATGCGCTCAGTAAAAACAACAGACCCGCTCAGCAGAGTACAGAGAGCGGGTCTGTAAAACAGCGATATTTTTACAAAATAAAAAGGGAATATTATAATTTAAAAAGTTTGGCTAATGTAATGCACTATGTGCAGACTTATATAACATTATTTTTAAGGTTTACTGTCCCTTTAAGGACATATGACTGAATTTTTCCGTCATAAAACAATTGAGCAAACTGAACGCTGTGTCCTTAAAGGGTTAATACATTACAGTTATAATTATAATAACACTGTCTGATAAAAACACACACACATATATATAGCTAGAAATGTCCTACATTTAACATTGAGTTGACTAAAACTTTATGAGAAGTATTATGCTACTATTTGAATTGAATTTGAATTGGAGAAATCTGATATATTTATATATATATATATATATATATATATATATATATATATATATATATATATATATATATATATATATATATATATACACATACGTGTGTGTGTGGCCACAGTAAGAGATCCTATCTATACAGATATAGAAGGTATTAGGTTCTTTTTAAAGCAAAAGGGGTTAATTTATATCTCAATGCTCTTTTCTTTTTGCACACAGAATTGGGAACTGTGTTTTATTTAGATTTTCAGTGTAACAGCATATTTGCATAAATGCTGTATGGCTTTCATACCCAGACATATGGGAGAAGCTGAACATGCATTATTAAGAGGCTCTGCGTGGTGTTTAGGATTAAATGCCCTCCTTCTGCGTGCTGGAAGAATGTGGAGTTACGATTACAGTGAAAGAAGCCAGAGTGTAATGGAGAAAGTTGTACAATGAGTTGTAGTTGTCATGTTTGCTAATAAATGGCAGCATCCAAAAATTGAAGAACTTGCTTAGATTTTTTTTTAAATGTCAATGCTAACTTAAAACATTAAAAAAATAAGTTCTGCATTGTTTAAAATATAGATCTATCTAGTGTTAGTAAAATCACAAAACATTGATATTTAGCAATGCTAATTATTTAATATTTTCATTTTTAATTTATAAATGTTACTCCATTTATAAATTAAAACAACTGTTGTTATTACTAGAGCTTAGTTATTTCCTCTTTTCACAGTAAGCAAGAAAATACTTGTAACTGTAAATGTAAAAGATAATGGACATTTTGATAACAAAATAATGATGTCATATTTAAAAAAAAAACATATTCAGAACTTTTTGGAATGTAGTGCTTAAAGGACCATTAAACTTGACATTTCAACAACACATAAAATGTTTCATTATTGCAAGTGAAACATTATTGCAATATACATCATTATTTATTTTGCAGCCTTTTGTTGTAATATACATCTAAAAAATGTTTGTTTCACTTTCTCCCAGGGAGTCTTGGGTTAATTAACACTTTAAGGCGATTTATGTGAGCTTTTGTTTACTTTTCCCTCTCTCCCTAAGCTTCTATGTTGTCACATACTGTTAAAGGTGGATTATCAGTTTTGCATCAACAATCATAATAGGCAAATAATTTTTTTGCCATAGTATCTATGTTGCATTAGTACTAAACCACCTTAAAGGGACAGTATACATACATTTTCAAATAACTGCATGCAATAGACACTACTATAAAGAAAAATATGCACAGATACTGATATAAAAATCTAGTATAAAACCGTTTCAAAACTTACTTAGAAGGGGCGGAGCTTGGCTGTTCAGGGAGATGGCCACTTAATACACTAGCTCCTAGGCCCCACTTACCATCCCCACAAAATTAGCTGCATGGCCACTTAAAAAGACACTAAAAAGGTGCAATATACATTGAGGATAACCTGACATTTAAAAACAGGCAGGGGAGGGATCGCCGCAACCCACACGGACACAGAATAGCCGAACCGGAAGTAGAGGCTTAGCGCAGTCGGGCGCACAAACAACAGCTACCAGGTCTGACCCGGACTCGGTCAATCAGATACCGCATGCACAGCAGCTCACAAGTCAGGAGGAGACTCTCCAGTACACCCACCTCACCACCACTGATAGAAGCCTCCTTAGGAGCGGATCACAACAGAGGCAGTACTTACAGGACCACGTGACCGGGCTATACAGCGCCATTAGGTAAAAGGGAACAGGCTCAAACAAGACCATTCCAGGACACTCTGATGCTGCTATCGCCCATACAGTCAGAATATAATCCCTCACCAATAGCATAGCCAGCAAACAAAGGAGATAAAGAACACACAAATCCCTACTAGGGCACAATTTATTCCCAAGTTAACTGTCACCAGGGTATCAGCACATCCTCAGTACTCTTCACTCTCTCACTAAAACTGGCAGTAAATAGGCAGAAATAAAGCACCTATCACTCTCCAAGGAGAGAAAGAAAGGAGAATCTAAAGCCTACAGAAGTTTTTTATTTAAAACTTTACCTTAATTAATAAAAGGCACTAAAAGCTTTCTGCAGTTCTGACCTTCTAAAACCAACACAAAAGATCCCTGAAGAATAGTACACACAGCCTTCAAAGCTGATCATGCCTGGACGCAGAAATAACAAATCGGAGAACCACAGCAATTCTAAATTAATACAACAATACCTTAAACACCAAGAACCTACCAACATAACACATAAAATGGACTTAGCCATGACTACCCCTTCAACAGAACCTCAACAAACACCCCCCCCCCCACAACCATCAGCTCCACAACACTAACTAAAGAAGACTTGCAAAATTTGTGCACAAAGGATGATATCAAAGAAATTATGGGGAAGTTAAAAATTGGTATGGCGAACTCAAAAAGGACTTATCTAAGGTCACACATAGGGTCTCCGCACTGGAAGTTAATCACAACACGACTCATGATGATATACAGCACATCTCAAGATTGGTATATGACCAAGAAGAACTTATTAGAAAAAGTGGAGGATCTAGATAACAGAGGAAGGCGTAACAATCTACGCATTTGCGGCATCCCAGAAGCAATACAACCCAATGCAATAGAAGGCTGCCTCCAAGATTTATTCAGAACCATTAAACGGACAAACAGCTCCTTAGATATATGCATAGAGAGGGCACATAGGGCCTTAAGAGCAAAACCACCATTAAAGGCACCCCCAGTGATATCATTGTGAAGCTTCTCAACCACAAAGACAGAGAGGAAATACTCAGACATGCCAGACAAAAACAAAAGATAATGTATGTGGGTAATCATATCCAGATTTTTGCAGATCTGAGCCCGACAACCCCGAAAATCTACACTTTATTACTATAGCACTAAGGGAGCAGAAGATAACCTATAAATGGGGCTTTCCAATCAGCATCATCGCTTCCAAAGGAGACATCACCGCCACATTTAAATCTATGGAGGACTTAACAAGCTTCAGCAAAGCTCTTCAAATTGAGATCCCTCATCCTGAGGACAGACAATTCAACACAATGAAAAAGCACCTACCAGAAAAGTTTGTACACAACACCTCGCCATTGCGGCTACAGGTCGTATATGAAAGATTTTATTATCTCATATTCCTTAAGGTTTGGGAGGTTACCATAATTATTACCCTTACTGTTAAACTTATTGTTAAAAGTTTAGAATGTGCTATTTCTAAGTTTAAAATCTTAAAGTTTCAATACTATTATATAATTTGCAATCTGTCTCTTGAGTAAGAGACAAACATAACATTCTCTTAGAACCATTGAAAAGATTGATATCAATATTTCTGGACTTTCTGCACTTATTGTTGTTCTCAACTGTTATATGATTGCATAATTACACAGCTGTAACATATCATACACAGATACACATTTACAGTGCATGCTCTGACATTCTTAATATCCAATCTACACGCTGCCAACACAAAATGCCGTCACATACACACACAATCACTATTACCGCAATGAACGTGAAAGGACTAAATAGTCCTGAAAAAAGATACATGGTATTTAGGGATTTATACAAATCCTCTAGCGACATACTGCTTGTGCAAGAAACACATTTCAAAAAGGACATGAACCAAAATTACTGAGCCACAAATACAGAACAACTTAGCTCTAGAAAAGGGGGAGTGGGAATTTTACTCAAAAATTCTATACATTTCCAGGCAACGCATATAGAAAAAGATAAAAATGGCAGATACATGATCTTAGAAGGTCTCCTATACAACAGTACAAGAAGACAGAGGGGCGCCTCATGTGTGGTATAATCAGATGGTATGATACAGAACAAACAGAATGGAGCCAAATGAGTACTCACATACTATTGAAGCACACCTATGTGCTGGTAGAGACAAGCTGCAATTTCAGATAGGTGTGACAGCTCACCCTCCAGGCAAAACTGTGTAGCTGGTGAGAGATTAAAAAACAAACAAAGAAAGCACTACATGTGCAGACCATTAAAGGTATAACCGGCAATATCTCTTAGATGATACAGATGGGTACTCACATACTCCTGTAGCACACTTATGTGCTGGTAGAGGCAGGCTGTAACTTTATGACAGGTGTTGCAGCTATTGATATGCCTGATGAAACGGTTCTAACCGAGAAACGCGTTGCATTTGAGGGGTGCCACTGTATACCCTTTTATCCACTCATCATAAACAACTGCTGTGTTGTTTTTTTATCTTTGTTTTTAATAAATAGCTACATTTTATTTTAAATGTACTCTGAGTGGAGTTCTTTTCCTACCTTCTGCCTTTGCTGATTGCTCACTGGGACCTACACCCCTGCACAACCAAGAATCTACATCTAGGGTGAGCTGCTACACCTGTCATAAAGTTACAGCCTGCCTCTACCAGCACATAAGTGTGCTACAGGAATATGTGAGTACCCATCTGTATCATCTAAGAGATATTGCCGGTTATACCTTTAATGGTCTGCACATGTAGTGCTTTCTTTGTTTGTTTTTTAATCTCTCACCAGCTACACAGTTTTGCCTGGAGGGTGAGCTGTCACACCTATCTGAAATTGCAGCTTGTCTCTACCAGCACATAGGTGTGCTTCAATAGTATGTGAGTACTCATTTGGCTCCATTCTGTTTGTTCTGTATCATACCATCTGATTATACCACACATGAGGCGCCCCTCTGTCTTCTTGTACTTTTTCAGCTATACCCGGACCAGTCAGTGAGGAGGAGGCAGCCCACATATGAACATTCTATATCCCATTTTCTCCGGTCATCCGGTCATACATTTCAAAGAAAGACTTTGATCTCTGTATTATCCTTTATTCAAGGACTCAAAGGTTTTTTATTTCATATATATATTTTTCATTTTTATTTTTATTTTGTTTGGTCCTTGTGATATTTGAATTGTTCTGTATTATCTACGCATAGTGATTCATTTTTTGCACTGAGTTACCCCTGCACCTTTAGCGCCCCCTCTATTTTGTTGTTACTCCTATACAACAGACCTGTTACCCTCGCTAATATATATTTACAGAACAAAGACGGCAAAACCATCTCTTCAAAACCATAATCCAATCTTTACTAGAGCATGCTCAAGGAACACTGTTTCTTGGGGGGGATTTCAACCTACCCCTCGACCCAATACTAGACACATCCACAGGAAACACAAGCACCTCCAAATGAACAATAAAAACAGTCACCAACTATATGACTCAATTGAAACTACATGACATTTGGAGAACAAATAACCTGCACACTAAGGATTATACATTTTACTCACACCCACACAGTACATACACAAGAATTGATTACCTCCTCACTGACTAAATAGAGCTACCCATGGTCACGGACTCCAAAATACTACCGATCACATGGTCAGACCACGCACCAGTGTAATGTTATGTAGGCCTAATATCCCACATCGCCCCTTTATTTGGAGACCTGACGAATTCTTGTTAGGGAATACCCTAGTTAAACAGGCAGTAGACCAGTCCCTGAGAAATTACTTTAGAAAAAACAACACAGACATTTTAAAACCGACCACCATATGGAAAGCGCATAAATGCGTAATAAGGGGAGAACTCATCGCACATAAAGCAAGGGAAAAAAGCAAGCAGACAGTTCCTAAACTCGACAATGTTCCAAATCAGTTATCGGGAAAAAGAACACAATAAGAACCCACACTCAGCCTACACCTTAGAATCTTTAATAAGAGCCATACAGACCCTTAAAGAGCATCTCACAAAAGAATTCCAAAGAAAATCCACATTATTGAAACAAAAATATTTTGACATGAGAGATAAGGCAGGATCTTCCCTAGCTAAAGCACTGAAAAGAAGCCAACATAACACACATATACATTCTATAACAAATCAGCAAGGAGATACACACAAGGACAGCAAGAACATAGCAGATGTATTCAGACAATACTACGCAACACTATATAACATCCAAAATGCAGCCACATTCCAGGACATAGAGACATATCTATCTGACCTCAAATTGCCGACTTTAGATAAAGAGGAAGCAGACAACCTTGACTCCCACATAACTACAGAAGAGATACAAAAAGCGATTAAAGATATGCCAAACGGTAAAAGTCCCGGTCCAGACGGCCTAAGTATGAAATATTATAAAACATACATGCACCATCTTACACTACCCCTGGCAAACACATTCAATTCAATCCTGAACACAGGGGGTTTCCCAGAAAATATGCTAGAGGCCCACATCACAGTCCTGCCAAAGCCAGGGAAACAACCGAAATTACCTGAAAACTTCTGCCCTATATCATTGCTAAATTTGGATATATAAAGTTTCGCCAAAATATTAGCCACTAAAATAAACCGATGTTTACCCAAACTAATAAATAATGATCATATGGGATTTGTACCAGATAGGGAAGCCAGAGATAACACTCTGAATGTATTACAGATCATAGCCCACGTAAAGAATGAAAATATTCCGGCAGTCTTAATCTCCACAGATAAAGAAAAAGCATTCGACCAGTTCCATTAGCATTTTCTAAAAGCAGTACTGCAAAAAATGAAATTCAATGACAAATCAAATATTCTCATGTATTCAAATCCTACAGCCAAAGTAAAAGGAAGTAGTCTCCTTTCAAACAAATTCCACATAAAAAATGGCGCGAGACAAGGCTGCCCCCTATCGCCAGTCCTCTTCACCCTCTCCATAGAAACACTTGCACAAAAAATTAGGAACAACACACAGATAACAGGTATACAAATTGGGAAAATGGAACATAAACTCGCACTCTATGCAGATGACGTACTACTCACACTTACCAAAATAGAAACATCCCTACCAAAGACACTAGAAATATTTACAGACTTTGGACTAGCTTTCAACTTCCTTTTAAATGTCTCAAAATCTGAAATGTTAAATATTACTTACAAGGAGCAATTACTAAAGCAACTCACCCCAAATTGTCCACTAAAAAGACAAAAAGTAAAACTAAAGTACCTAGGAATTCATCTAGCCCCAGATATCCCGACTATATTCAAAGCCAATTATAAAGTACTGGAAGAAGACTTAATGACAGACCTATCTAGTTGGAAGAATAAGTCCATATCTTGGATAGGCAGAAAAAAAATAATAAAAATGAACATATTACCAAGGATCAATATATGTTACAAACTACACCCATACCCCTCCCATCACAATATCTCCAAAAGATTCAGTTGCTAATTGAACAATACATTTGGCAGTGCAGAAGACCTAGAACTGCCTAACAGACAATGTACCTACCCAGAGATAGAGGTGGACTGGGAGTACCAAATGTATATACATACAAAGCGACCATAACTCTACACAGACTACTAGACTGGTGCACTAACAACATTAATAAACAATGGGTCTAAATTGACATACATATAATGGGGCTATGCAACGCAGGTATAGCTGCATGGATACCTTCTAAACACAGATCCATAGAAGTACAACAATACCCCTTACTGACAGATTTTTTTGAGATTTGGGAAAAAATTACCAATACATCCACTAACATATCTAACATCCTTTCACCAATGACTGCAATCTGCAACAACCCAACATTGCCCTAGAACCACAGAGACACACAGACGTAATCCAACTGCCATATAAAGGACAGAATATTATCAATCTTTCTCAATGACAAAATACATAGGCCTCTAGCTGACATCCAGGAAAATCATCTAGATATCTCCTTAAACTGGTAATCTTATACGCAAATTTGTCCCTATATAGACACACATTCTAACTAACAGCATTTGTTTAGAGCACCAACACCATTTGAAAATCTTTGCCTATGAGACAATTCTCCCAGACATGCAGTTTCTATATTATACAAATAGTTACTGACTGGGGATACACAAAGACTACCCACATATACCAATTCATGGGACAAAGAACTAGGAACCAACATTACACCCAAGGATTGGAAGATGGCCTTCAAGATCATCAAAAAATCCTCAATTTCCACTAGGGTGTTGGAAACACATTATAAATATCTAATGAGATGGTACCTTACCCCTAACAGACTACGCAGGATATACAAAACAGCCAGCGACAGGTGTTGGAGGGGATGCAGAGAAATATGGTGGCATTGCAGTAAACTAGACACTTTCTGTACAAACATACTCAAATGCATGACAGACATAATAGGGAAGCAAGTCCCAAACGACCCGCAGATCCTCCTCTATCTGTCACTACCCAAACTTAACAACAGCACGGCCAAAGCATTACTGATACTGATAAATAGTGCGATATCCTTAATTCCAAAACATTGGAAATCTGATGTTGTTCCCACAGAATAGGAATGGGAGGACCAAGTAGAACATTTTATACACCTAGAGAGGGATCATTACCTCCAGTAAGGCACCTTAGACACTCACAAACTACAACTAACAATGTGGAAAGAACACATCACTAAGCAGGTCCCACCTCCATTAACTCACACTCAAAACTTATACCTACCCATCACCCACACCCACACAAAATACTATATCCATATCGCTTGTATTCCTTATTGAGAAAGGTTAAATGAGAATCTATATACTGTAAAAATATTCACTGTGAATGCTTAATCTGTAATGTATAAAACTTAACTTCTAATAAGTTCAACATGGACAAAAAGATCCGGACAACTCAAGAATCTTGACTGGATAATGGACAATACTAGTCAATATGTTTATTATACCCACATCGATGTAAAATCTTGATTGTGCACCTTTGATAATTGTGTAACATCTATGTTTATGTTATGTTAAAATATCAAATAAAAACTTTTAAAACTTTAAAAAAAAAAAACTTACTTAGAAGCTTCTAGTTTAGCTCTGTTTAAAAGGTTACTGGAACACCCACTGCAAGTGGGAAATATCAGACACTCCCCCTCCCCCTTCCTTTGCATAGGAAAAGACCCTTTACACAAACAGGAGCAAGCTGGAGTAGGTATACGTCGGTATTCTCCTAAAACAATGTTATTTAAAAATATGCAAAACTATACATTTTTTTTTTAAAGAAAAAACCTGCATGGGCTATATACAGTAAATAGATCATCTACAAAACATTTATGCAAAGAAAAATCTAGTGTATAACGTCCCTTTAACTGCATGTAATAGACACTACTATAAAGAATAATAATATTATTATTCTTTATTTATAAAGCGCCAACATATTTTGCAGCGCTGTCCATGGGTACAAAGACAAAAGTACAGTACAATACAATATAAAAAACATCAGACAAAGTTTAACAAACAAATACAGGGGGAATTGAGGGATACTGATATAAAAATCCAGTATAAAACAGTTTAAAAACTTACTTAGAAGCTCCCAGTTTAGCTCAGTTCAAAAGGCAGCTAGAACACCCACTTACAGTGGGAAATAACAGACACTCCCCCCTCCCCCTTCCTCTGCATATGAAAAGACTCTTTACACAAACAGGAGCAAGCTAGAGTAGGTATACATCAGTATTCTCCTAAAACTTTGGGTCTTGATTAGGAGTCTAAAAATCAGAGCAATGTTATTTAAAAATAAGCAAAACTATACATTTCTTTTTTTTAAAAAACCTGTATGGGCTATACAAATGGATCATTAAGGGAATACAAGAGTGCAGGCTATGGAGCATATGAGGCCGATTTACTAAATGTCGGTCGGACCTGATCCGACAGTGCGGATCAGGTCCAACAGACCTCGCTGAATGTGGAGAGTAGTACGCTCTCTGTATTCGGCATTGCACCAGCAGCTCATAAGAGCTGCTGGTGCAACGCCACCCCCTGCAGACTTGCGGCCAATCAGCCGCCAGCAGGGAGGTGTCAATCAACCCGATCGTACTCGATCGGGTTGAATTGTGGCGATTCCTGTCCGCCTCATCAGAGCAGGCGGACAGGGTTATGGAGCAGCGATCTTTAGACCGCTGCTTCATAACTGCTGTTTCTGGCGAGTCTGAAGACTCACCAGAAACACGGGCCCTCAAGCTCCGTACGGAGCTTGATAAATGGGCCTCAATGTATCAATGTGCGAGCAGACATGATACGAAGTAGTGTATCCGCTGCACATCTTGTGAACTGCTGGTGCAACGCCGCCCCCTGCAGATTCACAGCCAATGCCGCTAGCAGGGGGTGTCAATCAACCCGATCGTATTCAATCGGGTTGATTTCTGTCCGCCGCCTCAGAGCAGGCGGACAAGTTATGGAACAGCGGTCTTTAGACCGCTGCTTCATAACTTCTGTTTCGGCGAGGCCGAAACAAGGGGCCTCAAGCTCCAAATTAATAAATATGCCCCTATATCTGAATATTAGTTTGTGATTGGTTAGGAAGGGTTCTTTTGTTCTGGGGGACAGGGAAATCAGTGAAAAGAATAAACATAAAACAATATACCGTACTAATTTGACAAAATAAAGCTGCAGTTTTCAATGCAAAATGATTCTTATATATGAAGTTTTAGAAACATGTAGTTTACAATTCTTGAATCATAGGCATCAGTTTTAATATGTAATGTGAATGTGCATCCACAGTCGTTTTCTCACCGCTGGCTAATGGGGGCCGATTTATCAAGCTCCGTATGTTTCTGCGCGAGCCTTCACAAGAACTGCTGGTGCGATGATAAATGTTGACAGCGTATGCTGTCGGCATTTATCGATGTGCAGCGGACATGATACGCTACATCATATCATGTCCGCTCGCACTATGATAAATCTACCCCTTAGTCTTTGTTGTTGGTGTGATACCTTTGAGTTTCTCAGGTAGTAATATTATTTTGTGGTGGTTATTTGGGTAGTAGAATGGATAGCTATAGTCATTCAAATATATAATATAGATTACAATTTTATAATTAATAGTGCACAACTAACCACTGGTTTTGCCATAAGGCAAATGGACTCCCTGTCAACTTTTTTCAGAATCACAGTGCCAGCTTCATTGTCTTACTATTCAAGCCTTACAATAAATTAACGTATGAACCAAGCATGGAAGTTATCAGACAGATGAACACCTTGTTTACTATAATTGTTTTTTAATAACCAAATTCCCCAGCACCCCTTGTCTTACATGGAGGAGCCAATCTGGATTTTGTTTCTTTAGTAGACGAGGCTAGACGACTGATTTTATGTTAACAAAACATGCATTATTTTGCAGTTCCTTATCTTATATCATATGCTGAGACTAATTAGAGAAATATATGTAGAAGGATCAGGCTTGCAAAATCCGTTTTGTGTATTTCCAATTCTCAGAATTGGAAAACACACATTTTTTTTTTTTTTTTAAATAGGGTTAAATTACATGAAAAGGGGTCAAAATAAATAACATAATTATTTTGCAAAATTTTTTACTGCGCATAATAAGCATTTTATACTAAAATTAATGGTGTTTATATCACTTTAGGATCATCTTCATATTTGTACCTGAATGCTAAAGATGAAAAACCAGCCATCATCAAGAGTGTTGAGTTCACACTATGCTTTGCTGTTTTTAATGGTATTTTGCCATAATGTTGCTGGATTGTTTGCTTAGTCCCCCTACAATGGGATTTGGTTACTGCAGACATTGATGTAACATATCTGCCCTTTCTTTACATAGAAGGTTCATGTGTTGTTTTGTTTTTTCCTGCAGTATCACATCGATAAGATGAAGAATAAGTGAGCAACTGATACAGCAAGACAAGCCAGCAGGATACTTGGTTACATGGGAAGAGGTATTAGCAGAAGAAAAAGTGATACGCTTGCCGGTACCATTTTATAGATCACTAGTCAGGCCTTGCCTAGAATACTGTGGGTAATTATATAGACTTTGAGCTCTATTATCTGAAGGTCTCTGAGTTTGCGACATTCTCTAAGAAATCACCTCAGTAATATGAAACATCTGGTGGAATTTTATAAAGGCAGTTTTTAACTTGAAAACAATGTGTCTGAACAAAGGGTTGCATTTAACATACGTGAATGTGATACCACATTGCAATAAGGTTCACAAAAATCATAATTTAAATATTGTATGAAACAAGAAAATGAAATAAAAACACTTAGAGACAGATTACAAGAGGAGCGCAAACAGTTATGCACGAGTGATAAGGGGTTTATCTCGGGTGTTTGCGCACGTCGGAGTTTTCACTCGTATTAAAAGTTGAAAGTAAACACAATCACTTGAGCGCAATTGAAGATAACGCACGTCGTTTTAGAATGTACTCAGAGCGCTGGTTAACTGTTTTGTGAAACAAAAAACTGTCACAAAAAACATTAGGAATACATTACAATGTACAGTTACACTCATAATAGCACCATCTAATAAAAATTATTTAAAAATATTGCACAAAAAAGTTATAAGGTCTCAAAGATATGAAGTCTCTGGTGTAAGAAAAAAATGCAGACGAAGGGCTTTAACATAGAGATACATACATATACATCTCTAAAGATGCGCATATGTATATATATATATATATATATATATATATATATATATACATACAGTATATATATATATATATATATATATATATATATATATATATATATATATATATATATGTGTGTGTGTGTAAATGTATTTATGTACTGTATTTATATGTGTAGAAATGTATTTACAGACATATATACACATATAAATACATATATTTATTTATTTATTTATAAGTGCATTGGAGCCCTTTGCAGGTAAGTAGATAGAAACATGAAAAAAGCATATTTATGCAATATTCATATTTAATAAAAGTTTAAAATGTGTATTTACTGTACATATTTCACATTCCAATGTTCTGCACATAGCAGAATATGTTCTAAGTAGTTTTAAATAGATATTTCTATATCTATCTATCTATCTATCTATCTATCTATCTATATATAAATATATATATATATATATCTGTATATATCTATACCTATATATAATCATGTATATATAGGTATAGATATATATTGTACAAAAATACCATCAAATATATGTAGAAATATGTATTTATAAATAAATAGAAAATTTTTCTTGCATGTCAATAACATTGGAATGTGAAATATTCATATTTTCATGTCGGGTAAGCAATCTTGAGAACATCCAATCGTTTTTACGCGCGAGTTGGGTGTTATTTTTCTCTCTCACTTTTTTGCTCCATTGACCTCTGGGGGGGAATAGATTATCATGCATGCGATATTCGAAATTCACATTTTTCCACGCATCGGGCTAGCGAGCGAGCGATAGCTTATTACTTTGAACTCATAATACAAGGGCAACCCGACACGCGCACAAAGCTTACTTCTAGCGCAGTTAACACTCGAGTGGGAGCGTTAAATAGCGCTCCACTTGTAATCTAGCTCTTAGTAAAAAATGTTATTGTTAGATCACATTTAAATTCATAAGAAAACTTAACTGCACATGCAAAAGCACAGTGAAATTCGTGTTGATATGTTTTCCTAATTGCAAAATGAGTTTCACTTCTGTTTTTGTATACATTTTTGTTTCTTCCATCTTAGGGCCAGATTACAAGTGGAGCATTTTTTGTGCAATCTCCGCTAGAATTAAGATTTTTGCGCTAGTCGGGTTGCGCTCATATTACAAGTTGAAAGTAAACTGTTTTCGCTCTAATGGTGACCAGACTAGCGCAAAAATCTAAAGTTAGAATATTGTGTGCTCGTTCAAGTATTCCCCCATAATACCCCATTCTCACGCAAACACGATCGCAAATTCTCACTGCTAACATGACATGAAAATATAAATATTTTATATTCTAATGTTCTTTACATAACAGAATATGCTCTATTTATACAGTCCAGAACCAAGCATATAAGCAGAAGCATGAGACAGATATGTAAGTCAGGGTACAGTTCCAGGGTCCAGAAATCAGCCACTGACCCACACACCATTTGCCCTGTAGATAAACCCCAAAAGCTATGGCCCCAAATGTGTCCGTGAACAAATAAAGGTCTGAATCCAATACACCCGCCTTCTGAATCAGAGCCATACCAGTAAAATCCCTCAAAAAATACCACCAAATCCTCAAATTCTCATTGAGCTTTTTCCTCATCCAAATCCGGTGGAATGGGTCCTTCACCCCAGCGGCTAGCAGGTCTTCCTCCTTATCCTCAGGCCGCCAGCACTCCATCCAAACTGTATCGATCTGAATACCTAAAAAGCTCAAACATGTGGTGGGGCCCTCCGTCTTCTCCTCAGCCACCGGAATCCCAAATTCTTTGGCTACCTGCATAAAAGCTGCCATGAGTCTCTCACACTCTGAAGAACCATCCGGGCCAACAAACAAAATATCATCCAAATAATGAACCAATGAACCAAGCCCCGACTGCTGCTTCACCACCCACTCCACAAAAAACTGAACTTTTTGAAATAGAAGCCAGAGATAGCACAACCCATCGTCAGGCAAAGGTCTACGAAGCACGAATCATCAAAAAAGCAACCAAGAAGATGATGAAATTTTGGATGCACTCATGGTAGCAGGCAGAACGCCACCTCCACATTAACTTTTTCCATCACCCAGCTGCCCGTACCAACTCCACCGCTTTATCAAAAGATGTGTAACGCACCGCTGCTAACTCTGGGTCGATCCCTTCATTGACTGAAGTACCTTTTGGATAAGATAGGTGATGTATCATTATAAATTGGACCGGATACTTTTTTGGAACCACCCCCAATGGAGAGACTCTTAAATTAGCCAATGGAAGGTCCCTGAAAGGATCAACCATTCTACCCAATAAAACTTCTTTCAGCAACTTACTCCGCACAATTTCCAGGAACTCCCGGGAAGATTTTAAATTCCCATGAGCCCTAGACCCCCACCCTCTACAAACGGAATCCTAAACCCCGAACTGAAACCTGTTAAAAGCAGCTCAGCATCCAGTCGTCGAGACCTCCCTCTAGTGTACCATTCTAACCATGGAACCATCTTTACGACCCTCACCGGTGTCCAGGCCCTGTACACCCACGTCCCCTGCTTTAACCACCAGCCTACCCCGTTTAAAGCACTTGTAAAAAGCATGCCTTCCCCCGCAACCTGAACATTCGTGCTTATATTTACAGGACCCTCCAAATCGGCATTGTCCATCATTGAACTGGAAGTATAGTTATTTTCTGATTGCCACCGCCATGTTTGTCCCGGCCCCACCAGGGCCCGCTCCTCCTGCCCCTCGAAAGGACTGCCCGCCACATAGAGGAGTCATCATTTCTAACAAGATTCCCATATCGCGGTCATCCCACTTCATGTCCGGGCATACCGCTATCCGTTGGCAAAACTGCTCAACGTATCGCCACCACGCCATGCCCCCATATGTATGGTAGGCTGCTGAAATCTCATCAAAGTAGCCAAACAACAGGAATCCCTGCTCAGGGAACTTCTCGCTTGCTCAGGGAACAGTCACGCTTGCTAGAATACAAAAGGCAAGGGACCAATTGCCAAAAGTCTTCTTTCGCTCCTCTTCCTCCTTCTTGCCCTGTTCCTCTTTTGCATCCTCCTTGATTTCCACAAATTGGTCCAAAGGGCAGAAATGTTTTATAAAGGAAGTTTTTGTTATTGACTTAATTAGTTTTTTTTCTTTAAGATTTTGAAGGTTTTTCTGAAGGTTTTTCATCTTCACTTGTGAGGGACCAATCCAAATGTCACTGAATTTGCTCCTTAGGATAACAGATATTAATGTAACATGATTATGTAATCCATGTGCTTAAAGGGACACTGAACCCAATTTTTTTTCTTTTGTGATTTACACCTATTATCATTTTTTCTTCATTCTCTTGCTTTCTTTATTTGAAAAAGAAGGCATCTAAGCAATTTTTTTGGTTCAGACCATGGAAAGCACTTGTTTATTGGTGGGTGAATTTATCCACCAATCAGCAAAAACAACCCAGTTTGTTCACCAAAAAAGGGCCGGCATCTAAACTTACATTCTTGCATTTCAAATAAAGATACCAAGAGAATTAAGACAATTTGATAATAGGAGTCAATTAGAAAGTTGCTTACAATTGCATGCTCTATCTGAATCACAAAAGAAAAAAATTGGGTTCAGTGTCCCTTTAACCACTTGATACAGTATATCAGTAAAAAGCAACTAGAAAATATCACATGATCATCTCTATGTACTGAAAAGGATGATATTTTACCTCACAATTTCCCCAGTAGATTCCTCCTATTGTAGAGGGACTTTTAACATCCAATCAGGACAGTGTGCATCTGCCATGTTCAGAACAGTAATGTTATTTCTCTCCTCAGTGTAAGAAAGTGAGCTCATCACTGATTATGCTGATTGGCTGTTTTTTTTATTTTTTTTATTTCACCATGCAGATGGCATTAGCTGAAGGTTAAAGGGACATTAAACTGCTAGGTACAACTACAGCAGCATGGTTACTGCTCACCATGGGCAAAATTACATGTTTTGCGGTACAGCTATACTGCTGAAAAATTGTCGTTTGCACGCGGAATGGCAGATCTCCCGTATTACAAGTCGTGGAAGTACAGCTATACCGCAAGTGTTTTAGCCTGTACCACAGCTCTCCATTTTGTACTAAAGAAATGGCTTTTTAGTGTAAAATTTTCATTGCGCCTGTATTACAGGTTGTGCGGTTCGGCTATAATGCTAGCGTTATAGCTTATACCGACACGATCCATTCCGCGATTAGAGACCAGTAGTTATGGATTTCGCGAAACAAAAATGTTTCACAAAACTCATAACAACGTTACAAAGTATATTAACACCTATAAATGACACTATTAACCCCTAAACCGCCATCCCCCCGCATCACAAATACTTTATTACATTTATTAACCCCTAATCCGCCGCCCACCCACATAGCCAACACTAAAATAAAGTATTTACCTCTAAACTGCTGAACCCCCACATCCCCAACACTAAATAAACCTATTAACCCCTAAACTGCCGACCCCATAGATTGCAACTACTATAATAAACCTATTATCCCTAAACCGCCGGCCCCCCACATCGCAGCACACTAAATTAAACTATTAACCCTTAAACCTAACACCCCCTAACTTTAAATTAAAGTTACAATATTCTAACTACCTTAAAATAAATAAAAACTTACCTGTGAAATAAAAAAAAACTAAGCTTAAACTATAAATTAACCTTACATTACTATTTTAGAAAACGAAAATAAATAAAAAATAAAAAAAACTAAATTACAAAACTAAAAATCCTAACACTGCGAAAAAAATAAAAAAATCTAACGTTACAAAAAAAAACACACTAAAATTACAAAAAATAAAATATTCTATGATTACAAAAAATAATAAACGAAATTATCCAAAATAATATAAAAGTAAACCTAATCTAATACCCCTATAAAAACAAAAAAGCCTCCCTAAAATAAAAACACCCCCTAATCTAACAATAAACTACCAATAGCCCTTAAAAGGGCCTTTTGTAGGGCATTGCCCTAAGTTAAATCGCTCTTTTACATAATTACACCCAACCAACCCCCCCCCAAAAAAAAAACCTAAACCCAAAAAAACCTAAGCTACCATTGCATTTGTATGAGCATCCATCTTCATCCAGGCAGCAACAAGTCTTCATCCGGGCGGCAACATCTACATCCATTGCAGGGGTATCTTCTATCTTCACCCTGGTGATGCGGAGCTGTGGTGGCACGGAACTGAGCAGGACCGGCGGCATCGACATCCAGCGTGGAGCCTCCTCTTCATGTGATCTCCACCGCACACTGAAGAATGAATGCAAGGTACCCTTTTTATATTTGGGGTCCCTTGCATTCTTATTGGCTGAAATATTCAAATCATCTAATAGGATGAGAGCTGCTTAAATCATATTGGCTGTTCAAATCGGAGGAGGGGAGTTGGTTGGGTGGGGGGGTTTACTGTTAGGGGGTACTTTGTCATTTTTTAATGTAAAATAGCTGTTTAACTTTAGGGCAATGCCTTACAAAATGCCCCTTTAAGGGCTATTGGTAGTTTATTGTAAGATTAGGGGGTGTTTTTATTTTGGGGTGGCTTTTTTGCTTTTATAGGGGTATTAGATTAGGTTTAATTTTTATTATTTTGGATAATTTAGATTATTATTTTTTGTAATTTACAATCGATCAAAACATCGCCGCCACTAAATAAAGATATTAACCCCTAAAACGCACCCCTTCCACATCGCCAACACAAACTAAACCTATTAACCCCTAAACTGCACCCCCACATCCCCAACACTAACTAAACCTATTAATCCCTAAACTGTCGGCCCCCACATCGCAACAACTGAAACTAAACTATATTAACCCCTAAACCTAACACCCCCTAACTTTAACATAATTAAAAAATAGACCTAAATAACGGTTAGATTATGAGTTTTGCGTTATGAGCGGCTCAGTACTAACTTGCAAGTTATTTCCACCACTCACCTTTAATAACACTGCTATTACAGGTTTGCAAAAACCCGGCGTTAGCACGCAATATTTCAGCGTTGAGCTCCATTGAGCTCCATACTGCACCAAAATACCAGAGCTGCTTTGAGCTGGTTTTACGTGCTTGTGCACGAATTCCCCATAGACATCAATGGGCAGAGCCGGCTAAAAAAAAGCCTAACACCTGCAATAAAGGAGCGTAAAGCTCCGTAACGCAGCCCCATTGATTCCTATGTGGAAAGAAAAGTTATGTTTAAACCTAACACCCTAACATAAACCCCAAGTAAAAAGAACCCTAATCTGCTGCCCCCGACATCGCTGACACCTACATTACACTTATTAACCCCTAATCTGCTGTCCCCAACATCGCTGTCACCTACCTACACTTATTAACCCCTAATCTGCCGCCCCCAATGTCGCTGCCACCAACCTACACTTAATAACCCCTAATCTACCGCCCCCAATGTCATCACTACCTACCTACACTTATTAACCCCTAATCTGCCGCCCGCAATGTCGCCCCCACTATACTAAAGTTATTAACCCCTAAACCTAACCCTAAGTCTAACCCTAACACCCACTAACTTTAATATAATTAAAATAAATCTAAATAAAAATGACTTTCATTAACTAAATAATTCCTATTTAAAACTAAATACTTACCTGTAAAATAAACCCTAAGCTAGCTAAAATATAACTAATAGTTACATTGTAACTATATTAGGTTTTATTTTTATTTCACAGGCAAGTTTGTATTTATTTTAACTAGGTAGAATAGTTAGTAAATAGTTATTAACTATTTACTAGCTACCTAGTTAAAATAAATACAAATTTCCCTGTAAAATAAAACCCAACCTGTCTTACACTAACACCTAACTTTACACTAACATTAAATAAACTACATTAAATTAATACAATTAACTAAATTACAAAACACAAACACTAAATTACAAAAAAAAAAACCACTAAATTACACAAAATAAAAAAAGAAATTATCAAATATTTAAAATAATTACACCTAATCTAATAGTGTTAGTTTTTTTTTAAGGGTTTATTGGGTGGGTTTTATTTTTAGCTTTGGGTTTGGGCTGAAAAAGAGCTAAATGCCCATTTAAGGGCAATGCCCATCCAAATGCCCTTTGCAGGGCATTGGGGAGCTTAAGTTTATTTAGATTGGGTTTTATTTGGGGGGTTTGGTTGTGTGGGTGGTGGGTTTTACTGTTGGGGGGTTGTTTGTATTTTTTTTACAGGTAAAAGAACTGATTCCTTTGGGGCAATGCCCCGCAAAAGGCCCTTTTAAGGGCTATTGGCAGTTTAGTTTAGGCTAGGGTTTTTTTTATTTTGGGGGGGCTTTTTTATTTTGATAGGGCTATTAGAATAGGTGTAATTAGTTTAAATATTTGATAATTTCTTTTTTATTTTGTGTAATTTAGTGTTTGTTTTTTTTGTAATTTAGTGGGGGGGTTTGTAATTTATTTAATTGTAGTATAAGGTTAGATGTCAGTGTAAGACAGGTTAGGTTTTATTTTACAGGTAAATTTGTATTTATTTTAACCAGGTAGCTAGTAAATAGTTAATAACTATTTACTAACTATTCTACCTAGGTAAAATAAATACAAACTTGCCTGTGAAATAAAAATAAAACCTAAGATAGCTACAATGCAACTATTAGTTATATTGTAGCTAGCTTAGGGTTTATTTTATAGGTAAGTATTTAGTTTTAAATAGGAATTATTTAGTTAATGATATTAATTTTCATTTAGATTTATTTTAATTACATTAAAGTTAGTGGGTGTTAGGGTTAGACTTAGGGTGAGGTTTAGGGGTTAATAACGTTAGTATAGTGGCCGCGATTTTGGGGGCAGCAGATTAGGGATTAATAACAGTAATGTAGGTTGCGGCGATGTTAGGGACAGCAGATTAGGGGTTAATAATATTTAACTAGTGTTTGCGATGCAGGAGTGTGGCGGTTTAGGAGTTAATACGTTTATTATAGTGGTGGCGATGTCGGGAGCGGCAGTTTAGCAGTTAATAATTTTATTTTAGTGTTTGCAATGCGGGAGAGCCTCGGTTTAGGGGTTAATAGGTAGTTTATGGGTGTTAGTGTACTTTGTAACACTTTAGTTATGAGTTTTATGTTACAGCTTTGTAGCGTAAAACCCATAACTACTGACTTTCAGTTTACGGTACGAATCTTGACGGTATAGGCTGTACCGCTCACTTTTTGGCTGGACAGGCAAACTCGTAATACCGGCGCTATAGAAGTCCCATTGAAAAAGGACTTTTTGAAAGCTGCGGTAGTTACGTTGCGTTACGGCCAAAAAAGTTTGCGGTACAGATATACCTGCAAAACTCATAATACCAGCGGTAGTGAAAAAACAGTGTTATGACTAGGCTTTTTCACTCATAACGCAAAACTCGTAATCTAGCTGTAAAAGTAACAATTATTAACTAAGGCCTAGATTTAGAGTTCGGCGGTAGCCGTCAAAACCAGCGTTAGAGGCTCCTAACGCTGGTTTTGGCCGCCCGCTGGTATTTGGAGTCAGTGATTAAAGGGTCTAACGCTCACTTTTCAGCCGCGACTTTTCCATACCGCAGATCCCCCTACGCCATTTGCGTAGCCTATCTTTTCAATGGGATCTTTCTAACGCTGGTATTTAGAGTCGTTTCTGCAGTGAGCGTTAGAGCTCTAACGACAAGATTCCAGCCGCCTGAAAATAGCAGGAGTTAAGAGCTTTCTGGCTAACGCCGGTTTATAAAGCTCTTAACTACTGTACCCTAAAGTACACTAACACCCATAAACTACCTATGTACCCCTAAACCGAGGTCCCCCCACATCGCCGCCACTCGATTAAATTTTTTAACCCCTAATCTGCCGACCGCCACCTACGTTATACTTATGTACCCCTAATCTGCTGCCCCTAACCCCGCCGACCCCTATATTATATTTATTAACCCCTAACTTGCCCCCCACAACGTCGCCGCAAGCTACTTAAAATAATTAACCCCTAATCTTCCGACCGCAAATCGCCGCCACCTACGTTATCCCTATGTACCCCTAATCTGCTGCCCCTAACATCGCCGACCCCTATGTTATATTTATTAACCCCTAATCTGCCCCCCACAACGTCGCCGACACCTACCTACACTTATTAACCCCTAATCTGCCGAGCGGACCTGAGCGCTACTATAATAAATGTATTAACCCCTAATCCGCCTCACTAACCCTATCATAAATAGTATTAACCCCTAATCTGCCCTCCCTAACATCGCCGACACCTAACTTCAATTATTAACCCCTAATCTGCCGACCGGAGCTCACCGCTATTCTAATAAATGTATTAACCCCTAAAGCTAAGTCTAACCCTAACACTAACACCCCCCTAACTTAAATATAATTTACATCTAACGAAATAAATTAACTCTTATTAAATAAATGATTCCTATTTAAAGCTAAATACTTACCTGTAAAATAAATCCTAATATAGCTACAATATAAATTATAATTACATTGTAGCTATTTTAGGATTAATATTTATTTTACAGGCAACTTTGTAATTATTTTAACCAGGTACAATAGCTATTAAATAGTTAAGAACTATTTAATAGTTACCTAGTTAAAATAATTACAAATTTACCTGTAAAATAAATCCTAACCTAAGATATAATTAAACCTAACACTACCCTATCAATAAATTAATTAAATAAACTACCTACAATTATCTACAATTAACCTAACACTACACTATCAATAAATTAAATAAACACAATACCTACAAATAAATACAATTAAATAAACTAGCTAAAGTACAAAAAATAAAAAAGAACTAAGTTACAGAAAATAAAACAATATTTACAAACATAAGAAAAATATTACAACAATTTTAAACTAATTACACCTACTCTAAGCCCCCTAATAAAATAACAAAGACCCCCAAAATAAAAAATTCCCTACCCTATTCTAAAATACAAAAATTACAAGCTCTTTTACCTTACCAGCCCTGAACAGGGCCCTTTGCGGGGCATGCCCCAAGAATTTCAGCTCTTTTGCCTGTAAAAAAAAACATACAATACCCCCCCCCCCAACATTACAACCCACCACCCACATACCCCTAATCTAACCCAAACCCCCTTAAATAAACCTAACACTAATCCCCTGAAGATCTTCCTACCTTGTCTTCACCATCCAGGTATCACCGATCCGTCCTGGCTCCAAGATCTTCATCCAACCCAAGCGGGGGTTGGCGATCCATAATCCGGTGCTCCAAAGTCTTCCTCCTATCCGGCAAGAAGAGGACATCCGGACCGGCAAACATCTTCTCCAAGCGGCATCTTCTATGTTCTTCCATCCGATGACGACCGGCTCCATCTTGAAGACCTCCAGCGCGGATCCATCCTCTTCTTCCGACGACTAGACGACGAATGACGGTTCCTTTAAGGGACGTCATCCATGATGGCGTCCCTCGAATTCCGATTGGCTGATAGGATTCTATCAGCCAATCGGAATTAAGGTAGGAATTTTCTGATTGGCTGATGGAATCAGCCAATCAGAATCAAGTTCAATCCGATTGGCTGATCCAATCAGCCAATCAGATTGAGCTCGCATTCTATTGGCTGTTCCGATCAGCCAATAGAATGCGAGCTCAATCTGATTGGCTGATTGGATCAGCCAATCGGATTGAACTTGATTCTGATTGGCTGATTCCATCAGCCAATCAGAAAATTCCTACCTTAATTCCGATTGGCTGATAGAATCCTATCAGCCAATCGGAATTCGAGGGACGCCATCTTGGATGACGTCCCTTAAAGGAACCGTCATTCGTCGTCTAGTCGTCGGAAGAAGAGGATGGATCCGCGCTGGAGGTCTTCAAGATGGAGCCGGTCGTCATCGGATGGAAGAACATAGAAGATGCCGCTTGGAGAAGATGTTTGCCGGTCCGGATGTCCTCTTCTTGCCGGATAGGAGGAAGACTTTGGAGCACCGGATTATGGATCGCCAACCCCCGCTTGGGTTGGATGAAGATCTTGGAGCCAGGACGGATCGGTGATACCTGGATGGTGAAGACAAGGTAGGAAGATCTTCAGGGGATTAGTGTTAGGTTTATTTAAGGGGGTTTGGGTTAGATTAGGGGTATGTGGGTGGTGGGTTGTAATGTTGGGGGGGGGGTATTGTATGTTTTTTTTTACAGGCAAAAGAGCTGAAATTCTTGGGGCATGCCCCGCAAAGGGCCCTGTTCAGGGCTGGTAAGGTAAAAGAGCTTGTAATTTTTGTATTTTAGAATAGGGTAGGGAATTTTTTATTTTGGGGGTCTTTGTTATTTTATTAGGGGGCTTAGAGTAGGTGTAATTAGTTTAAAATTGTTGTAATATTTTTCTTATGTTTGTAAATATTGTTTTATTTTCTGTAACTTAGTTCTTTTTTATTTTTTGTACTTTAGCTAGTTTATTTAATTGTATTTATTTGTAGGTATTGTGTTTATTTAATTTATTGATAGTGTAGTGTTAGGTTAATTGTAGATAATTGTAGGTAGTTTATTTAATTAATTTATTGATAGGGTAGTGTTAGGTTTAATTATATCTTAGGTTAGGATTTATTTTACAGGTAAATTTGTAATTATTTTAACTAGGTAACTATTAAATAGTTCTTAACTATTTAATAGCTATTGTACCTGGTTAAAATAATTACAAAGTTGCCTGTAAAATAAATATTAATCCTAAAATAGCTACAATGTAATTATAATTTATATTGTAGCTATATTAGGATTTATTTTACAGGTAAGTATTTAGCTTTAAATAGGAATCATTTATTTAATAAGAGTTAATTTATTTCGTTAGATGTAAATTATATTTAAGTTAGGGGGGTGTTAGTGTTAGGGTTAGACTTAGCTTTAGGGGTTAATACATTTATTAGAATAGCGGTGAGCTCCGGTCGGCAGATTAGGGGTTAATAATTGAAGTTAGGTGTCGGCGATGTTAGGGAGGGCAGATTAGGGGTTAATACTATTTATGATAGGGTTAGTGAGGCGGATTAGGGGTTAATACATTTATTATAGTAGCGCTCAGGTCCGCTCGGCAGATTAGGGGTTAATAAGTGTAGGTAGGTGTCGGCGACGTTGTGGGGGGCAGATTAGGGGTTAATAAATATAATATAGGGGTCGGCGATGTTAGGGCAGCAGATTAGGGGTACATAGGGATAACGTAGGTTGCGGCGGTTTACGGAGCGGCAGATTAGGGGTTAAAAGTGTAATGCAGGGGTCAGCGATAGCGGGGTCGGCAGATTAGGGGTTAATAAGTGTAAGGTTAGGGGTGTTTAGACTCGGGGTACATGTTAGAGTGTTAGGTGCAGACGTAGGAAGTGTTTCCCCATAGGAAACAATGGGGCTGCGTTAGGAGCTGAACGCTGCTTTTTTGCAGGTGTTAGGTTTTTTTTCAGCTCAAACAGCCCCATTGTTTCCTATGGGAGAATCGTGCACGAGCACGTTTTTGAGGCCGGCCGCGTCCGTAAGCAACTCTGGTATCGAGAGTTGCATTTGCGGTAAAAATGCTCTACGCTCCTTTTTTGGAGCCTAACGCAGCATTTGTTTGAACTCTCGATACCAGAGTTAAATTTATGGTGCGGCCAGAAAAAAACCCGCGGAGCGTTAACAGCCCTTTTACCGCCGAACTCTAAATCTAGGCCTAAATAAATAGTATACCTATTTAAACCTAAATACAAAGTAACTTACCTGTGAAATAAAACCTAAGCTAGCTACAATATAACTAATAGTTATATTGTAGCTAGCTTAGGTTTTATTTTTATTTGACAGGTAAGTTTGTATTTATTTTAACTAGGTAGACTAGTTAGTAAATAGTTATTAATTATTTACTAACTAACTAGTTAAAATAAATACAAACTTACCTGTGAAATAAAAGTAAAATCTAAGCTACCTTACACTAAAATCTAACATCACAAAATAAAAAAAGTACCATTACAAAAATTAAAAAAAAAACACTAAAATTACAAAAACATAAAAAAATACTACCATTACAAAAAATAACAAACGAAATTATCCAAAACAATAAAAAATATTTCTATTCTAATAACCCGTTTTTTTTTTTTAAAAAAAAACACCCCAAAATAAAAAACCCTAATCTGTAATAAACTACCAAGGGCACTTAAAAGGGCCTTTTGTAGGGCATTGCCCTAAAGAAATCAGCTTTTTTCCTACAAAAGAAAAACAAACACCCCCTAACATTATACAAACCCCCACCCCCCAAACCCACAAAATAAAAATAAAGTAAAACCTTATCTACCCATTGCCCTGAAAAGTGCATTTGTATGGGCATTGCCCTTAAAAGGGCATTCAGCTCTTTTGCTGCCCATTAAAAATAAAAAATGGTTATTCTAAAAAAAAAAAATCACCCCAAAACGAAAACAAAAAACATTACACAAATTAACAAACGAATTATCCAAAATAATAACAATTATTCCTTTTCTAATACCCATTTAAAAAAATAATAAAAAAAAAATAAAAAAACCTAATCTATAATAAACTACCAATAACCCTTAAAAGGGCCTTTTGTAGGGCATTGCCCTAAAGAAATCAGCTCTTCTTCTAAACAAAAATACAAAGACCCACTAACATTACAAACCCCCACCTCCCCAAACCCACTAAATAAAAAAAAAATTATCTAAACAAAACCTAATCTATCCATTGCCCTGAAAAGGGCATTTGTATGTGCATTGCCCTTAAAAGGGCATTCAGCTCTTTTACTCCCCTTAAAAGGGCAGTCAGCTCTTTTAAGAGTGCCCATTACCCTAATCCAAAAAAAACAACCCACTCCAAAAAACCTTAAAAAACCTAACACTAACCCCTCTTTAGGTACTCACAGTTGCTGAAGTCCTGCTTGAACGACCTTCATCCCAGTGGCTCCATCTTCATCCAGGCAGCTCCATCTTTATCCTGGCGGCTCCATCATCATCCAGGCGGCTCCATCTTCATCCATCACGGGACCGGCATCTTCTTCATCCCTGCGGAGATCCAGGCGGCGATGCACTGAGGCGGAGGTCCAGACGGAGGTCCGATCCGACGTGGAGGTCCTCTTCATGCGATCATCCGCCGCACACTGAGGATTGAAATGCAAGGTACCCCTTTTAAACTGGGGGTACCATTGCATTCCTATTGGCTAAAAATTTTGAATCAGCCAATAGGAATTAGAGCTGCTTAAATCCTACTGGCTGTTCAAATCAGAATTTAAGCAGCTCTCATTCCTATTGGCTGATTCAAACAGCCAATAGGAATGAGAGCTGCTTAAATCCTATTGGCTGATTTGAACAGCCAATAGGATTTAAGCAGCTCTCATTCCTATTGGCTAATTAAATTTTTCAGCCAATAGGAATGCAATGGTACCCCCAGTATAAAAGGGGTACCTTGCATTTAAATCCTCATTGTGCAGCTGACAATCGCATGAAGAGGACCTCCATGTTGGATCGATGGACCTCTGCCTGGACCTCCGCCTCCGCAGGGATGAAGAAGATGCCAGTCCCTTGATGGATGAAGATGGATCCACCTGAATGAAGATGGAGCCGCCGGGATGAAGATCGTTCAAGCGGGACTTCAGCAACTGTAAGTACCTAAAGAGGTTTTAGTGTTAGGTTTTTTAAGGTTTTTTGGGGTGTTGTTTTTTTAGATTAGGGTAATGGGCACTCTTAAAAGAGCTCAATGCCCTTTCAAGGGCATTAAAATAGTTGAATGTCCTTTTAAAGGCAATGCCCATACATATTAGAATAGGAATAATTGTTATTATTTTGGATAATTCGTTTGTTATTTTGTGTAATGTTTTTTTTTGTTTTGGGGTGAGTTTTTGTTTTTTAGAATAGCCATTTTTTATTTTTAATGGGTAGCAAAAGACCTGAAAGCCCTTTTAAGGGCAATGCCCATACAAATTCCCCTTTCAGGGCAGTGAGTAGATTAGGCTTTACTTTATTTTTATTTTGGGGGTTTGGGGGGTGGGGGTTTGTATACTGTTAGGGGGTGTTTATTTTTCTTTTGTAGGAAAAGAGCTGATTTCTTTAGGGCAATGCCCTACAAAAGGCCCTTTTAAGGGCCCTTGGTAGTTTATTATAAATTAGTTTTTTTTTTATTTTGGGGTGTTTTTTTTTTTCAATGGGGTATTAGAATCGGAATAATTTTTATTGTTTTGGATAATTTCATTTGTTATTTTTTGTAATGGTAGTTTTTTTTTATTTTTTGTAATTTTAGTGTTTTTTATTTTTTGTAATGGTAGGTTTTTTATTTTGTAATGTTAGGTTTTAGTGTAAAGCAGCTTAGGTTTTACTTTTATTTCACAGGTAAGTTTGTATTTATTTTAACTAGGTAGTTAGTAAATAGTTAATAACTATTTACTAACTTATCTACCTAGTTAAAACAAATACAAACTTACCTGTCAAATAAAAATAAAACCTAAGCTAGCTACAATATAACTATTAGTTATAATGTAGCTAGCTTAGGTTGTATTTCACAGGTAAGTATGTAATTTAGTTTAAAATAGGTATACTATTTATTTAGTTAATAATTTTAACTTTAATTTAGGTGTATTTAAATTATGTTAAAGTTAGGAGTTGTTAGGGTTAGGGTTAGGTTTAGGGGTTAATATAGTTTAATTTAAGTTGTTGTGAAGTGGGGGCCAGAGGTTTAGGGGTTAATTAATAGGTTTAGTTAGTGTTGGCAATGTGGGGGGGGGGGGGGGTTGCTGTTTAGGGGTTATTAGGTTTAGTTAGTGTCGGCGATGTCGGGGAACTGAGGTTTAGTGGTTACTAGGTTGAGTTAGTGTTGTCGATTTTTGGGAATGGTGGTTTAGGGGTTAATACTTTATTTAGTGATTTATTTAGGGTTTTGTGAATGGCGGTTTAGGGGTTAATAGGTTTAGGTAGTTTTGGCGATCTGGGGAGGTGCGGTTTAGGGGTTAATAAGTTTAGTTTGTGTCTGTGATGTCGAGGAACTGCGGTTTAGGGGTTAATAAATTTATTTTGTGATTTAGTTAGTGTCGGCAATGTGGGGGGGCAGTGGTTTAGGGGATAATAGGTTTAGGTAGTGTTAGTGATGTGGGGGGACGGCGATTTAGGGGTTAATAGCTTTATTTAGTGGCGGCGTGGGTGGCAGTGGTGACAGTTTAAAATATTTTTTTCGGAAATCCCTGGAACATTAGTTAGAAATAACGATTTGGTCCGTAATAACGATTCGGTCCGACATTAATAATAATTCGGTTATGGTTTCGAATGAATCCGAATGTGAAAAATTCGTAACGACACGAATAAATCCCGAAACCGTATTACCGACACATACCGAATTATTACGAATGTCTCTAAGAGAATTTTTTTTTACGACCCGAATCGAAACAAAACTAACCAAATTTTTCGATTGCGCACAAGTCTAGTTAATAGGTTTATTTAGTGCACCTCAAGTCAGGCCTTGGCTTTTGTGCGGTATAGAGCTTATCGCACCATATCGCACACCAAAAAAAGGATTTTCTGTAACTTGTAATGGCAGCAATATGGAGAGTGTGATACTGCTAAATTGTTTGCATTATTTACACACCGTGTTTAGCGCACAACTTGTAATCTTGGTGCATGATAGTGCTTTTCCTCTTCATGTGATATTTTCTAGTCAGCTTTTTACCGTTAGGCTGTTTCACTTTCAGGGATTTTGTATAGGGTAACATGACCCTTTAAAGGAAAATGGAAGTGAACATAAAAGCTTCATTAGTCAGACTGAGTGAAGGAACATTACAATGTACTTACATGAATTAACATATTTCTTTTGGTATAATAGCATGCTATATCTATGCCATGAAAATATTATTCTGAGGTTCATGTCCCTTTAATAGTGTTCAAATTGACACTTATTTGCACACAAATTTCGTGACTAGCACTTTTTTTGAGTTATATGAGTGTAAATTATTTTGGTTTAATAAGAGATGTTCTATTTACTCCCAAACCTTTATAATGCTGGCTTTTCCTCTATGCTGTTTAATTTTTTTTAAATTCTCCAAATGTGATTACATATATTAAGAAAATCACAAGCACCAAATATGTCCATCTCTAGTTGCAAGATCTGTGCCTCAGCATTTAACAAGTTAATCCAGCTTCCACGTGTACAGACTGTAGGCTTTAGGATGAAGTGACAGAAGAGGTTTGGGAGAGGGAGCGTGATACGGTTCTCAGGCCTCAGGGAGTGTAAACTATCGTTCAAATATGAGTCTCAGTCCTCAAGCTAGAAGCTGTGGCCGGATATAACCTCTGCACAGCTGAGATATACAACAAATAGCTGCGAGTGGGGTGTAGAAATCTGTGAAGATGCAATATACCTTCTTAAGCATGGTGTATGGGTAATCCTGCATATTAAGTGTGAGTCTGGTGGCAGTGGGTGATATTAAACAAACAGCACTATTATAATAATATCCAATTCCTGTTTTTTTCAGTGGTTTTGAATTGTGCTAACTTTATCAATAAGTTCTATTTAGACAATAATCAGCAGTACTATTTTAATCCATCTTTTCTAGCAGCTTTTCACATCTGTTTTGAACTTTTCTATTTTAACATCTTTGACCTCTTGAAACCATTTGGCTTGTTTTAAATGGCGCATCTAAGATTTTTATTTTGAAAGTCATTAAAATCAAAATGAAACTTTCATGGTTCGAATTGAGCAATTGAGACTTTTCAATTTACCTGTTAAATTTACTTTTTGTGATGAGAGCAGCATGTGATGTCACTAGTTTGTGGGCGGGGCTTAGGTCCGGTGTCTGTGTCGCAGTTAGTTTAGTACAATCAACCTGACTAGATGTGTATTGCTATGCTCTGCAATAAAATAGAGTTGTACCATCATTGCTGTGTCCTGCATATGTCCTGCATCTCATGACATGGTGTCAGAAGTTCTGGACTGCACTTCTGTTCCTGATCGATTGCAATGTCAAAGTTTACCCCACCTGAGCCTTTTGACTTCTCTCAGCCTGCAGCTTGGCCCACATGGCGTCAGCGGTTTCAGCGCTTCAGGATTGTATCCAAACTGAACAAGGAGAGTGGTGAAGTACAAGTTAATTCTCTTTTATACTCTATGGGGAAAGATGTGGAGCCAGTGTTCAATAATTTTACTTTCCAAGAAGGGGAAGAATTTAACTTTGATATAGTTATGGATAAACTCAGTGCCCACTTTGTGCCCAAAAGAAATGTGATTCATGAGAGAGCTTGTTTTCACAAATGTAATCAGCGTGTGGGAGAATCTGTGGAGTCATTTGTGCGCAGCCTGTACGAATTAGCTGAATTCTGTGAGTTTGGTGTTACTAAAGAAGAGCAAATCAGAGGCAGAATAGTTATTGGGATTGCAGATGCTGAAGTCTCACTGAAGCTGCAGTTAGAGCCTGATTTAACATTAGATGGGGCTATTAGGATGGCCCGCCAGAGTGAACTGGTGAAAAAGCAAAGTGCTGATCTGAGGTCTGAGAGTATTGTGGATGAAGTGCAACAGTCTAGGAAAAATGCTAGTGAAAGGCACAGTGTGAGCGGTAGATCTAAAGTACTGGAAAGGTCTAGAAATGGATGGGCGCAACATGCCCGATGCACGCGGTGCTACCGTGCCCATGATCAGAGTGTTATATGCCCGGCCAGGGATAAAAGATGCAGAAAATGTAACAGAATGGGCCATTTTGAAGTGGTGTGTAGAACTGAATACATTAAGGAGATGCAGGTGGACGGTGACCAGGAGGGTCAGGAAGTGTCTTTTGTGGGGTCCGTTGTGGAACGGCCAAGCTCAGAGGAAAATTGGAAAGTTACTTTTACTGTAATGGGAGACAAAGTTGATTTTAAGATTGACACAGGAGCAGATATCACTGTAATGTCTTTTGCTGAATTTATGAAACTGCCTCGACAGCCCCAGCTGGCGAAGGTTACTACAAATGTCCATAGTCCTGGTGGCCGCATTGATTGTGCGGGGAAATTTCTTGCCAGCTGTGAGTACAAGCAAAGAAAGTTCACCATGTGGGTGCATGTGATTCGAGGTCAGTCTGTTAACAATTTATTGAGCAGAAAAGCAGCCTGTGACTTGGGCCTCGTGGCCAGAGTGAATGAGATTTCCGAAGATATGTTTGGCGAGTTGGGCCTACTGAATTGCAAACCAGTCCGTATAGCACTTAAAAGTGACGCAGTCCCATACAGTATTTCTACTCCTCGTAGAATTCCGTTCCCGCTCATGCCTCAAGTGGAGAAAGAGCTTATGCGCATGAAGTCTATGGGGGTTATTGAAGAGGTTGTTGAAGCGACTGATTGGTGTGCCCCCATTGTTCCAGTTGCAAAGAAAAACGGAAAGGTGCACATCTGTGTGGACCTGAAAAGGTTGAATGAGGCAGTGAAGAGAGAGAGATTTGTGCTGCCAACATTAGAAGATATAGCTCCGAAGTTGGCTGGGGGCGAAGTTCTTTTCCACATTAGACGCTTCTAGCGGCTTTTGGCAGATCCCCCTGGATCCAAAGTGCCGCAAACTGACTACCTTTATCACACCGGTAGGTCGGTTCTGCTTCTGCAGACTCCCCTTTGGGATATCCTCCGCTCCTGAAATCTTTCAAAGGGAAATGAGTTCTCTCCTGAGTGACCACGTGGGCACAGCGGTTGTCATGGACGACATTCTAGTGTATGGGTCTACAGTGGAGGAGCATGATCAGCGTTTGAGTTGTGTGCTACAGGCGATCAAAGAGTCTGGGCTGAAGCTGAATAAAGAAAAATGTCATTTTAGGAAAACTGAATTATGCTACTTTGGGCATATCATCAACAGGGATGGCATCAAGCCAGACCCTGAGAAAATTTGTGCTATTGAACAGATGAAAAGCCCTTCTGATGTACATGAGCTGAGACAGATATTGGGCCTTGTAAATTACGTGGGCAAGTTTCTTCCAGATTTATCAACAGTTTTACACCCTATCACAGAGTTGCTTAAGAAAGACGTTGCCTGGGTCTGGGGACCTTCACAAGAAAAAGCTTTCCTGCATGCAAAGTCCCTGCTGGGGTCTGCCCCAGTGCTGGGGTTCTACGACCCTTCAAAAAAGACTGTGGTTAGTGCCGATGCAAGCAGTTATGGGTTGGGGGCTGCACTCCTGCAGCTGAACGAAAATAAACTACAGCCCATCGCCTACTATTCCCGCACACTGACGGCTGCGGAGTCAAAATACGCTCAAATTGAGAAAGAGTGCCTGGCTGCAGTTTGGGCCTGTGAGCGCTTCCAGCGCTATCTAGTGGGTTTGGAGAAATTTAGTCTGGAAACTGACCACAAACCGCTAGTCCCTCTAATCAACTCTTAAAACACCCTTGAGATGCCAGAGGCTTTTAATGAGACTGCTCAGGTTCAATGTTCAGGCAGTGCATGTGCCGGGGAAACAACTGGTTGTGGCGGATACACTATCCAGGCTGCCGCTGGCTGCTGCTGAAGAATCCTCCACAGAATCGGATGTGAAAGTGTATGTTGATTCAGTTCTGGCCTCTAAGTCCATTTCTTCAAGGAAACTGGAAGAGATAAAGAAAGAGACATATTTGGACACAGATCTGCAAGAAGTTATAAGGTACATAAAAGAAGGCTGGCCCGAGAGCCGGCCAGCCTGGATGTCTTTAAATGCTTACCAGCCAGAGAGGTCGCAGCTCACGGAGCTGGAGGGGTTGGTGCTGTTCCAAGACAGCATTGTAATTCCTGTCAGCATGAGGAAGGAGATGTTAAACAGGATTCATGATGGCCACTTAGGCATTACAAAGTGCAGAGAAAGGGCAGCTACAGCTGTGTGGTGGCCTGGGATCAGCTCAGACATTGCAAATCATGTGTCTAAATGTGCCTTTTGCAGGGAACGCCGGCCTACTCAGAGAAGGGAGCCCTTGATGTCTACTCCACTGCCTGCGGGGCCGTGGCAGAAAATAGCTGCTGATTTGTGCGAACTGCACGGGAAAAAGTTCCTTGTTGTGATCGACTACTATTCCAGGTATTTGGAGATTGCACCCTTGAATTATATCACAAGTCAGGCCGTTATCGTTCGCCTGAAGAGCTTGTTCACCCGCTGGGGCATTCCAATGGAGCTAGTGAGTGATAATGGTATGCAGTTCGCTTCTACAGAGTTCAGTGCTTTCAGCAGGGAGTATGATTTTGTACATTCCACGTCAAGTCCACATTATCCGCAGGCCAACGGAATGGCTGAAAGGGCAGCTCAAACAACAAAATTCCTTCTAAAGCAATCTGAGCCGTACCTATCCCTCTTGTCATACAGGGCGACGCCCATTCAAGACACCGGGTTTAGCCCGGCACAGCTGATGCTAGGACTACAGATTTGCACCACTTTACCCTCAGTGGGTGTCTTCAAGCTGCCTGGCCCTGTTCCTCGGGACGAAGTCCTTAGGAGGGATGAAGAGGCCAAAAAGGGTTATCGTTTCTTCTACGACAGGAGACATTCTGTCAGGCCCTTACAGGAACTGAAAGCGGGCCAAAGTGTCAGAATTAAACTGGATGATGAGAAGAAATGGAAGACGCCTGCTACAGTAGTTGGCCGCTCTCCAGAACCAAGGTCTTATACAGTCCTTACGGAGGGAGGGACGGTTACACGCCGTAACCGAAGACATCTTCAGTCCGTACCTGAGAGTCTGGAACTGAATGCCTCAGTACCACTGCCGGTGGGATCCCCTGTTCTAAGAGAGGTGCCTTCCCCTCAGCAAGACCACAACGGGGATATATCTTTGCCTCCAGCGGACTCTTGTTCACCATCTTCTGTATCAGAGGACAGTTCATGCAAAGTTACATCAAGCGGAAGAGTGGTGAAACTTCCGGCCCGTTATAGGGACTGACTTTAGCTAGAACAGTGACCGGAAGTATGGGCAGAATAATCCCATGGTCACTGTGGACTAGGGTAGTCTACCCCGATGTCCAAGTCAGGATGTAATTTATTTGTTCATGTTTTCTAACCTATTTGTTTATATAATGTTCAAAAACAACAATGTTGTTGTATACTCTGTTTGTGTACCTTGTTATTTGTTATATGCAAATGTATGCTTCGCATTTGAAAAAGGGGAAGATGTGATGAGAGCAGGATGTGATGTCACTAGTTTGTAGGCGGGGTTTAGGTCCGGTGTCTGTGTCGCAGTTAGTTTAGTACAATCAACCTGACTAGATGTGTATTGCTATGCTCTGCAATAAAATAGAGTTGTACCATCATTGCTGTGTCCTGCATATGTCCTGCATCTCATGACACTTTTATCCTTTGTTTACAAGAATAGCTTATAGGTGCAAGAGCAACAATGTATTACTGGGCACTAGCTGGTGATTTGTGGCTTCACACCTATGCCTCTTGTCATCGTCTCACCAGATATCTTCAGCTAGGTTTCAATAATGTTTGCTGCTGTAGAACTGAATGTACCTATATGTTTAACCTCTAAGTAGGGGTTAACATAGTTATGTACAAGCAATAAGGCCCTAATAAATTGATTTAACACTATACATATTTTTTTACCCTTTTATGCCCATTTTAATAAACACTATGGGCTAGATTATGAGTGGAGCGTAAAATTGCGCTTCCACAAGCACGATATTTGCGCTCACATTCGCATTGCATGGAAGCTATGCGCTCACGAGAGCGCTCTTCCATAGGCTCCAATGGAAGCCTCGTTCTGATGCCGATAGACACGGCGCATAACCTAGTGCAGCGAAGGTGGTAATTTGCACAGAATTGGGCAGCATATTTAAAATATGCTGCCCAATATATATTTATATATATATATTTATGTGTTTACATGTGTGTGTGTATATATATATATATATATATATATATAAGCATATACATATATATTTATAGACACAGTCCCCATAGACCGCAATGTAAAGGCAATTTTCAGTGCTGTTTTTTTTTCTAACACCCCCACATCCCTCATGTTATCCCCTTACAACTGCTTTGTGCAATTTCTGTGTAGTTATACAGGTCACATACATATCACTAAACTAAAAGGACAATTAAATCCAGCAAAATTACATAATTAACAAATGCATAATTAAAAGAAAATATGTCAATTACTTTGAATTTTAAATGTACAGTAGACATTTTTCTGACAAATTTCAAAAATATCTTTTATTTCCCTGTCCCTGTATGACAGCTATCAGCCAATTACAGACTTGCCTCACGAAGTGTGAACATAATACTGTGCACACTCCTCCAAGAATGAGTTGCTATCCTTTTACAATGACACAATCTTCTGTCAAACTCCACCAACTAAACAAACTTCTCAAAGAATATTAGAGTTGATGAAGCTATGAAGCATGATGAATAAAAAGATACACATATAGTAGTTGCAAACACTAAAGCTATAGAATGTTCAAAACACATGAACATACCTGAACATATCTAGATATGCTCCTCAACAAAGGATACCGTAAGAACAAAGTAAATTTGATAACAATGAAATACATGTAAAAAATGCATGTTCTATCTGATTCATGAAAGCTACATTTTAACGTTCATTATCCCTTATGATGGATGCCCTACAGCTTCTCTGGAGAGAGTGGATCAAAAATATTCAGAGACAGGCAAAATAAAAAAAGAAAGTATAGTGCAATGTTAATATATTTTCCCCAATTAAACATTTTACTTTGAGTTTAAGGGGCTGATTTATCAAGCTCCGTATGGCTTGATGTCCTTTCCGGAAACAGAAGTTATAAAGCAGTGGTTTAAAGTCATATCTACATAACTTGTCCGCCTGCTCTGAGGCCGCGGAGAGAAATCAACCGGATCAAATACGATCGGGTTGATTGACACCCCCTGCTAGCGGCCGCAAATCTGCAGGGGGCGGCATTGCACAAGCAGTTCATAAGAACTGCTGGTGCAATGATAAATGCAGACAGTGTATTCTGTCTGCATTTATCGATGTGTGGCGGACATGATACGCTACATTGTATCATGTCCGCTTGTACTATGATAAATATACCCCTTAATATTAAGTTTAATGTTGCTTTAAGTATTTTTGTAACATACATTTATAAGAAAGCAATAATTTAGCAAAAGCTATACATGTTTCAGTGATAACATATACTGCATGCACCCACCCACCTTTAGACACTTCTACCTGCTCAAAGAAGAGGTGGTGGCACATATATTGTATCATCGTCAGCTCTCTCAGCAGGCAAAGTTTCTGAATGTGGGTACACATGACCTCTGACCTATGCTCTTCAGGTTGCACACAGTAAAAGTGTTCACTGAAACAGCTATATCTTTAACTATATGTGTTTTTACTAACACAAGTATATTTTCCACAATGCTTCAATTTAAAACTGAAATGCACTCATGTTAATTTTATTTTATGATACACTGTCCCTTTAATTGTAAACATCATGCAATGATATTCGTGATCACATTAAAAACCTAGGTTCAGACACATTAATAGACATCATGGGCTCGATCCGATAAAAATCGTCGCCCGCAAAAGCTGGCGACGCCAATATTTGCGCTGGTTTGGTATCACATATACGGCGTAACCTAGAAGTTACGCGCGTATATTTCTGCCGTCGCCCGTAGTTTTTTGGGCTATAGGCAGGTATACCAAACCAGCGCAGTTTGGTATCCAATATACAGCGTAAGGACTTACGTGGCGACAATGGAGAAATCTTACTCCATTTTCACCTCGCCACAAAAAGCAGCCGTAAGAAGCCTTACGCTGACTATTGGAGCTTCGTAACTCTCTAAACTAGCTGCTAAATAAACCTAACACCTAACGCATGCGCAATGTCTATCTACCTATCAACCGCGATCTGCTAAATAAAACCTAACACCTAACGCATGCGCAATGTCTATCTACCTGTCAACCGCGATCCCCCGCAGCAATCCCTAATAAAGTATTTAACCCCTAAACCGCCGCCATCTACATAAACTAACCCCCTACTGTGAGCCCCTAAAACTGCCACCATCTAACTGATCTATCCCCTAATGTGAACCCCTAAAACCGCCGCCATCTACCTGATCTATCCCCTAATGTGAACCCCTTACACCGCCGCCATCTACCTTATCTATCCCCTAATCTGACCCCTTACACCGCCGCCACCTATATAAAAATTATTAACCCCTAATCTAATCCCCCTATACTGCCGCCAGCTATATTAATATTATTAACCCCTAATCTAATCCCCCTAAAATAATTATCTCTATTACCAGCCCTTAAAAGGGCCTTTTGAGGGGCTTTGCCCCAAAGTAAACAGCTCTTTTGCCCTATAACCTTCCCTTCCTACACCACCGCCACCTATATTAATAGTATTAACCCCTAATGTAAGCCCCTTACACAGCCGCCATCTATATTAAAATTATTAACCCCTAATTTAATCTACCTACCCCGCCGCCAGCTATATTATCTATATTAACCCTAAGTATATTATAGTTAATATAGTTATTACATTATATATATTAACTATATTAACCCTAATTATATTAGGGTTAATATAGTTAATATAGTTACTATAGTATTTATATTAACTATATTAACTCTATCTAACCCTAACACCCCTAACTAAATTCTTATTAAATAAATCTAATTCATATTATAAACTAAAATATTCCTATTTAAATCTAAATACTTACCTATAAAATAAACCCTAAGATAGCTACAATATAATTAATAATTACATTGTAGCTATGTTAGGTTTTATATTTATTTTACAGGTAAATTGTTAATTATTTTAACTAGGTATAATAGCTATTAAATAGTTATTAACTATTTAATAGCTACCTAGTTAAAATAATTACCCAATTACCTGTAAAATAAATCCTAACTTAAGTTACAAATACACCTACACTATCAATAAATTAAATAAACTACAAATATCTATCTAAAAATACAATTAAATAAACTAAACTAAATTACAAAAAAACTCCCCACTAAATTACAAAAAATAAAAAAAAGATTACAAGATTTTTAAGCTAATTACACCTATTCTAAGCCCCCTAATAAAATAATAAAGCACCCCAAAATAAAAAAAATTCCCTACCCTATTCTAAATTAAAAAAGTTCAATGCTCTTTTACCTTACCAGCCCTTAAAAGGGACTTTTGTGGGGCATGCCCCAAAGAAAACTGCTCTTTTGCCTGAAAAAAAAAACACAATACCACCCCCCAACATTACAACCCACCACCCACATACCCCTAATCTAACCCAAACCCCCCCTTAAATAAACCTAACACTACCCCCCTTAAGATCTCCCTACCTTGTCTTCACCACACCGGGCCGAACTCCTCATCCGATCCGGGCGATGTCTTTATCCAAGCGGCAGCAAAGTCTTCTTCCATCTGGCAGCATCTTCCATCAAGCGGCATCTTCAATCTTCATTCTTCACTCCTCCGACGCGGAGCATCCATCCCGGCCGACGACTGAACGACGAATGAGGTACCTTTAAATGACGTCATCCAAGATGGCGTCCGTCGAATTCCGATTGGCTGATAGGATTCTATCAGCCAATCGGAATTAAGGTAGAAAAATCTGATTGGCTGATTGAATTAGCCAATCAGATTCAAGTTCAATCCGATTAGCTGAACCAATCAGCCAATCAGATTGAGCTCGCATTCTATTGGCTGTTCCGATCAGCCAATAGAATGCAAGCTCAATCTGATTGGCTGATTGGTTCAGCCAATCGGATTGAACTTGAATCTGATTGGCTGATTCAATCAGCCAATCAGATTTTTCTACCTTAATTCCGATTGGCTGATAGAATCCTATCAGCCTATCGGAATTCGACGGACGCCATCTTGGATGACGTCATTTAAAGGTACCTCATTCATCATTCAGTCGTCGGCCGGGATGGATGCTCTGCGTCGGAGGAGCGAAGAATGAAGATGTCGCTTGATGGAAGATGCTGCCGGATGGAAGAAGACTTTGCTGCCGCTTGGATAAAGACATCGCCCGGATCGGATGAGGAGTTCGGCCCGGTGTGGTGAAGACAAGGTAGGGAGATCTTCAGGCGGGTAGTGTTAGGTTTATTTAAGGGGGGTTTGGGTTAGATTAGGGGTATGTGGGTGGTGGGTTGTAATGTTGGGGGGTGGTATTGTGTTTTTTTTCAGGCAAAAGAGCAGTTTTCTTTGGGGCATGCCCCACAAAAGGCCCTTTTAAGGGCTGGTAACTTAATTTAGAATAGGGTAGGGAATTTTTTTTATTTTGGGGGGCTTTTTTATTTTATTAGGGGGCTTAGAATAGGTGTAATTAGCTTAAACATCTTGTAATCTTTTTTTTATTTTTTGTAATTTAGTGTTTTGTTTTTTTGTAATTTAGTTTAGTTTATTTAATTGTATTTTTAGATAGATATTTGTAGTTTATTTAATTTATTGATAGTGTAGGTGTATTTGTAACTTAGGTTAGGATTTATTTTACAGGTAATTGGGTAATTATTTTAACTAGGTAGCTATTAAATAGTTAATAACCTAGTTAAAATAAATAACAATTTACCTGTAAAATAAATATAAACCCTAACATAGCTACAATGTAATTATTAATTATATTGTAGCTATCTTAGGGTTTATTTTATAGGTAAGTATTTAGATTTAAATAGGAATATTTAATTAATAATATTAATATTAGATTTATTTTAATAAGAGTTTAGTTAGGGATGTTAGAGTTAGATAGGGTTATTATACTTAATATATATATATATATATATATATATATATATATATTATAATAACGATAAAAGAGAGATAAAAGAGCAAAAGAGCTGATTACTTTGTGACAAAGCCCCGCCAAAAGCCCTTTTAAGGGCTGGCAAAAGAGCAGTTTACTTTGGGGGTAATGCCACGCAAAAAGCCCTTTTCAGGGCTATTTGTAGGGTTAGACTTAGGTTTAGTGGTAGGGATAGTTTAGTATTTTAGGGGTTAAATAATTTAATATAGATGGCGGCGGGGTAGGGGCTCACTTTAGGGGGTTATAGATTTAATATAGCTGGTGGCGGGGTCCGGGAGCTGCGGTTTAGGGGTTAATACATATTTTATTGTTAGGATAGTGAGGGGGGATAGCGGATAGAGGGTTAGACGTGTCGGGCTATGTTAGGGAGGCGTGTTAGACAGTGCGGGTGATTTCATACTTTAGTCAGGTTTTGTAGGCGCCGGCAGTTTCTAACGTGGCGTAAGTCACTGGCGACGTCAGAAATTTGTACTTGCGCAGATTTCTGGACATCGCTGGTTTATCCGACTTACGGCACGTTAGCAACTGACGGCGCCGTATATTGGATAGCTTGAGATGTGAGCTGAAACTGCGGGCGACGCGGGTTCCCTCGCTTGCGCCGCAAACTACGCAGTATATCGGATCGTGCCCCATCAATGCTAAAAAGTCTCATATTCCAATCTTGCATTAACTGTGTATTTTTTGCTTTGATAAACGTCTGTACAATCCTCTGCAATCCACCCTTTAAAAAGACACAATTCCTTCCTATGGTTAATTGTTGCTTCCTATAACATGCAGTGCCTCCCTAGAGTTAATTGCTGTTCACTATAACACACAGTGCCTCCCTAGAGTAAATTGTTGCTCATTATAACACATTTTGCCTTCCTAAAGTTAATTGTTGCTCACTATAACACACAGTGCCTCCCTGGGGTTAATTGTTGCTCACTATAACACACTGTGCCTCTCTAGAGTTAATTGTTGCTCACTATAACACATTGTGGCTCCCTAGATTTAATTGTTGCTCACTATAACACACAGTGCCTCCCTGAGGTTAATTGTTGCTCACTATAACATACTGTGCCTCCCTGAGGTTAATTGTTGCTCACTATAACATACTGTGCCTCCCTGAGGTTAATTGTTGCTCAATATAACACACTGTGCCTCCCTGGGGTTAATTGTTGCTCATTATAACACATAGTGCCTCCCTGGGGTTAATTGTTGCTTACTATAACACATTGTGCCTCCCTGGGGTTAATTGTTACTCACTATAACACACAGTGCCTCCCTAGAGTTAATTGTTGCTCACTATAACACACTGCGCCTCCCTAGAGTTAATTGTTGCTCACTATAACACACAATGCCTCCCTGGGGTTAATTGTTGTTCACTATAACACACTGTGCCTTGCTAGGATTAATTGTTGTTCACTATAACACACTGTGCCTCCCTAGAGATAATTGTTGCTCACTATAACACACAATGCCTCCCTGGGGTTAATTGTTGCTCACTATAACACACTGTGCCTCTCTGCGGTAATTATTGCTCACTATGGAAAGGCAAATTTAAGCATGAGAGCTGTTTAGCTCTCTATGCAGGTTCTGCAAGTGAAGGAGAGACACATACATTGCAATGTAATGCTCAAAAAAAACCCCCACTGATTTTGTGTGCTTTCTCTCCATGCCGGCTAGTGTTTGATCATCAGGACCTATAACATACAGTTTCTCTCTGGAGCATCCTACTTGCTTAATTTAGCACACCAGGTTTCTATGGAGCTGCCACACACACAAGAGAGATGTACCCTATAGTATCTCATGGTACCAGCGCCTTTGTATAGTAGTGATGCCACTTTTTAGAAAAGTAAGTTTTATATGTAATGCAACAATACGGCTGTACCAATCACCTGACGTGCCAGGCCTGTTGATGTATGCTGTGTGAGATAGAAATAGAATGTAATGAATGAATTAATCTGTTACATTATAAAGCCAGCTCCAGTATATCATATGCTATCAAGAAGAATCTAAAGTGGAGCCAGGATGGCGATTTTGTGCCTTCTAATAGCACAAGTTTGAATCAATGATTTTTATAACCACACTATATCCATATTACTGCTATCTCTTGATCCATAGTAGCATTTATAAAAGGAAAAGCACAATGTATTACTCAATGATTTCCATAATGCTTGTTTAATGTATAGAGCTCAGTGTAGGAAGCGGACTCTGTTTCATCTTAAAATGCTTTTTTAATTAATTCAATTCATTAATACAGCCCATCATTGCAAAAACTCCAGAGAGTTGGGAGGGAAAGTGGAAGGGGGGGGGGGGCAGGAATAAAAAACTTTCACACTTGTCAACACGTTCCATTAAAACCTGTGTTTTCAGTCATTTTTCAAAGCATACCTAGTTTTCTTATGCACAGAGCTGTACTTAGCTGTATTAAATTAGAGCATATTTTAAATCCTAAAGGTTTTTTATTATCTTGGACATAGATGTTGTGGAGCCAGGGGGAGGGGAGGGGCAATTTATGGCTCTCTAGCTGTGAACTGTCCCGTGGCAATATTGATTGTGGATTTCCATCTAATCTATGAAGTGGTCTGGATGTTGGATTGCTGCTTAACCCTGTCCTCTCTGGAGAAACCCAGAATGCTGTGTGTAAACAATTTTAACATATGCATCCCATGTAAACAAGATACGACCATGAATTGGGCTCCATTTGTACTTCATGAGGCACAGATTACATATTTTTTATGTATGTTGAAAAAGCAATAGATCATGTTACTTAATTTGTTTGTAAAGTAAGTCAATTTCCTTTTGGAGAACAAGCTGTTTTTTTATATTAGTAACAAGTGTCTGCTGTTAAACTGATTGTGTTGCTCCCAGTGGGCAAAATTCACTTAATTTTCACCAGTTTCTAGGTTATTCTATACAGCTAATTCACCATAGAATGGAGAACTAAGTTAGCTTTAGTGAATCAGCTGCACAGAATAATATAGGAATTGGTGAAGTTGGAGACTTCTGCAGTATTGCAATAAACTAATATACCGGGGGAGCTTGAAAATATTTGGAATTCATTACTCACTTTGTTCACTGCAATTGTTATTTAAAGGGACACTCAAGTCAGAATTAAACTAACATAATTCAGATAGAGGATGCAATTTTAAACAACTTTTCAATTTACTTCCATTTACTTCCTACTGTGCATGTGCAAGAATTCACAGAATATACATATATGCATTTGAGATTGGCTGATGGCTGTCACATGATACAGGGAGAGTGGAAATAGACATCATTGAAAGTTTTCAGAACAAAAATCTACTATTCATTTGAAGTTAAGACTAAGTGTCATTGCATTGTCTTTTTATCATGCATTTGGTGATTTAGCAAATCGACTGTATTTACTGGCCCTTTCATAGTTCATTAATTGACTAATTTGGAGTACCCAAATCAGACTTCTTAAAGTTGAAAAGACTTGCCATGGTCATTATGATGCAAATTAGTCATTCTTTAGCTGCTCCTTATTTTAGCATCTCTGCTGGAGCCAATTAACCCCTTAACGACACACGTCGTACAGGGTATGTCATACACAAACTGGTCGTTAAAGACCAACGACGTATCCTGTACGTCGTTAGGGGTTTAAAGCAGCTGGAAGTGATCCTTCCAGTCGCTTTCAAGGTATTGCCGTGATGCTTTGATATTGAGGCATCACTGCAATACCTTTTTTCAAACACTGATGCAGAGAGAGCCACTCTGTGGCCTTCTCTGCATCGGCCAGCGATGGTGCCGATCGTTGGTGGGTGGAAGCAGCTACAGGGAGGTGGGTGGGTGGCCCATCACTACTGGCCAGCAGTGTCGGTTCAGTCACCGGTGCGTGCGGGGGGACGTGTGCGTTTGTGTGTGTGCGTGCGCGCACCCGCAATCTGCAATAATATGTGCATTGAAGTCTTGGTGGGAGTGGGTGGTGGGAGCGGGTGTTGGGAGAGTGAGGGGGGAAGTTATATTTTAAAAAAGGGATCTGGGAGAGGGGGGTATTGAGGGGGGCAGCTACACTGCAGAAAAATAAATATTTATATAAAAAAGGGCACATTATTTGGAAAAGTGGGTACTGGCAGACAGCTGCCAGTACCCAAAATGGCACCAAATAGTGAGAGGGGGAGAGTTAGAGAGCTGTTTGGGGGGCTCAGGGAGGTTGGGTGTTAAGGGGGGATCCTAAACTGCAGAAAATATATAATTTATATGCCAGTACTTAAGATGGCAGGGACATTTGTGGGGTGGGGGAGGGAAGAGAGCTGTTTGGGAGGGATCAGGGGGTGGGATGTGTCAGGTGGGAGGCTGATCTTTACACTAAAGCTAAAATTAACCCTACAAGCTACCTAATTAACCCTGTCACTGCTGAACATAATACAAGTGTGGCATTTAGCAGCCTTCTAATTACCAAAAAGCAATGCTAAAGCCATATATGTCTGCTATTTCTGAACAAAGGGGATCCCAGAGAAGCATTTACAACCATTTGTGCCATAGCTGCACAAGCTGTTTGTAAATAATTTCAGTGAGAAACCTAAAGTTAGTGAAAAAGTTAAAGTTTTTTTTTATTTGATCGCATTTGGCGGTGAAATGGTGGCCCGAAACCCCCCCAAAATGGGCCTAGATCAAAACTTTGGGTTGTCTACTACGCTACACTAAAGCTAGAATTAACCCTACAAGCTCCCTACAAGCTACCTAATTAACCCCTTCACTGCTGGGCATAATACAAGTGTGGTGCGCAGCACCATTTAGCGGCCTTCTAATTACCAAAAAGTAATGCCAAAGCCATAAATGTCTGCTATTTCTGAACAAAGGGAATCACAGAGAAACATTTACAACCATTTGTGCCATAGTTGCACAAGCTGTTTGTAAATAATTTCAGTGAGAAACCTAAAGTTTGTGAAAAAGCTAGT